>NC_142009.1:145340211-145680836 GCF_049901735.1 Notechis scutatus | reverse complement strand
GACCTATGTCCAAGACAGATTAGTTGAGGGGGGAGGTTGGTGTGATGAAATAGAACATCCTTTCCTGAATTGGGTAGGCCTTTGGGGTTGGACCAGAAACGTGGTCTTTGCCATCTACTTTTAGTCACTAACTATCTAAAGGGGGGACAAGACACTGGAGATGGTGGTCATTTGAACCTCCACCCTCAAAACACTGCTGTCTGCAGCTGTTGGGACCAGTAGCCAGACCATTCTTAGTCACTGGCACTTTGGTGCTGGCATTGCTATGCAAGTCTGTTAGGACTGTGCCAGAATTCCTTCTCTCCTTTAAGCACCCTGCCTACCATGTTGCGCCAAAGACAGAGCAGAGAGACACCAAACATAGCAACCAATTGCCATAAACTGGCTGGATAATATCCGTGTCTTCCTCTCACTACCTCTTATTTGGGCTTCTGTACATACTATAAAGACTTTGTAAAGGGGACCCCATTGAGGCCACCCTTCTAAGTGGCACACTACTAGGCAGGCAATGCCATATTGCTATGTAAATGATGCACACTGAGAGGTATCTGAAGAACAGAATGCTTCTTGCACAATCCAGAAGGAAAAGGCACCACTGTGGTATATTAGAACTGAATTATTTCAGGCTGGCCAAAATCAATTCCCCCTCTTCAAACTAAGGTTATTGCCACCAGCCTTATTTATTTGTTTGTTTACAGTTATTATAACCTGCACCTATTCCCAAAGGAGTCTCTGGGCAGCATATACATCAACCAATACCTCCCCTCAAAAATATAATAACAAAAAAAGGAAATCAGCACAATGTCAAAATTAAAAAGGAACCACAATAGCAAAGACAAAAACCCTGACTGTTGCTTCTGTTTGAGAGGGAAATGGATCAGGAATTATTTGAGATTCAAGGAAACATGTCAAAGAAAAACAAGGGTGGAATTTGTGTGATCCGTTTGGTTTTTACAACCTTTTCCACTTACTAGGTGTGGAACAGTCTTGAACTTCCTGGCCAGCATGGGCATAATCATTCATGGCTGGCATTTCCAAGAGTTACAGCACATCTGGAGGGAACCAGGTTAAAGAAGACATCCTTGGACATTTTCTTTCCTGCATTTACTGCTGAATTTTTGGTACAAGAAGATGTTTGCCAACTTTCAGTACGGGGAAATTGGTTTACCAGCTGCTTCAATAATTCCATGGCACTTCTGGCTTCCCAGGGGATCTCAGCAGCCAATAATAAAACATCAGCAGACTATGATAAAGAAGGGAAGATTTGCCAGTTCACTCCCCAGTTTTGCCATTTGACTTAAACTTTAAGCGAGGAATCATGCATGGTACTGGGAACATATCAAGAGAATATCAAGTTAGAGTCATGCTGCCTTTTACTGTTTTGCAAATGTAAGTTTTCCACGGATTAAGAAAGTGAAAGGCCCATTTTACCAGTAGATCCCTATTTGCAGTTCTGATACATTTTTAGCAGGTATGTTAAGTCAATTTGAACAAAATCTGAACTTCTTTTTTAAAAAAAAGCAGGAGAAAATAAAAACCCAAGTAATCTGCTGCCAAAATGAAGGTACTCAAATATCTTCTCCCATGGCCACAGCTATAAACAGAGGTCATTCCTGGAGTTCACTTTGGGTTCGGGAAGCTGTGCTGCCATTTTTACTATAATGGTATTTCAGTCCAGATTCAACCTGAACAGCTCAATAGAAGCTGAAGGAATGAGAGTGATCCAGGAGGAGACACGGGGCCCCAGAGAGAAGAAGACTGAGCTACAAGGCTGGCCTTCTGCCCGATGGCTGCAGGCTGGAAAAATAAATCACCCTGCTCTGAGTTGCCTTTAGAGATGGATGGAGTAAAAGGAAGACATGGCTGGAAAATAATTGGACGTGTTATAAGCACACAAATGTTGGAAGTTTGGGGAAACATCCTCAGTTCTTCCAGCAGTTCTGTCCAAAAGCACGCCGTGAAAAGGGATAACTTCAGTTACTTCCCTCTGACTCAGAAGCGAGAATGCCCACAACCTGTTGGTGTTTCATCGTTCACCGCCATGAGGAGCAAATAATCTAAAATATAAAACCACAATAAAAAGTTCCGGTATGCAGCGGTCTTGTTCTATATCCCAGCTAGCCAGCCATGTTTTCTTTCAGGATGCTATATTCCAATTGCCTTCTCATCCAATATTCCTCTTTAATCAAAATAATTGCCGTTGGGTAGCCACCAAAGACAGAATTCTATACTGGGCTGTTTTGTGCATTTGTGGGTGCACCTCTGCACATGTAAAGAAATTTAGGGGAGATCCTAAGCGTACTGGTGTCTCCCTCTGCCTATAGATGGACCATTGGGGTATGTAAATAATACTGCTCATTCGTAATAATCAACAGTTTGATTCAAGATGTTGGTAATCACCTTTAAAGCCCTTCATGGCATGGGTCCAAGCTGTTTGAGGGACCATGTAATCCCACTGGGATTGGCCCACCCCGACTGTGCCAATAGAGGAGGAATGCTGTGTGCTCCATCGGTCAAGGTATTATGGATGGCAGGGTCCAGGAGAAGAGCCTTCTATGCTGTTGTATCTACCCTCTGGAACATCTTGCCTTCCAGTGTGAAGTTGGCCCCAACCCTCCTCACTTCCACAAGAGCATAAAGAGCTGGCTCGTCCAGTTGGCTTGGGGCCCCCATGTGGGCCCATTATAATGGAGGTAGTTGATCGATTAACAACAGATCCCACCTCCTTCCCCACTCCACCCCCACCCTCACCATCTATAATTAGATCACAGTGTTCATCTTGTTTTAACTTATTTATGTTTTTAGTATATTTATATTTATCTTTTATGATGGTAAGCCACCCAGTGTTACACTGTGGTAAGATCGGAGGCCAATAAATTGTATTTAAAACCAGAACATGATTTATTTATTTTTTTAAAAAAGTCCCATCATTATTAATAACCATTACTCCTTCTTTTATCCACATGTATATCAGTGGCATAAAAATTTAAAGTTCTTCATGGAAATTCTGGTCCTTGTTTCCTGCCTATGCCATTTCTCTCCCATTTAGGCCAAAAGCAGTTTTCTTTCCATTTCCAGCGCTAAACACTCTGTCATGCTATGTTTCCTATATTTCAGAAAGTGCATTAATGAAGTCTGGAACCTTCTCTAGGTGTATTGAGCCTCGGTGGCACAGTGGTTAAGAGTGCAGTACTGCTTTTCCTTTTTTTTCTTTTTCTTTTTCTTAAGTCTTTTTCTTCATCTAACTATTGATTGGATTAAGGTATACAAGAACCTGAAGAAATTTTGTCCTCCCTTTTTTTTCTTTTTATTATTATTATTGGGCTTCTTTTTTCTACTATTTTTATTTTGAACTATAATTGGTTACTTCACAATTGGATTAAGGTTTAGAAGAACCTGAAGATTTTGAATTGCCTAAAATTAGTAGGAAAATTACAGCTCCTGGCTCTTCAACTTCTACTTCTTCCTCTCCACCATCTGGAGGACAACGTTCAATACAGATAATGTTAAAGCAAGAAAAAGAACAAGAAAAAGTGACTCTGCAGATGATTATGCAAGGAATTCAAAATATTCAAGCAAGATCGGAGAATATTGAAAAGAGAATAGAGAACATTGAACAAAGAACAGAGAACATTGAAAAGAGAACAGGGAAAACCGATGAAAAAGTGGAGAACATCCAACAAATGATGTTGAAGTATGATGAGAGATTCCCAAAAACTGAAGAAGAAGATAAACATAGAGACAAGAAGATTAGAGATATTGATAATAGATTAACGGTGGTTGAACAAGATAAAAGTGGTATGTTGAAATGGGAGATGGATAGATCAGAATTCTATCTTAGATTCCAAAATGTAGAGGAAGAAAAAGGACAAAACCTAGCTGAGATAATGATAGAAATACTGGCTGAAGCTTTGGAAATAACTCAAGAGAAGATGATGGATGGAATAGATGAGGTTTATCGAGTCTTCACAAGATATGCGATGAGAAATAGCTTACCAAGAGAAGTTCACATTAGATTTACAAAGAAAGCCATTAAAATGCAAATATTGCAAGTGGCAAAAGAGAAAACATTGAAATACAAAGACAAGGAGATTGTGGTCTTGAAACAAATACCCAGAAGAGTGAGAGAGATGAGAAGAAAATACCGATTCCTGACTAAAATGCTACTTAAAAAAGAGGTGAATTATAGATGGCTGATTCCAGAAGGTTTAATGTTCACATGGCAAGAACAGAGACATAGAATTGACTCAATTGAGAAAGCGGAATTATTTTATACAGAATTTTTTGGAAGGAAAGAGGAAGAGGCAGAAAAAGAGATCTCACTAATTGAATTCCAAGAGGACTGCCAAATGGCGACTGAAAAAGAAGAAGGCGCAGTAGGTGGAAAGGTGGAAGCCAAAGAACAACGTGAACTAAGATCTACGAGAGCTGCTAAACCTAACTATAAAATATAACCATGGAAGAGAAAAAATTGATTACAATTAATATAAATGGACTTAACTCAGCCGTTAAAAGAACCTTTCATAAATTAGAGAAATTAAAATTTGATATAATTTGTCTACAAGAAGTACATATTAAAAAACAATATGAACAATTGTTGATACAGCCAAAATTAGGGAAAATATTTACTTCCTTGACACAATGTAAGAAAAGAGGAGTGGTTTTATATATTAAAGAGACCACCCCAGCAAAATTGATCTATACCGATGATGATGGAAGAATACTAATGGTGGAAATAATGGACAATAATATGAAAACACTCCTGATTGCAATTTATGCTCTGAATGACAAACAAGAAGAATTCTACGAAAAATTACATATGAAAATAATCGAACTGGACTATGCTAATATAGTTATGATGGGAGATTTTAATGGAATTGTAGACAATAAATTGGATTATACAGCACAGAAAACAATAAAGCAAAACAGACTCTCGCTAAATCTTTTTTTTAAATGGTAGATGAAATAAACTTAAAAGATACATGGAGAGAAAGAAATGCTAAAACTAAACAATACACCTTCTATTCAAATAGACACTTATCATGGTCCAGAATAGATATGATATGGATATCAACAGAATTAATAACTAACATTCAAGAAATAAATATTGAAACAAGTACTTGGGCAGATCACAATCCAATGACAATTAAATGGAAAGGACAAAAAAGAAGATCTAGATGGACGTTAAATAATACTATTTTAAAGGAAAAAGACTTCACACAGTGGATGGAGAAAGAATTGGCTTTTTTCTTTAGAGAAAACAAAAAAGAAGATACATCAATTCAGAATGTATGAGATACAATGAAGTCATATGTTAGAGGCTTGATAATAGACTATACAAGGAAAAGGAATACTATGAAAAGACTAGCCTCTAAGGCCCTAGAGGATGAGCATAAAAGACTTGAAAAAGAGCTACAGAAAATGCCACAGAAAAAGGACATCAAGCTAAAAATGAATATAATTAAACACAAAAATGGGTCAAATAGAAAAAGAGGAATTAGCACAGAAAATTAGAGGTGCTAAACAGAACTATTTTGAAGACGCAAACAAACCAGGTAGATGGTTAGCATACAAATTGAGAAAGGAGAAAGAATCAAGGAAAATATTGCAATTAATAGATGACCAAGGCCAAGTTTGCCATGGTAGCAAAGAGAAGAAGGAAATCATTCGAGACTTTGATGGGAAATTATATATGCAAGAGAATATTGATGAGGAAAGAGTTAAACAGTACTTACAGAACTCTAATTTACCTCAGATACCTAAAGAGACTGAAAAAAATGTTAGAAAGCAATATAACGATGATGGAGTTAACTGAAGCACTCGAAGCAAAATAATGGAAAGGCACCAGGCCCAGATGGACTTCCGGCAGAATTTTATAAAACATTACAAGAATTGTTGAATCTTCCATTGCTAGAAGTTATGAATGAAGTTATGTTAAAGAAGAGGATACCTAAATCATGGTCAGAAGCCTATATTACACTTATTCCAAAAGAGGAGGCCGACCCATTACAAATTAAGAACTATAGACCCATTTCTCTACTAAATGCAAATTATAAAATCTTTGCTTCAATATTGGCAGAAAGACTTAAAAATATTTAAATAATTTTATCCATCCTGATCAAAATGGATTTCTGCCAAAGAGACAAATTAAAGACAATATGAGAGTAATCTTGGACACCTTGGAATACTACGAGGCACATCCTGAAAAACAAATGGCTCTGATATTTCTAGATGCACAGAAGGCATTTGATAATGTGAATTGGCGATTCATGTTATTACTGTTGGAACAGATGGGTTTTGCTAGAAAATTTATTCAAGCAATAGAAGCTATATACTATAAGCAAACGTCAAAAGTAATGATAGAGGGAGAACTGACAGACTCTATCAATATAAGAAAAGGAACAAGACAAGGGTGCCCACTATCACCTTTGTTGTTTGTGTTAACTTTGGAAGTGCTAAACAGAAATATTAGAGATGAAAAGAATATAAAAGGAATGAAAATAAAAAAGGAAGAATTTAAGCTGCAAGCATTTGCGGATGATCTGGTTTTCATCTTAGAAGACCCTTTAGAAACAGCATCAAAATTGATAGAAAAGATCGAGACATATGGAAAGGTGGCTGGTTTGAAAATAAATAAAGATAAGACAAAGATTTTGACAAAGAATATGCTATTAAGACAAAAGGAAGAACTGGCAGATCTATTGAAAATCCAGGTCACAAATAAGATTAAGTACTTGGGGATATATTTGACAGCAAGATGTAGTACATTAAAAGAGAATAATTATATTAAACTTAAACAGCAGATAGCGCTAGATTTGGCGAAATGGGAAAATTTACAACTGTCATTAATAGGGAGAATATCAACAATCAAGATGAATATATTACCCAGAATTTTATATTTGTTTCAAACAATTCCAATTAGGCTTGGAAAAGACTACTTTGAAGATTTAAATAAAATTGTGCTGAAATATATATGGCAAGGTAAGAAAGCGAGAATAAAGTTAAAACTTTTGCAAGATGCTAGAATTAGAGGAGGATTTGGTTTGCCTAATTGGGAGTTGTACTACCAAGCTACAAATCTGATGTGGGTTAAGGAATGGATAACACTAAGAAATACTAGGTTGTTGACATTAGAAGGATATGATTTGTTGTTGGGGTGGCATGCTTTTTTATGGTACAAAGGAACTAAAACACAGGGGTATTTTAGAAGACATTATATACGGGAGTCTCTGTGGCTAAACTGGGTGAAGATTAAAAGACAATGTTATTTGAAAATTCCAGTCTAGTTATTGACTATTGAAGCATTTTCATATCCTATAATATACAAAAAGGAAGAAACAGTTAGATATGGTGAAATATTGAATGAAAAGGGTGAACTTAAATCTATGCACAAACTAGAGGAACAAGGTATAAAGATGAATTGGTTTTCATATGCGCAAATACATTCAAGGTATGATAAAGATTCTAAAACAGAAGGTTTCTATGATAAACTGACTGACTTAGATAAGATTTTGACAGGTACTGACGAAAAGATGATTAAAAATTGTATGGATATTTATTAGAAATTAAACTAGAAGAAGAACAAGTTAAAGAAACTTGGGGGAAGAATTTTGGATATGGGATCGATTTAGAGAAATGGCAAAAATTGTGGTCTCAAAATTATAAAATGACAATGTCAACAGCATATAAAGAAAATTTGTATAAGATGTTTTACAGGTGGCATTTCCCCCCGACAAGAATAGCAAGAATGTTCAAGAATAAATCCGAAAAATGTTGGAAATGTCATCAGACACCTGGCTCATATTACCATATGTGGTGGACTTGTGCGGATGCTAAAAAATACTGGACTAAAATCCACATGTGGTTGGAAAAAATGACAAAAAACATATAGACTTGAAACCAGAGATATTTTTATTGGGAATTTTACCTGAAATATATAGTAAAGACTTGAAATACCTGATTGTAAATGTATTAACAGCGGCTAGGATTGTGTTTGCTAAAAACTGGAAAAATGAGAAAATACCATCACAGGAGGAAATCATTAAGAAAATATTGGAATGTGCTGAAATGAGTAGATTAACATTTGAAATTAGAGAACAAAAGGATAAACAATTTTATAAAATTTGGGATCTTTTCTATCAATGGTTAGACAATAAAATACAGTAATGAAATATGTAGACTTTTACAAAATAATAAATATATAAAGATGTACTTCTTTCTTATTATATCTACAAAATGATTTTAGGATAGATTTTGGATGATAATATGAATTGTCACAAAACAAATTAAGTAAATTATGATTATCTTGTAAAACATGAATGAATAAAAGTATCGTCAAATGATTGATTAATAATGATACTAAGGTATTTAATTTTTGATTGACAATATGAGATTATATGCAATGTAATTGTAATTGAAGACTACGAAATGGAAGCACAAAACAATCTGTAAATCAACCGGCACACTGTATGTACACCTATGGAAGATAGCTTGATGTTTTTATGTTTTGTTTGTTTATGTTTGTTTTTAAAAACCAATAAAATTTCAAAAAAAAAAAAAAAGAGTGCAGTATTGCAAGCTACTCCTACTGCAATTTGGCAGATCGAATCCCACCAGGCTCAAGGTTGACTCAGCCTTCCATCCTTTCGAGGTGGGTAAAATGAGGATCCAAATTATTGGGGACAATATGCTGACTCTGTAAACCGCTTTGAGAGGGCTGTAAAGCACTATAAAGTGATATATAAGTCTAAGTGCTATTGCTATTGTAGAATTCAGAAATCCCAACATAACAGACTCTCTATCAGAACCTAAGCCTGAAATACCTGCATAAGGAATATGGATACAACTGCTGAGTTACACTACTTCCTTCATGTAATCAGATAGCTGAGCAATAGGAAAATGAAATGTGGGTTAATTTGTTACTTAGGTCTCACCTAATCAATAAAGATAATGGTGCAGACTGAATATATACAAGGTGATAAAGCAGGCAATGTGGATGTAATAGAGGTGATGAGATGTACCAGGAGGGGAATAAGACCAATGCTTTCATTCCTGGATCCCATTCATATTACGATAATCCATTTTGAGATATTCCTAAAGGTAGGTTGTCTTCACTTATCATGTTTATGCCTCCTGATGCAGCTCAATGGCTTGGTAATCTTTGTCTCTTGTATCTACTACAATTGGTTTAGCTAATCATCTTCTTCCATGTTCTAGAATGGCTAATACTACAAGCCACTGAAAGCATTTGAAATGCTTTGGATAATTTTTATATTAGAACACTATATTAATATGAGTGTTGAAAGAGGCACTTGGCATTATAGTGCACTCTGAAAAGATTTGTGTACACTTTTTTTCAAATCTTAGGGCCTAGGTTTGATTAAAATGATTCAGAGAGAGTCAGTCATGCTTCAATCCTATTGCCTCATTGGAAACAATCAAGTCACCATGTAAAGGCAATTAATATCAACAAGATTTTGGCAAGGCCGATTTTTCTCATGATCTAGAATGTGCACAGTAAGTACAATCAAGTACAGCGGGGGTGAGCAACCATTTTTAAGATGAGTCTTCATTCAAAGAAATGGGAGGAGGAGAGGTTAGGACACAACAAGGCCTATTTTGATTTTAATAGAATTGTTAATTTTACCAACAATTTAAATCAATCAATTAATCAAACATTTATTGTCAATGCACAACATGTGTATACAATGAAATTGAAATGAGCCTCCCTTGGTGCTAGCTTTGCAAGTCTATCATATTAAACCTAATTGTGGTGTTTATGTTGCGTTCAGAAGTCTGACAGTCCATGGATAAAAGCTATTTTTCAGCCTATACGTTCGGCTGGCTATGCCTCTATATCTCCTGCCCGAAGGTAGGAGAGTAAAGAAGTGCTGACCAGGGTGTGAATCATCCCTGAGGTAATTTTGCTCACTCTGCTGAGGCAGCAGGTCCTGGGGATTTCATCCAGTGGTGTCAGGGGACAGCCCATAATTTTTTGTGCTGTGCTCATCACCCTTTATAATGCCTTTTTGTCCGTGGCTGTCAAGCCAGCATACCATATCATAACACAATATGGAAAGAACAGTGGTGGGATTCAATTTTTTTTACTACCGGTTCTGTGGCTGTGGCTTGGTGGACATGGCAGGGGAAGGAGACTTCAAAATCTCCAGTCAGAGGTGGGATTTGCCGGTTCCCCGAACTACTCAAAATTTCCGCTACCGGTTCTCCAGAACTGGTCAGAACCTACTGAATACCACCTCTGGTAAGGATGCTTTCTATTGTAGATTGGTAAAAGGAAGTCATCAGGTGTTGTTCCACCAAATATTTCAGCAAGTCCCTATGGAAAAGGAATCTCTGTTGAGCCTTCCTGACCACCTGGATCATGTTATTTTTCCAGGTGAGATTTTGGCTAAGATGGACTCCCAGAAATTTGAAAGAGGAGACCCACTCCACACAGAAAAACACTTTGATTTTGAAGAAAATACTCAACAGAGTTGGAGAAAAGGAGGAAACTTTTAGAGATAAGGGAATACAGGTACTCCATTAGCTGTAGGCTGCCCAATTTTTCAATTCATCATTACAGCATTAAGAGTAGACTGATGTCCATAGTATTCGGATGAACATGGGTTACATTGTGGCTCCATTACTTTGGTCAGCAACTGGATTTGCTGGAATTCCACTCCAATAACAAGAGATGAACCAAGGCAATGTTCAAAAAACCTTTAGAGATATCCACAAATTGTATTTATTTGTATCACTTTCTTTTGTTCTTAGGCTGGCAACAGATGGGTGAGATATCACCATCCAAGGAGAAGAATTGTGGTCAAATTCTAATTCTTCACGTTTTTCAAATAGCATATTATAATGCTAACTTTTTTCTGACATGACAAGCATGGAAACAGTGAAGAAGATGATGTGCATTGTTACAGTCTTTTTTTCTTTTTTTGCATTAGAATGTAGTTATGATTCAGTTGACTAGACATATTGATGATTTGAAATACTCATTTAAAATGTTTATTTAAAAATGCTCTGGTTTTTTTTAACGATATGTAAATGTGCACAAGACTGTCTTTAACTTCCTCCCACAAGGTCTTTAAGTGATGTTCAAGTTCTAAAGATTATAAACTTGCTCTTCACTTGATATCCTTCCATCCCTCAATGACCAACAATATTGTACTATAGAGCACTTTAAAACAACAACAACAAAAACAACAACAACCATGTGGGTCATTTCTTTAAACCACTATCAACTGAAATGGACTGGGTTTATCTAGCTTTTTGTTGCCCGAGCCAAGTATCGACAACTCTCTGTGGATTCAGATAGCTGGGGAAATTCTGGTTGTTCTATTTGAGATCCTCTATCAAAAGCTAAGCCTGAAATACCTACATAAGGAATATGGATATGACTGCTGAGTTACGCTATTTCCTTCATGTGATCAGATGGATGAGTAATAGGAAAATGAAATGGAGGTTAATTAGTTAGGTCTCACCAGGTTCATATTATCCCTTGACAACTACAGGCAAAAATGCCCACTTTCTTGGCCTGTCTCCCATAATAGCCTGTAGCTTTTCCGAGGACATTCACACAATTCCACTGATGCTGTTTAGCCACAATGTCTCTAGACTTCCCCTTCTTCTACTTGCCTGTAGTTAACATAGTCACATTTTCTAGTCTATCATCCACTTACATCATATGCCCCAAGAAAGAGATAAGCAAAATGAAGAAGTCCTTCAGGCCTATAGCTAAAGAAGCTGTATGTGAGATCTCAACAAATTCCTAAACAATTTTTAAAACTTATTAAATGTATATGTCATGCATCTTACTGTTAACCAACTGTGGGAGGCTTACAGCATTATAAAACAGCAATGTAAAATAATTAGAGTGTTAAAACTTTAAAAGTGAATAAAACAGCTAGATAAGAAAAGAACTAATATATAAAAAAGTGGAGGTGAGATCTTTCTTATTTTGTATTAATGAAGGTTTTTTTCCCCCAAGTGCATCTGTTTACAAAGGAACTGCTTAAAGAAGTGAAAAGACTATAGGAAATGCTAGTTTTGGTGTGAGAACAATTAGGCAATATTTCAAACCCAAGGATTACATTAGAAAGAAAAGCTCAAGCTAAAAAGTTTTAAGAGAAAGAGAACTAATGTTTTATGATATGAAGCTTCAGTTGTTCTAGCCAGAAGAACCAAATGGGAGAAAGAAGTACTGTTCAAATTATTATTTTCCGACAGTTGACTCCATCTAGATTAAAGTAAAATATGGAGATTTTAGATTTGGTAAGTGCATCCCCTTTCATCACAGCTTTGCAAATCCATTTATATTCACAAAATGCCATCACATGTTGCTTTAAGGTACTGTGAATCAGTTTTGTCCCTAAATCCAATCCTGATTAGAGGGTTCAAGTGTGCCCACTAATTTCTCAGTACAATTTTTTTCTATAGCTAGAGAATTTTCTCCCATTTGCTTTCTCCAGATGTCTTGAATTTTAATTACCATCTCTCTTGCCTTACAGTTACATAGAGAGGGAGATGAGGTAGCTCTGTGGTTAGAATGGAGGCTTGACAATCAGCAAGATTGAGTTAGAGACCTGGGCACTGTATGGCGGGGTGAGCTCCTGCCACTCGCTCCAGCTCCTGCTCACCTAGCGGTTTGAAAGCATATAAAAATGCTAGTGGATAAATAGGTGCCACTTTGGTGGGGACGAAAGAGGAGAGCCCTGAATTGGGCATCCCCTGGGCAACAGTGATGTTACTGGCTGATACTTATCGACCCAGAAGAGCCTTGATGTTTGCTTTGGGGTCCTGTTGGCTGCCAAACATCTACTGTCTTTGTTGCAGGAGACTCCCAGCTTTCTCTACATCACCATACACCACGGGTGTCAAACTCGCAGCGTCACATTGCTGTCAAGGGATGTATCGCGACGTTTTCCCCCTTCGCGGGGCTGGGGTGGGCCTGCATGTGACGCATCCGGCCTGCAGGCCACCAGTTTTACACGCCTCCCATACACTAATTAAATAATGACAACATAGGGAGGTATTCAATCCAAAGAATGTCAGCCTGGAAAAGGCTAGGTGTTGACATCTACCAGGTGTTTGTGTTTGTGTGTGTGTGTAATTGGATCATCACAGACTCAATCATACCGCTGCCTATAAAGCTGAAAAGCTATGTTCCTTGAGAAAAGAGGCCTCACCATAACCGAGCAACTGCAACACCATATTGTAAGGCAGGAATGCACTATTTTTTCCCCCCAGGTGAAAGAAGTACTGGATGGGCACTGGAGAGAAAATACTTTTGCTTTTGAAAGTGGTTTGTCATTGTTTTATTCCTAGGACTGAGAAGGAGTGACTAGCCCAAGGTCACCCAGCTGACTCTGTGCCTAAAGCAGGACTATAATTTACAGTCTCCCAGTTTCTAGCCTGATGCCTTAACCAGTGCACCAAACTAGTTCTCTTGGTCATGTACAACTGCTTTTAATAACCTTACTTTGGGATTTTTTTTAACAACAAGAAATTCTGATGATAATCATCAATGAACAGAGCAGGTGACAGCCATTAAAAAAACAGAAACTAGATAATTGTCAGTCCTGCCTCGAACCTTTAAGTAAGAACGATCCTTGACTCCATTTAGTGAGAAAGGTAGAGTTTACTAAAGGCTAAGCAGATTACAGTAGAGCAAAGCCAGAACTGAAATTTGCATGTCAAAATCCCGAAGTGTAATTCTCCCGCTTTAAGCCACTTCCCACTGCTGGTCTCTCATTGTCCAATCATCTTCAAATGCGGTGTTTTGGGAACAGTCTCTTCAACTGGCAGGTATGCAGTTGCATGCAATTCCCAGCCATCTGATCTTGAAGTTGTATCTCCAGAATGTATGGTGAATAGTGAACTTTCCCCCCCTCACATCCTGCTCCCTCCCCCCAGAGTTCATGGCAGGTTGGCATCAAGGGATAGCAAAGCACAGGCGTGAGGTGGCAGTTCTCACAATAATAGTGCCAGGCTGAGGACAGAAGACCCTAGTCCATAACCATTTACTCAGCCACAAAGAAATCTGGATGTCAAAGAAGTCAGGAGTCTATTGTAACCCAAACTCAGAGCCAACTATGAAGCATCAGAAATACATGACCAAGGCTTTGATTCCAAGCAGACTGAAAGTTCTGAAGCAAACATTTCTTGCAGATGAATACCTGCATGCCTGCCATCTCTCTAGATTTTGGCTCCAGGCAATAACATTCCTTGGTGTTCATTAGGCTTCATTCTTTTGGTCATGGTCAGTGGCCAATTCCCCCATACTAGTGAACGTAAAGCCAAGCATTATTTTCTTTGCTAGACCCATGGTCACTGGGTTCCTGGAGCTCTTCCTAGTCCTCCAAGGTGGCCTTCATAATGATTAGCATTGTAAGGCATCTTTCCTTGGTCATGAGCCATGACCCAGCATTATGAAGATGGTTGGCCAACCCATCCATTCTGACTATCCTGGCAAAAGTAGGGAAAACCAGTCCCTGTATTCAGCCAACCCAAAAGGAATAAGCCAACTGGATTAATTTTAGTCGAAAGAATGCTGTTTCCTCTAGTAGTCTTGGAAAGGCAAACTCATGCTATGCATCCCTTGTTTCATACTGATATCTGCCCTTTTCCACAGCATTTTTTTCCAGACAGCTACTTCTGGGAACTTTAGGCAATACAAAACATTTTTCCTAATCTGTTTCTGGTGTCATCCCATGTATTGTACATTTATGGAAATTATTGTTTCTCCAGTTTTATTTTCTCCACCTTTGCTACATGCAGCAATAAATCTTCCCTCCATAGGCTGCAGTACATATGACCTATTCCTTGGCATGGGGACCTGTTTCCATTCCAATATATGTGCTCAGTTTCATAAGGGCGAACAGGCAGTAGGCCAAGGAGAGAACTCATCCCCTCTGCCTTCAGGCTGGAGCCAAGATTATTATCCAGACCTTTCTCTTTAAAAAAAAAAAAAAAAAGCAATTGAAAATTGAACCCATCTTTTATGCACCTCTCAGTTTCCCAATCCCCCAACTGAAAGGTAACCTGTATTAGATGACATCCAATGCGAAGTTCAATATTGATCTTGGTTTCTATTTCTCATGTGGGCTAAAGTTTCTTCTAAGGCTGAGGTTGCAATGGAGGTCCGGGCCTGTGTCCCATTCCCAAGTGCCAGAGGCTTGTGCAGAGAGAAGCCCACCGAACCGCACATCTTCATCACACTTGTACATCTGGTCCTTATGTATCTTTCCCTCCTGCAGGGTCCCTGTGCAACGCATTGGAAACTTTGAGGCAATGTTTTGGTGAAAGAGTTCCAGTGGATTTCAGTGCTCCCTGCCACGCTATGAGTCGTCTGGCAGCTCTGGAGCTCTCTCTGCTTTCTTCTCGGTAGCAAAATGAAACATTTTGGAAGTATTTCTGCAATTTGTTCCATTGGCTTTGTCCAGTCTTACAATCTGTTACAATCCTGGATCAGGAGCACAAAAATAACCACTAGTGCATTACTGTTGAATAGCCATTCTCCCCATTGTTCTGGAGAGTCCAGCATTCTTTCTCCAAAACAGTTGGGATCATATCACAGTTAATCGACAACGTTAATGTTGCATGCATAACAAAGTGCCTGGAAATGTTGGCTGAAGATATACGCATACGCTTGATCCTTTTAAAACTAAAAGCCTGATGATATATTGATACCTTAGGCCTAACTGGGAACATAACTGAGCCAAACATCCAAAGTAAGGCTGGTGTTGCAAGTAATATCTCACAATATTTATATTAGTGGCTAAGGAAAATGAACTGAAAATGTAACTGTTGAGAGACATCATTTCCATCCACAGCAAAATAATCCCCAATGTCTTGATCTTGCAGATACTTTTAAAGTACAAATGTTAATATGCCACCTGCTTGTTCAGTTGCTACCTCTGTGCAGAGCAAGGATGGGTATACTGCCTCCTGGACAATGGCAGTGTATAACAGTCCCCAAATCCTGAGTTTGCAGTCTTTTCTGATCACATTGTTGACATTTGGCAGCAGAGTTTCCTGTTGGAAATTGACAGTCTGGTTTGTGCCTTTGTCCTAAACGTTGAATTAATGATTACAAATGTCTTATTCATAGCTGAGTAGATTATGCCATACGCTTTAATCATGTCTGTTCAGAAAATCCACAAGATGTTGGTTGTTTCGTGGTTCCCAAGTAAGACCGTATAGAATGTAATTGTCAACGTCTTGCAAAATTGCAATGTTTTCCCTTCATTCTAAGGTTTGGAAAAACAGAGGCAACCATTTCATCCAGGGGTGGGCTTCAAAAATTTTAGCAACAGGTTCTCTGCCCGGTTGCTGGGTAGATGTGGCCATGGCGGCCTCCTGCCACCCTTGTTGGTCTCCTGCACCATGGGGGGAGGGGGCGTTTTTGCCCTCCCTGGGTTCCGAAGACTTTCCCCAAACCTCCAGGAGGGCAAAAACAGCCTCCCTGGGCTCTGGAGGCTCTCTGGAAGCTGGAAACAGGCCTATTTCTGGCCTTCCCAAACTTCCGGGATGCCCGTTTTTCACCTTCCCCGAGCCTCTGTGCGCACCCTGTACTTACCTGCATCCAAAATGGGCCACATGGGGACTCCTGGGAGGAGTGGCCAGGGTGGGCGGAGACAGCCAGGAGATGGGGTTCTCAAATCTGCACAGATTCTTAGCTAGGGGCTCTCCTGAACCCCTGCAAACCCCCTGCAGCCCACCCCTGATTTCATCACAGCGCATAAGTTTTTGATTCCTTTCCTCCAGGAACTCAAGACAGTACAGAGAAGATTCTTTCCTTCCAATTTACTTCCCATAACCAACCAGTGAGGTGGGTTGGGCTAAGAGGGAGTGATTGATCCAAATCCGTCTAATGATCTTCCATGGTTAAGGTAGGACATAAGCAGGGGTGGGATTCAAAATTTTTAACAACTGGTTCTGTGGGCATGGCTAAGTTGATGGGCGTGGCTTGGTGGTCATGTGATTGGCTGGGTGTGGCCAACTCAACATCACTCACATCGAGGCACGCATCTCCTCGCCTGGCCTCTCATGACTGTGGGGATGCTGCAATAGCCGTAAGTGTGAAAAATGGTCATAAGTCACTTTTTTCAGTGCCATTGTAACTTTGAATGGTCACTCCACACAACCAAAGTACCAGCAAAGGAGGGGGGAAAAACTTCAAAGAAGTTCCAGAGACAGGAAGTCTAGTCCTGCCAAGAATGTAATAAGGGTTAATGGAGAGGCAGTTTCTGTAAGCAACACCAGAATATTTCCTTCCTGTCTTCCTTATAGGATTAGGCCAGTAATTTCTTCTAACAACCGATTCTCCGAACTGCTTAGAATGTTAACAACCGGTTCTAGTGAATTCCCCTTCCTCTATACAAAACACGTTCTTATGTTGCTTTTATCCGACTTTCCCCTGGATACGATCTTTTCTGGACTCAGCCATTGGGGTGATCCATATAACATGTACTGTTGCATCAGTGGTGGGATCCAAAAATTTTTACTACTGGTTCTGTGGGCGTGGTTTGGTGGGTGTGGCAGGGGAAGGATACTGTAAAATCTCTAGCCAGAGGTGGTATTTGCCGGTTCTCCGAACTACTCAAAATTTCCGCTACTGGTTCTCCAAAACTGGTCAGAACCTGCTGAATACCACCACTGCGTTGCATGTAACTTCATCATAGCATACAGCTTAAAGATTCCGATCTTTTTGAAACAGATGCCTGAGTTTAAGGATCAAAAAAGTTTTAAATGAACATTTTTCACATGAAAGTTCTTAAGTGTTAATTATGCAAGTAGTCATTCCATCCCTTTCTTCCCCATTCATTGATATCATATTTTTAAATCCATGATACTGCAAATAAGTCAGAAATAGAGAACTAGATACTTTTTAAATACGCAAGACATATATTTTATACTGCCCTGTTTCTGTTCCAGTTGCTAATACATAAGATCAGGGGTGGGATTCTACCAGTTCGTATCTATTCGCTAGAACCGGTTGTTAACATTCTAAGCAGTTCGGAGAACTGATAGTTAGAAGAAATTACTGGCCTAATCCTGTAAGGAAGTCAGGAAGGAAACATTCTGGTGTTGCTTACAGAAACTGCCTCTCCGTTAACCCTTATTACATTCTTGGCAGGACTAGACTTCCTGTCTCAGGAACATCTCTGGAGTATTTCCCCCCTCATTTGCTGGTACTTTGGTTTTGTGGAGTGACCATTCAAAGTTACAATGGCACTGAAAAAAGTGACTTATGACCATTTTTCACACTTACAACTGTTGCAGCATCCCCACAGTCATGAGAGGCCAGGCGAGGCAATGCGTGCCTCGATGTGAGTGACATTGAGTTGGCCATGCCCAGCCAGTCACATGACCACCAAGCCATGCCCACCAACTAAGCCACGCCCACAGAACCAGTTGTTAAAAATTTTGAATCCCAGCCCTTCATAAGATGATGTCTATCATTAAATAAGTGAATAGAATTTAACTTAGTTTAATTTATCATTGCACAGGGTAACTGGAATAAATTTCCAGTTTGGCACCAGGAATAAATGGAACATGATCAAATACATATATAAGGGGAATGAATTTTCTGTAATAAATTATTAGATACAACGAGTACCAAAAATAACAGAGACATCTGGGGCATCGTAATGACTCCCAATTTTATTGTGGTATGAGCTTTCATAGGCTACAGTTTTCTATCACCAGGAAAAGATTGATAATTATTTCCTTATCAGATTCTGCTACTGCAGAGACCAGTGTTCTCGTGGTTTAATTCCTGACTTAAGGATATGAGGAGGTTCTGCGTCTTTCCACCTTGAATTATCTCAGTCAATTAGGAATTGGGTCCTGGCTGTCCTTATCTCACAATAGCCAGTAAGACTTTGCAATGCATTAAATTCGCAAAGCTCAGTTACAGGTAGTCCTCGACTTACAACAGTTTGTTTAGGGACCGTTCAATGTTACAAAAATGTGACTTATGACCAAATTCAACCTTTGCAGCTTCCCCATGGTCATGGGACCAAAATTCAGATACTTGGCAACTGGTTCATATTTATGACTGTTGCAGCATCCTGGGGTCATGTGATCCCCTTTTGCGACCTTCTAACAAGCAAAGTCAACGGAGAAGCCAGATTCCCTTAACAACTAGGTTACTAACTTATCAACTGCAGCGAGCCACTTAACAACTGTGGCCACTGTGCTCATAAAATGGGGCAAAACTCACTTAATGTCTCGCTTAACAACAGATATCCAAGGCTCAGTTGTAGTCATCAGTTGTACTTCTGGGAAGGGTTATATGGTTGGCTCTAGGCAGTGGTGGGATTCAATTTTTTTTTTTTTACTACCGGTTCTGTGGGCGTGGCTTGGTGGGCCTGGCAGGGGAAAGGATACTGTAAAATCTCCAGTCAGAGGTGGTATAATTTGCCGGTTCTCCGAACTACTCAAAATTTCTGCTACCGGTTCCCCAGAACTGGTCAGAACCTGCTGAATGCCAACTCTGGTTCTAGCCCATTCTGTGCCTTTCCCCCACCCCTGAAACTCAAATGTCTAGACTTGTCTGTGGGTTCCTTCCTTTACTGGTGGAGCCCGGAATGGGACTTTTCAGCTCCTACCCTTGGCCGCCCCTGCTTCTCTGCCAGGGTTCCGCCTCCACGCATTCACCTCCAGCTTTTCTCCTTGGCTGGCCCACCCCTAGCTGTTCGCCCTGGCCACTGGGCCATGGTCCCTCCATCCCAGGCCCTTTGGTGCAGCCCATTCAATGAAACACTGTTCGTCCCAGGTTTTTGGCTTCCCTGGACAGTTCACCAACAGCCAATTGGCTAGCTGCCAGTGCTGGCAGCCAGCAGCCATGGTGCGATTGATCACAGGGCTGGGGGGGTTGGGGGAGGTGCTGCAGCCAAACGACCTCAGGTGCTTGTTAGGAGAAGGAAGGGGAGGGGCTGGAAGCTCCCCTGTACCTGATCGTGCCTCCCTGATAATGAACAGGAAAGCAAGAATGGGAGTTTCTTTCTTTTCTGTATCCTTTTTGCCACAATTTTAGACTGCATCCACAGCTGACCACTGGTTTTGGTTTTTAAAGTTGATCCCAAACTACGGTATGAATCTTGGCGATGCTGTGTCTATAGCATAGATTATGTCTATAGATTATGACAACAATCGGTGAATGCTGCTTCGATTGTTGGGCCACCTTGGATTAAATGTAAGGGTGGCAAAAATTTATGTCTGGTTAAAGCTGCCTAGCCTGCAGGGTGAAGTTTCCCTCAGAGTTTCCCTCAGAAACTCATTAAGTTTCTTCACAGACAATACTGCTACCCTTCAAAAAGACCTTGACTATGTATCAGAATGGTCAAACAAATGGCAACTTCAATACCTCAACAAATAAATGCTCTGTCGTACATATTGGCAAAAAAAAAAAAAAAAAATACAAGCTGAATAGTCAAGACCTTGTTGATGATCCAAGCTCTGTCAAGGACCTTGGAATACTCACCTCTAATGATCTAAGTGCTAGAGCCCACTGTAACTACATAGCCAAAAAGGCATTAAGAGTTGTTAACCTAATCCTGCGCAGCTTTTTCTCCAGTAATATCACACTACTAACTAGAGCATACAAAACATTTGCTAGACCAATACTCAAATACAGCTCATCAGTCTGGAACCCACATTACGTATCTCATATTAACACAGTTGAGAAAGTCCAGAAATATTTCACAAGAAGAGTTTTCCACTCCTCTACTCATTGCAGAATACCTTATGCCACCAGACTTGAAATTCTAGACCTAGAAAACCTTGAATTACGCCGTCTTCAGTCTGATCTAAGTATGGTATATAAAATCATACATTGCAATGACTTACCTGTCAATGAATACTTCAGCTTCAACCATAACAACACAAGAGCACACAATAGATACAAGCTCAAGGTTAACCGCACCAAACTTGATTGCAGGAAATACGACTTCAGCAACAGAGTGGTCAATGTCTGGAATACTCTACCTGATTCTGTGGTTTCTTCCACAAACCCCAAAAACTTTAACCTTAGACAGTCTTCTATTGACCTCACCCCTTTCCTAAGAAGTCTGTAGGGAGCATGCATAACGTGCCTACCGTCCCTGTCCTTTTGTTTCTTTTATTTTTCTTATATGTACCCATTTCATGTATTCATAACTATGTATATACTTATACCTATTATCTTGTTAGTGATTGACAAATCAAATCAAATAAAAATAAATAAATAAATTAAAATAATAAAATTAAATTAAATTAAATTAAAATAAAATAAATAAAGTTTCAACAAAATAATATATAACAAAGAAACAAAAAGAAATAGATGAAAGAAAGTCAGGAAAGTTTTTGCACTTTAGGAGTGCAAAAAAGGAAAAGGAAGGAAAAAATGTAAAAAAAAAAGGAACTTTCCTCGCTACAGATAGAAATTTAAAATATAGTAATGTCTTACTTTACAGTACATGGTATTTCTATAATCATAAATAGTTCTAATTGTCAAAACCACAAATTAAAATTTCATTTCTTTCAATTTGAAGAAATAAACCTCCAAAACTGGTTTCCAAGTAATAGACACAAAGCTAGATATTTTTTTTCCTTGATTAAAATAATCCATTTTGTGGCTTCCTTCATTTCATCAAAACAAGAAGAAACAGACAGGGTCAAAACAGAATGCATAGAATTGGTATATTCCTGTGTATCAGCGCAAAGTCAAACCTATTGCAACGGAAAGGGAAATGGAGCACATTTTGCCATTGTGGGGAGGTTTCGGTCATCTGGCGGGGGTGGGTGGAAGATCTTCTTAGCCTGCTGTCCAGGAGATGGAAGAAAGGTAAAGATAGTGGACAGGTAAAGACCGCTGCATGTTTGTTTGTTCTTCTTAGGCCAGTGGTGGCTAACCTTTTTGAGGTCCTGCACCAAAAATTGTGCATGCGCTTACACACACGCACGCTTGCATGCCAGCACCCAGAAGGCAATGTGTGTGCCCCCCATGCTCCCTGCACATGCGCACCCAATCCCCCGCCCCCTTACCTGCACTGCACCTCCCAGCTGGTTTTCAGCCTGTTTTCAGCCTCCCAGGCTTGAGGAAAGTCTCTGCAGCCTGAAAAAATAGGCCCAATTTTGTCACTTCTGGTATTTCCGGAAATACAGAAAGTGATGAAACAGGCCTATTTTTCAGGCTGCAGAGGCTTTCCTCAAGCCTGGGAGGCTGAAAAAGGCCGCAAACCAGCTGAAAATCAGCTGTGAGGTGCGCGTATGTGCAGTGAGGTAAGTTTACCTGTGGCTCGCGTGCCGGCACAAATGGCTCTGCGTGTGCCATAGGTTCGCCATCACGGTCTTAGGCTCTTTAAAGGAAACAGGAACTCATCAGCTCTTCAGACAGGTTGCCCACCAATAACATTTCCATACTTTGTAAACAAAGACACGTCTCTTACATCAGCTTCTGCAGAAGCTCCATATCAAGCCAGCTTGATGATACGATTCATGAAAGCTAGTTGCTAAAGCTTCCTGCTCCTATCTTCGGCACTTTTCCGTAACCAGAGAACACATCCCGAATCCATCTGGGCTTCTACTTTAGGCAGATACTGATACTTGTCGTCGTTTGCTTACCAGTTTCACAGATGGTCACATAAATTCTGAGGCTCCAACAGCCAAACGTTCCACTGACTATTTCTGTTTCTTTTTATTTGGTTCTCTCATTTACTTTACAGGTAAGTGTTTTAGATATTTGAAACGAAAACTTTAAAAGGACCACAGTGATATTCTTTCTACGTATATAATGGATAACATAATTGTAGTAAGCATGGAGCTTTGCAGCACGTGAAACAAGACTTAAGATCCTTCATTAATGGATTCTATAATCTAAAACAGAGTTTATTAGATGTTATTCCTGACTTACTTTCTGATCACTAAATCACCCCGAGTCATCTTTTCCAAATCTGGAGACACCGTTAACAACATTTTCCTTAAATTCTTTATAGCGTGAATCAGCCATTCCCAACTCAGCATTATTTTTTTTTTACAAATGCTGGGATTTAACTTTACAGAATTTACAGCTGGAAAAGTCAGTCCTGGCGGTGGTTTGTATAAGCCCAATTCTCTGGATGCTACCAGGAGAGGATGCTGCAGGTACAGGTAGCCCTCGACTGACAACAATTCATTTAGTGACCATTCACAGTTCCAATGGCACTGAAAAAAGTGACTTATGACCATTTTTGTTTACTCTTACAATCATTGCAGCAGCCCTGTGGTCATGTAATCTATCGGCTGCTTCAGTGGTGAGATTCAAAGGTTTTTTTTACTACTGGTTCTGTGGCCGTGGGTAGGTGGGCATGGCTAGATGGCGGTGGCCCTGTGGTCATGTGACTGGGTGGGCATGGCTATGTGGTCATGTGACTGGGGAGGGTCAAACGTTTTCTTTCACAGCAACCTCCCGCACCCCATTTTTGGCCTAGTGGGCCTCAGGGAACCTTCCTGGCTGCTGAAAAAAAGAAGCATTTTGAAGCCTTCTGAGGTAAATACAACAGCGAGGCGGGGGGGAATCAGCTGTGCAGCGTGATTTAGATCAGCTAGAAAGCAAGAAATCCGCTGATTTCCTGCTTTCTAGCTAATCTAAATCACGTGGCACAGCTGATCTTCACCCAGCTGATCGTTGGAAATACCGGTTCTGCCGAACTGGTAGGTTTTTTTTTTACTACCGGCTCACCAGAACTGGTAGCATTTTTTACTACCAATTCAGGTAACTGGCAGCATTTCACCTCTGGGCTGCTTGGCAACTGGCATGTATTTAGGAAGATTGCAGTATCCCGAGGTCATGCGATCACTTTTTGTGACAAGCAAAATCGATGGGGAAGCCAGATTCACTTAACAGTGGTGTTACTGACTTAACAACTGCAGCCACTTAACTGTGGCAAGAAAGGTCATAAAATGGGGCAAAACTCACCTAGCAACTGCCTCGCTTTAGCAGTGGAAATTTTAGGCTCAGTCGTGGTTGTATGTTGAGAAGAAGGCTAGAGATGAAGTGCTCAGCCTGAGATACCCCTGGATATCTTTTTACTGAAGTCAAATGTGAAGTTGGAGGCTGCCATAATGAGCTTCCAAATAAGCAGCCCAAATGTCCACAATTACTCCAGGTTAGATCCACAGTCCTATGTTCATCTACTGATAGAACAGCATTACAGACATCCTCAGAACTGCACAGTGGGCTGCACGGAAATGAATCTGAATACCGTTATATTAGATCACAACCCTGCAAAATATATTTTAAATTATTTAATAAAAATATTTTTAAAAAAGTATTTTAAAATATTTAAAAAAAAACTTAAAACATTTTAAGTTTTATTTTCTCGTGAATTTATCTTGCTTTATCCTGAGATTCTAGCTGTGGCTGTTTGAGTTAGCTCAGGAAAGGGCTATTTGAATTGTTGTTTGTCTCTGTGTGTTTTCTTTATAATTATGTGCTTCAGTTGGCCATGTTTGCACATAATCCTGAGCTGGATTATTTTAACAAAAAATTGTGCACTCAGTTTGCACATAAAGTTAAAGCATAACCCTCCCTGCAATCGATGTCACATTGTTTAGCATTTTCTATAAAACTAAGTTGCTTTATGCACTGTGATTCCTGTAAGTCATCTTAAAATGGCTTCTGTCTTGACAGGGCAGATGCACTCAATATTCTCAATAAGTAAGTAAGTAAGTAAAGTAAGTAAGTAAGTAAGTAGAGTAAGTAAGTAAGTAAGTAAATAAGTAAGTAAGTAAAGTAAGTAAGTAAGTAAAGTAAGTAAGTAAGTAAGTAAGTAAGTAAGTAAGTAAGTAAGTAATGAATGAATGAATGAATGAATGAATGAATGAATGAATGAATGAATGAATACATGAATACATGAATACATGAATACACGAGGACAGAAGTACAGGTCTATAGTTCTAGCAGAGGAGGAAGCTCAAGCAACTAGCAACAGCACTTAAACTTATATACCGTATTTGCCGGTGTATAAGACGACTGGGCGTATAAGACGAGCCCCCAACATTTCCACTCAAAATATAGTTTTTGTTATATATACTCGCAGTATAAGACGACCCCCCACTTGGAGGCATGCTTTTCAAGGCAAAAAGTCGTCTCATACGCCGGCAAATACGGTAAGTTGTAACACTTGGGGTATTCTGGATATAATTCTTGATTGACACCCCCAACCCCTTTCCCCAAACTTACAAAGCCACCAAAATGCTTTAGAGAGGCAGCTTCGCCTTTCTCAGGCTGGCACTCAATTCCTCTCCCTTTGTGACAGCCCCGTGCGTGCCATCGGGACTCCAAGGGTGGGGATGGACAGCTGCCAACTCTCTCTCTCTCTCTCTCTCTCTGTGTGTGTGTGTGTGTGTGGTGTGGAGGGTAATTCCGGCTATCTCTGGCCTCCGCTCGGTTTTAAAGTCGCTTGGCCGGTTCCCAAGTCGCAGCGCGCTGGCCGGGAGACGCGGCGCCGGTGGAAGCTTCGGTGCAGGGAGGCAGATCTTTCTCTCTTAAGCGGGGAGGGGAGGAGGGGACAAGAGGAGGGACGGGACGGGACAGGGGGCGGGAGGAGGGCGCTCGCCTTCTTCCACCGCCCACCGGACCCTTTTCTTCCCAAGGGGACCCTGGAAAGCAGCTCGGGAGCCGGGTGGCCCTGCCCAGCGGGGTCCCATCAGGAACTTCCTGAGGACACCCCCCGCCCCAAGCACAGCCCTCCCGGTCTTTCAAAGAGGGAGGGAGAAGCGGGAGGAGCAAATTGCCGCCCCGCCCGCTGCCCAGAAGGAGGGGCGCCACAGTCCACCCCCACCACCTTCTCCCCCCCACTCCCGGGCCATTACGCGGCTCGGGGCTGGCTGGCGGCGGCCCGCCAGAGACCCTCCCGCTCCACCCCACCCCACCTCCAGATTGGCCTCCGCAGCGCCCGAGCCGGGCGGAGGGTGGGTGGGTGGGTGGGAGGAGGAGGAAGAGAGACTCCGGCTGGGCTTGAAGGGGCTTCGCAAGTTGCGGAGCTCCGCCCCGTCGCTCTTGCACCGAGTGACAATGTATTTACCGGCGTATAAGACGACCCCCCCACTTGGAGGCATGTTTTTTAGGGCAAAAAAGTCGTCTTATACGCCGGCAAATACGGTAATGCTTTATAGTGCTTTACAGCCCTGTCTAAGTCAGCATATTACAGAGTCAGCATATTTCTTCCAACAATTTGAATCCTCATAACCCTTTTGATGTTCCTGAATTACATTTCCAAAGATTGTTCAGTACTAGACATATTGGTTGAGATTGCTACCCGACTCTGTCACAATTATTCCTGGCCAGCTACATATTACATACTTCTATTTCAGGGTTGAAAGAGTCAATGGTGGGTTTCTAATTATGCCCACTTGCTTCCTCATTCTTCCTTCTAACCCATCTGCCTCTTTGAAAGAATTTAGATAAAAATCAGATTTGGACCTGATGTTTGTGTTGTATTTAACATTAATTCTGAATTTCTGCCAAAGTTACAAGCAGATTTCATTGGTGGTGTCTTTTCTCTTCTTTTAAATCTACAGTATTTACTATGAAGACTTACCAACAACAAAAGGGGTGACCTGTTGCACTAGCCTAAAGACGCATCATTAGTCATCTAACTCAACCAGCATTACAATACCAGTTTTAGCTTGAAGGGCTACATGTTAAACTATGTGTCCTTATCAAACGGCTGGAACAACCAGAGGCCAAATATGAAGAGTCTTTCAGCCGTCACAGGGGGGGAGGAAAGAAAAGCCCCCCACCCCCATGAAATCTGGAATGTGTTTCTAGTTATTGTCCATCCAAGTAAAATAAAATCATTTCTCTTGCCACCATATGGTTCCCCTTAAACAAGAAACTGTATATATTGGTCTAAATCCACAATCGTTTTGCTGACATATTATTTGCTATATTAGAAAATCACTGCAGTCTGTGTCTGCTGTACTTGCTCCTCAGACTAAGGGCCACAAATGTGGGGAGGAAGCAGCGTTTTTCAACCCCGGGCCTGAGAAAACCGAGTTGTCTAAGGGAGCTCGTTCCTTTGAGACAGACGTGAAAAATCTGCTCGCAGCTATTGCTGCTCCCAGGTTTAGCAGCAGTGAATACTTCTCTCGGCTTGGGAACCCACACGATGTTCCCCGCAGAAGAGAAGCAGAGTTTTCTCCACTGGTAGAAAGGGTTTTAAAAGAAACCGTATCTATATCTATATCTATATATTCTTGAACTTGCAAAGAGTGTAATGATAGCCACAAAGCAGCAGGAACTGCCCAATTAAGAAGAGAAAGCCCTTGAGGATATTGGAAGACCAGTTGTGGGATTCAACATTTGTTACTTCGGTTTCAGTGGGCGTGGCTTGGTGGGCATGACAGGGGAAGGTTACTGCAAAATCTCCATTCCCTCCCCACCCCACTAACCTGCTTTCCAGCTCCGTTCTCCTGTGTAGGGCAACTAAAGAAGACCCAGCCAATCAGCTGGGACTCGGGAAGCGGAGAATAGGTGGGGACGGGGCCAGTCAGAGGTGGTATTTGCCGGTTCTCCAAACTATTCAAAATTTCCACTACCAGTTCTCCAGAACTGGTCAGAACCTGCTGAATACCACCTCTGTGGAGGACCCCCTCAAGGTGCAATGCAAATATTAGTTTTAGTGGGCAGAATGGCAGAATTTTTTTTTTCTTCAGAAGCACCACCCTCAAACACAATAAATACGAAGTATATAGATTTAACGTTTGTAGTACCCTGAAGCTCAGATTGGATTCCAGAGGTCCTCCCTCTGTCTGCTAATAAGGATAGTACTGGGCTTTAATACACAGTTGGTAAAAGAGAGAGCATGAGTGGGGTGAGAATGCAAGAACAGCTATTGCTAATACAGGTAATTCTTGACCTACAACAGTTCATTTAGTGACCATCCAAAGTTACAACGGCACTGAAAAAATGTGACTTATGACCATTTTTCAAAGTTAGGGCCTTTGTAGCATCCCCATGGTCATGTGGTCAAAACTAAGGTGCTTGGCAATTGCTTCCTATTTATGACCTGTGCTATGCTGTGTCCCAGGGTCATGTGATCATATTTGATGAGCAAAATCAATGGGAAAGCCAGACTCGTTTAAGAACTGGGTTACTAACTTATCCACTACAGTGAGACACTTAAGAACTCTGGCAAGAAAAGTTGTAAAATGGGGGCAAAACTCACTTCACAACATAAATTTTGGGCTCAATTGTGGTCATAAATTGAGGATTACCTGTATTTAACAGATATGTGATGCCTTAGTATTGTTTATCATGGCATTGTTACTCTGAAGATGATGATGATATTAATGCTGTGTTAGCAGTAAAGCAACATTAAACCCAACCAATCTTGCCCAAAGTCTCCTTAAAGCAAGGGTCTTCCAACTTGGCAAGTTTAAGACTTATGAACTTCAACTCCCAGAATTCCTGAGCTAACATGACTGGAGGAGGAATTCTGGGAGTTGAAGTCCACAAGTCAAAGTTAAAGCTGTCAAGTTTGAAGACCTATGCCTTAAAGCTTGAAAGCATTATTGTTTATAACATAGAAAAGAAAAGAAAATGAAGTTTTTTTTAAAAAAAAATACATAGATATAAAAATGATACCAAGGAGAGGGAGGAGTGAGAATGTAGGTTCAACATGGTCACAGATTCCAGTCACAGCCAACAAATGGATCAGTCTGTCTGTCTCTGGTCTTGGGGTAAAGTGGAAACTTGAGGCAAACCTTCTATATGAGCTCTGAGATGCTACAGTATGTCTGTTTCCAGCATCAGCAGCCTTAAAGAAATGAAAGAATATAAAGGATGGGGAAAACATTTTACAAGGCCTGCCAGTGAGAAGCTAAACGGGAGACCTTTGGTCATCTTGGGTAGCAAGACATTTGGAGGAACTGATGCTACAACCAGGATCGGGAAGGCCTTCAACAAAGACCTGGTCTTTCAGGATGTATGCTGGTTTGTGAAAAGGAGGAGTTGGGCAGCTGAACTACTCAGTGGTGGAGGAGGCTCCTCTGAAGGAAAATTTGCAGTGATGTGAAGAAGTACTGCCTCTAAGCCCTGAAACCTCGTGTTTCAGATAAGTGGTGTCTTGGATAATAGGTCAACCCCTATAAAGATGGGGCTGAATTGCTCCATAACTCTAGAAATTAGTTTGAGCGATCTTTTCCAGAAAATATGCCTCATCAATAACATGACCGATGAGGTCATAGCTTCCCTGCCCGCCAAAGCAGTACAAAGGTGCCTCTCTGGGATCAGATATCTTCATCGCACCTTTTGAGCATCTGTGTTGTGCACCGATCAGGTAGCTTTGGTTCTGAAAGGCTAATGATAATTATCTCTTTGAGAAACCGGAAAACTTATTCATTCCGGTGCCAAAGTTAAAAAGAAAAGAAAAGAAAAGAAAAATCTCCGAGGAAGTCCTATGTTATGACTGCATTGAATTTAAACAATGAAAGGAGCTAAGTAGGTAACGCGATACACAGGAACACACAAACGAAAACCATTCACAGATCAGAGCAGAGATTGCTGCCCTAAACATTACAAAAGGAAGCAATCACCGGGCCTGACTAGAACATACGGTGGCGAGAAGAAACGCTTCTGCAGACGCAGAAACATTTGCAACAGTGCAGAGTAGAGAAAAGGGTGTCAAATTCATCAAAGGGAAACACAAACACACGACAGCTTACCTTGAGCCAACTTTTCTTGGGGGAAAATATTGGGTAGAGCCAAGCAACATTTTCTCAGAAGCCATTTCTGCCTTGAGAGAATGTCTATGGAGATTCTCAGTTCATCCATGTCAAGGTGGTCCCAAAGGTGGTGTTTTTTTGTTTTTTTTTCCAAGAGGCAACTGGACTTTCTGGTTTTTATTTGAAGATGTTTTGCTTCTCATCCAAGAAGCTTCTTCAGCTTTGTGAAGACAATGGATGGCTTTGTATGAGGCCATGGTTTCTTGTGATGTGACCTCTCTCTTCACCTGCATTCCAACTACCAAAGCTGTCCTGGTAATGAAAAAACGATTGCTACAAGACAGCACTTTAGGTGACAGAAGAACCAACCTCAGCCCAGACCACATATGTGCCATGCTGGGCCTCTGCTTGACCACTACCTATTTTAAATACAATGAAGGTTTCTACAGACAAAAAACACAGTTGCACCAGAGGTGGTATTCAGCAGGTTCTGACCAGTTCTGGAGAACCAGTAGCAGAAATTTTGAGTAGTTTGGAGAACCGGCAAATGCCACCTCTGACTGGCCCCGCCAACCCCATCTATTCTCTGCCTCCCGAGTCCCAGCTGATCGGCTGGGTCTTCTTTGGTTGCCCTGCACAGGAGAAACAGGAGCTGGAAAGCAGATTAGTGAGGTGGGGAGGGAATGGAGATTTTGCAGTCTCCTTCCCCTGCCTTGCCCACCAAGCCATGCCCACAGAACCGGTAGTAAAAAAAAATTGAATCCCCTTACTGTGCTGCACCATGGACTCACCTGTGTCCCCCATTGTGAGCAATCTCTACATGGAAGAGGTAGAAACCAAAGCCCTAGACCTCTTCACAGAAATCCCATCCACTCGCTGGTGTAGGCATGTGAATGATACTTGGGTCAAGATCAAAACATGGGAATTGGAAGTGTTCACCAAGCGTATCAAAATCCAGAGCTGAAGAAGCTTCATGGATGAGAAGCGAAACGTCTTCAAAGAAAAAACAAAAAGGCCAGTTGCCTCCCGAAAAAGCACCTCTGGGATTGCTTTGGGAGAACATTTCTGAGAGTTTGCTTTGCTCGAAAAAGGCTACCCTGCGCAATGTTCTCCAAATGTGTGTGTGTGTTTGTGTGTGTGTGTGTGTGTGTGTGTGTGATGTGCAAAAAGGACATGGCTGCCATTTGCTGTCTGCATTGCCAAGGATGCAAAATGGTAACCAAACCACGGTTGCTGTTGCCACCACTTGTAACACGGCAGCCAAATACAATACAGCAAATTTTAGGAGAGCAAATAAACGACAGGTAATCCTCAATTTACAACAGTTCATTTAGTGACCATTCAAAGTTACAATAGCACTGAAAAAAGTGACCTTTGACCTTTTTTCACACTTACGACCATTTTGGCATCCCCTTAGTCACGTGATCAAAATTCAGATGCCTGGCAATTGGTTCATACTTATGACTACTGCTGTGTCCCTGGGTCATGTGATTCCCTTTGGCTACCTTCTGACAAGCAAAGTCAACGGGAAAGCCAGATTCACTTAACAACTAGGTTACTAATTTAACAACTGCAGTGATTCACTTAACAATGGTGGCAAGAAAGGTCGTAAAATGGGGCAAAACTCACTTAACAAATGTTTCACTTAGCAACAGAAAGTTGGGTCTCAGTTGAGGACTATCTGCATGCTACTGGTACAGCTTTACTGTTAAAGGAATTTCTTTTCCCTTCAATGAAAAGCTTTGATTTTAGTGCTTACAGACAGGATGATCTTCATATACTAGCACACACAGCTCTAGCTAGTTCCAAATGTCCAAGTCTGCAATATCTTGCAGTTAGTAAATTTGCTATGAAATATCAGGGGGGAAAAAACAGTTACGTTTGGAATTCGGCTCCATGTTCAAATCTGGTATACATATTTTAGTGGACCAGGCATCTGTTGTACACCTCAAAACTCTTTTTTTTTCTGTACAGTTTATTTTTAAATGAAATTATATCTGATTGCAAGTTTTCAAAGATCTACCACATGTACATTTCAAGCGAAACTTCAAGCTTGTATTAGCATGGCTAGTAGAGGGAATTCTGACTGCTTCAAACATGATGCCAACCTGGAGTGGACTCTCCTGGGCCAATTGGATTTATTTATCCATTCATTATATTTCTTACTCTCTCCCACTCCCCACCCAGCTATTCCTTTATGAAAAGGCTCACTTGAAAGAATAACAGCTTCTACAACAAATCCTCAAGGTATCAATACCCTGAAGAGTGCAACAGAAATCTCTCAGTCCTTTCAAAGTCTCTTTGGGATGGATCTCTTATTTTGGATCCTACTTAGACCCAGTGCTGGGAAGAGATATCTTGGGTGTAGTGTGATGAATGGCCCTGCTGGACTGCAGGCAGGCTGTAGCAGAGTGTCCCCAGGCACAGGATTGATATGGACGTGAAACATCACCCTTTTGGAAAGGAGTGAATTGACTACGCATGTTTTATAGTTCCTGAACTCTGGCCCATGTTCTCATTGAAACTGTAACTCAAAGGTCTTCTTCTCTGGGGCTTTTTCTAAGGGTATTTGTCAGTTTATAATCCCAATCAGCAATGACACACAGCGAAGGACCTTTGGCAAATCACAGCCAGCCTTTCCCCTTTGGGACATTATTCATTGCAAGGAATTTAAATGGCTTTCTCATGTTGTCCTTTTGCATTCCATGGCTACTAGGCATGGTCAGACTTTTCTCTTCCTTCTCTTCATTCACTAATTCATTTTGCCCGGTTGCACTGGAGGGTTTTTGTCTACTAAAACGGTTTATTTCTTTATATAAATTTTGGAGCTCCCTGATAATATGTCCCACTTATGAACCAACTGTCTCAAAACAGGAACTACAGTGAAGCATGAGTTTGTTGCTTGTATTCAAGTGGGTAGGAATCACAGCTAAGCTACAGTTCCCAGAATTCCCATGATCACTGCACTAAGCATTCCATTGTAGGCCAGATTCATGAGAGTTTTCATGAAATATAATATGGGATGTACCCTCACATAAATTCTACTCTGACCATTCATCCATTATCTACCTACCTACCTACCTACCTACCTACCTACCTACCTACCTACCTATCATCACCTATCTATTTTCCATTATCTATCATCTATCTATCTATCTATCTATCTATCTATCTATCTATCTATCTATCTATCTATCTATCTATCTATCTATCCATCCATCCATCCATCCATCCATCCATCCATCCATCCATCCATCCATCCATCCATCTATCTATCTATCTATCTATCTATCTATCTATCTATCTATCTACCTATCTATCTGTTCCATACTAGCAGGCTTGTAGGCCTGCATTTCTATTGGTCCGGAAAAGCCGGGCCGTGATTGGACGTTATATAGCAATCCTGATTGGTTCGTATATGGGTTGCCGCAATTGGGTAAAACCAAGCGCGGCAAGCTCAAAAGCCTGTCATAGGCTGCCTAGCCGCAGCCAGCTCTATAAAAAGAGCTGCCGCGGCTAGGAAAGGTGTCTCAGTATCTGGTTGCCTAATAAAGAGCTGTTGTCACTACTTCGAGTCTCGTCTCTCCTTGGGACCCACCGCCCAGACTTAACACTATCTATCATCTATTCTATTCTTTCTCTCTATATCCCCAAATCCATCCATGATGCTGTAGCTTAGCACATGCTGAATTTGCATCACAAATGTAACTGAAGTGAAACAGGGCCCAAGCATCTCGCAATGTGACTCCCTGGCCTTCCCCTGAAAAGCAATCTAAACTGTCCTTTAACTGTTGAGCTGTCATTATGGATTGCCTCTTTTTTTGGAAAAGATGTTGTTGTTTTTCTCTCAAGTTCCATTTTACGGAGTGTTTGTTGTGCCGAAGTACCCCTTTTGGGATCCAAGAGAGAAGAGGCCTGTGGACCTCAGGGAGTGCTGAAGGAAACGGTTAGCAGTTTCACTGCGACTCCAAAACTGTGGTAACGCACGTTGGTTTGCCAATGCTTCTCCTTTGAGCTCCCCTACTTGGAAGTGGAAGGAAAAGAAGAGGGATATTATCTATGAAATGTTCCTGGAAAATCCGTTTGCAAAGTCCCTGAAGATGAATAGGTTCTTCAAAGAACGGATTTGAATGACTCCATTCCGCTGCAAATAGGGGGAGTCTGGTTTCAGAAAAATCATTGATTCACACGATTCCCAATCTTCTAATCCCATTTCCATGTAAGGATTGCTTTAGCGGCATGCAAGCTCTCTGTAAACAGCCCCATTATCTCACCCTGTCTCCTATTCACATGGAGCAGAAATGTGGCATCCAGATGCCTTGGTAGCCAGCCAAATTGCAGACATTTGATGATGTCCCCTAGTGGCTTGCAACACGAGTGTGAGGCTGAAACTGAAATGGAGAGTGGACGGGTAGGTTACCTGAAACATGCCCACAAGCGAAGTGGTCAGCCAGGGGTTTCCCAGAGACAAGGGCTTGAAAGAAAACCTGTGAGGATTCAGACAGAAAATAACCTGCTCCGAGTGTTTTTGATTAATTGACATCATCAACTTTGACATTAGGGTGAACGCACTCCTGTTACACTTCTGGATATTTAGTTCACTGACATTTTGCAAATTTTCTTCACCTCTCCGAACCTTGTGCAGCCTGAGATTCTTAGGACTGTGAATGGTAAATAGATGGGGATCTGAGTGGGTTGTATTCGTTCTGATTACAGGGCTGATATCTATATCTGTATATGTATATGTATGTATATACATACATGTGTGTGTGTGTGTGTGTGTGTGTATAGTTTTCAGCTTTGTTCGGGTATTTTCCCACGTCATTGTAGTTGTGCTTTTAAAGTTGTAGCAACGTTTCAGCAGAATCTCATCTGCCATCATCAGGCTTCTGTATAGTGTTCATCTGTGAGTCAGACTTTTATAGTGGTTATGTGGTTATAGATGAGACTTACGAATATATATATATATATATATATATATATATATATATATATATATATATATATATATATATGTGTGTGTGTGTGTGTGTGTGTGTGTGTGTGTGTGTGTGTGTGTTTGTTTTCTTAAGTTTTCATGGTACTTACATGTATGGTATTCGGCTTGGTTCGGGTATTTTCCCACGTCATTGTAGTTGTTCTTTTAAAGTTGTAGCAACGTTTCAGCAGAATCTCATCTGCCATCATCAGGCTTCTGTATTGTGTCCGTCTGTGGGTCAGACTTTTACAGTGGTTTCAGATTTAAATCATTTGGAAGCCTGCACTCACAAACAAAAAAATCTCCACACCACAAGCCAGGCAAACACCTGGGCACAAACAGATCCCCCCTGATACCTCCAGCTCAAACACACCCCAACCAGGCACCCAGATGAAACCCAGCTTCCTAACTAATGATAGCCGTCCATTTACCCGAAGCCAAGCTGCACTAAAGGCCTCCAATAAAGTAACACAATGTAACACCCAGCCAATCAAGATACAAAAAGAGCCAAAAAACAGACAGAAGATATTAGAGACACCAATCAAGCAGAACACAGCAAACTCCGAGACCAATAAACACAGACCAAGACTCCCAACCAATCAGGATGAAGAAAAAACCATTCTGGCACAGCAATAGGCTAGCCCCAAATTTAAATCTGAAACCACTGTAAAAGTCTGACCCACAGACGGACACAATACAGAAGCCTGATGATGGCAGATGAGATTCTGCTGAAACGTTGCTACAACTTTAAAAGAACAACTACAATGATGTGGGAAAATACCCGAACCAAGCCGAATACCATACATACATACACACACACACACACACACACACACACACACACACATACAAAACTTAGTTTTTGGCGAGGAAAATAAGGGGGGTGGAAATTGTGCCTCTACCTACCAGTATCCATCAGTATTCATCTGGCTAGTGTCCTGTCAGTGTGTGAGAGAGTTGAGGGCTGTTTGGAAACTGAAACAGTATTTGCTGTGGGAGCAAGAAGGAGACAGCAAGGAGCCTGGGCATGGTTTAGCTCAACTGTTCTGTACTAAAGCTGCTTGGTGCTGTGAAACTAAAATTGAAACTCTTCTCCTCTGCTTGTGTTTTGCATTTGGAACAGATTTCCGTTCAGGTGGGGAGGTGGAGTAGAACTCCTCAGCATCAGAGCGTGTTAATAATAATATACGAAATACTAATGCTCTGATGGTCATTCCAGAAACCCTTTCTTAGTGAACACCTAGAAGCCAAGAGGAACATACATGCCAAATTTCAAGTTTGTAGGCTTTACCGTTCTGGAAATTTTGTGATGATGCATGAGTGATATTTCATGTATGTATGTATGTATGTATGTATGTATGTATGTATGTATGTATGTATGTATGTATGTATGTGTTTTCTTCCTATCACTTCCCCGCACGTGCAGGTTCTGCTTTCTTCGGATCAACCAAGTGTTGATCCATTGGTTGCAAAAGGAATTGACTAACTGGCTTGTTACCTGAGCCTGACATGGACTGAAAATGTGTAACTGGCCAGTAACCCAGCTGGCTTTCATGCTTGAGGCAGAACTAGAACTCACAGTCTCCTGGTGATTAGTCTGGTATCCACTAAAGCAGACTGGCTCTGTGGCTGTCTATTACCAGACTGAACGTGTAAATGCTGAAATCTATGCTTCTCACAACTGCATTCCCCGGACCATCATAAACTATACGTGTATAATTACAGTAACTACATGTAGGGTGGCTGGTACTGCTTAAGCCTCACCCCCTTCCCACCCCAAAAACCCCCCCTGAAGGAATGCATCAACTAAAAGAGATGCAAACTTAAGGAAATATACAGTATATGAAGACACAGAGTAGAGCATCATCATTCTTGCTCACACCACATGATCCTCTCTTTCCTCTGGTAACTCAAATAGAGTCCCATGGCCGTTTCTCTTCTGTTCATCACTAACACAACCATACTGTGAGATTACCTGAGCTCAGAATCACCCCAAATCACCAAGTGAGCTTCATGAGCCTTCTGGATCCAATTTCTGCACTACAGGTAGTCCTCGACTTAAAACAGTTCTTTTAATGGCTGTTCGAAGTTACAACAGAACTGAAAAAAGTGACGTAGGACTGTTTTCCACACGACCGTTGCCACATCCCCATGGTAACATGATCAGAATTCAGACACTTGGCAACTGACTCACATTTATGACCGTTTCAGTGTCCCGGAGTCATGTGTCAGCGTGTTGTCACTTGTGTTAAAGGCGCCTGTGGTGGCCTGAGCACTCTGCCAGCTAAAGCAGGCTCCTAAGCTCTGTTTTCAGCTGCCACAGCCTTCTGCAACCCTCTGCCAGTGAAAACAGAGCTTGGGGGAGCTATGTGCAGCCTTCCTGAGCTCCGTTTTCACTGACAGAAGCACCGTGGGTCGGTCCTTCACTGTACAGGTCAGCCCCATGGAACAAATCTAAGCAACCCGCAGGCCGAATCCGGCCTGCGGGCCTTGAGTTTGACACTCCTGCTGTAGATGGTATTTCCTCAGATTTGGGGCTCACAGCAAAGGAATATGGGGATTAGTCAACTACCCAGAATCGTTGACCTCCATGAAATGTGGTACAATGGGACCTGAAGGTGAGAATTCATTGGTAGATTTTTTCCTCCTGTGGAACTGGAAGAAGTAAAATATAAATTCTCGACTTTGGTATTTATGAAGTTGCTGAAAACCTGATTATTTAAGTGGGCCTTCTGGTATCGAGATGCTATTGTTGAACATACTTGGATAAGTGTTGTGTGTTGTCATTATGAATTTGAATTGTGGCATTTGTATTGGTATTTTTCTATGGATAGTTGCTGCTTTTGCACACTGTTTAGAATTGCTTTGATCAGAGCAGCATAAAAGAACTTGCAAATAATCAAACATCACACAAATATCAGCAATTTATTGACCCTAATCCTTGGCCTCCATATGTGGCTATAGTCTACATCTTTCTTCTGTAGGGTAGAGATTAAACATGTGCACCTGAGGATTATTGACTCAAAAGCCAGATTGATGCAATGATGCCAGCTATAAACATTGTATTAAGATAGGATAGGGTAAGGTAGGGTAGGGTAGGGTAGGGTAGGGTAGAAGAGAAGAGAAGAGAAGAGAAGAGAAGAGAAGAGAAGAGAAGAGAAGAGAAGAGAAGAGAAGAGAAGAGAAGAGAATATTGGCCAAGTGTGATTGGATGCACAAAAGGAATTTGTCTCCGGTGCATAAGCTCTCAGTGTACATATAAGCAACAAGGGATAAATCATGATTGTAATAATAATACAATCATTATAAATCATAAAATATAACTGTCAAGATTGAATTATTTTGCTTTTTTCAAACCCTAATGTTTTTTCAATTTACCAATGAACTGGGGGGAGGAAAGGGGGAAATGGAATGCCGAGAATGTATGCGGAGATCGTGAGAGCATGGAAACCATCAAGGTCACCACTGCAGGTGCTTGAGAAAGAGATGGACTGTTCCCATAACAAAAAGGACATCTCATAATTGGACAATGTGATCACCCAGGGGTGGGGAGAAGAGGAAACTATTGTTTAACTAGGCAGGCATTTGCACAGGAAAACCAGAGCTGGTTTTGTTTCTCCAGCACCAACATGGTGTATCCAATAAAGTTTTACTTTTGGGAATTAAAATCTCTCAAGAGTGTTTCCTTGTTTTGGGTTCACTAGTTGGACAGCTGTAAACAACACTCAGTGATACATAAGATACTAAATAAAAACAATTCCAAAGGTTCAAAAGACACATTGTGACTTCTAGCTATCATCTAATTGCCTACTAACATCACTAAAAAAGGACTGATTATATTTCTTCAAGTCGTACATAAAACCATCTCTATCGATTACAGTTCAAGATATAACCATTCTAGGTATAACTTCCATTATCTTCAGTAATTTTGCATGAAATTCTTTTGACTCTAAGGAGATTGGATTCAAATCAGGCTTAGTTCTTCTATCTTACATGAATGCAAATGCTAGCCAGAAATGTGGATGTTTGCCCTCATGGGTTATCTTGGAATGGTCATATTTGGTACCCATTACAAGTTGTATGGAGTCCAAATATGTTGGAAAATATGAAATACCACATACGAACTACTAGGTAGTTTGAGCTTTATAGTCATGCTAAATTAGCACCGTGGGAAATCCAAAACGGACAAAGCAAAGCAATACTTTTAATGAGAACTTGGGCAGAATGTGGAATACATACAGTATTTTAGATAAATTGATATAGAAGTAGATGACGACTTTGTGATTTAAAGAGTTGTGATGATCTTCAGTTGAAACATCTTTCCATTTATGTGTATGACTTATCAGCCCCAAGAGTTTCAGTTTCCTCTCTAATATTAAAAGATGTTTGCAAATAAAAATTAGAACAGGCTACTCACCTGATAGCTCTGCATCCTGATCTATGTTTTCAGTTCATTAAGAAGTTCCAAAGGGCTTTGGGTCCCTTGGATTCAAAACTATTCCTACTCTGCATTCTTTCACTTTTTTTCCCAGTGGGAAGAAGTATCAATCCCACCAAGTAGACCAGATCAGGAAATCAGCTATATACAGAATGGCTAAAACTATTGGTATGGAGATTGGCAGTAATAATAGAATCTGGCAAATTTGATTGTGCTGTACCTCCTCCCTCTTATTATACTTCAGACAATCAGAGAGAGATATCTGTCTTGAGTCGCTTCTAAATTTTGTCTCATTGCTCTGGATTTTAAAATGTTTCAATCCTTCTCACTTAGGTAATCTCTTCTTCTTGTTGTGCCACACCCATCATTGGACACTGGTGATCATGTTGGTGATTCTATTTTTATCAACAGCCGCATGAAAAAGTGCTGCTGAGTTTTGTCCAAACCAGTCCCTTAGATTTTGAAGCCATGATGTTCTTCTTCTGCGTAGACCCCATTTGCCTTCAATCTTTCCTTGGAGGATTAAGTGAAATATGCCGTATTTTTCCAGATGTCACATCCCATGTTCAAAATATTCTAACTTTTGCTTTTTTATGGTTTTGATGATTTCCCTTGGCTTTCCCAGGCTGCTTATCACCTCCTCATTTCTGATTCTGTCAACCCATATACGTAACAATCGCCTGTAAATCCACATTTCAAATGCTTCTAGTCATTTCAAGTGGCTGTCTGTCAGAGACCAAACTCTCCACTCTGCAGAGCAGGATAGAAAAGATGTAGTATCTGACAAGCCTGATTTTCAATCTTAGGCTTATGTCCTGACTGCAGAAGACCTTTTTCATTTTGAAGAATGCTGTTCGAGCTTTCTCTACCCTTGTTTTTTTTTTTTTACTTCAGTGACTTTTTATTTATTTATTTATTTGATTTATCAATCGCTTAGGTAATAGTAGCTGCCTATTTCCATCAAGGTTATCTTCCTTACTCTGTACAAAAGGCATCCAATCAAGTCGATCAAAGTGAATCAAGGGATTCAATTTTTTTTACTACCGGTTCTGTGGGCATGGCTTGGTGGGCATGGCAGGGGAAGGATACTGCAAAATGTCCAGTCAGAGGGAGTATTTGCCGGTTCTCCAAACTACTCAAAATTTCTGCTACCAGTTCTCCAGAACTGGTCAGAACCTGCTGAATACCCACCTCTGGATCAAGTCTCTTAGGCCACCAAGCAAGAGGCAGGATCTGACTCTGGGTTCCCCCTACTAGGTCAGGGCCTGTGGTAGGTCTCAGAGAAGGCATATGCAGATTGGGCTTCCTCTGATCAATTTTAGTGAGCATTTGCATGATAGATTTCCCCTTCAGATTTAATTGAAATTGGAACATAACTTGACAAGACCATTTAGGAGCAGTTGTGTGGGTTACAGCTCCTTTTGAAAATGTATGAAAACACTTGTCGTGCTTTTTGGAAGGAGATGAAGGTTTGTATGTTGGATTTCTGCTAACATTTATCCAAACCAGGAATCCATAACGCCCAGATTGGTTCCAACAGGATTAGTAATGAGGTTTTGTCCCAGAGGGGAAAACTGATCACTGCTGGATCTCAGAAGACTCTGCCCCAGGGACCACAAGATTCAAGCTCAGATATATTAGTTAGCAGCCTTAACACCCTCCCACCTTCCCCCACAGAGGCACTCAGATCCATCTTAATGTGTTTGCAGTATTTAAACAGCATTTATGAAACGAACTGCAGAATTTGTGCAAACCACACGTCCTTCTGCAGGATTTTAAAGCCAGCCTCTTGTCACAAAGTATATGTGTCGGGTGTTTGGGGTATGTTGATGGGGAGAGAGAGAGACCCTTGCCACCCAATCTGGGAACAAGAGTTGGGGTGTGCAAGCAGTTATAGCCCAGTGTTGGAACGCAGCGGTACAGCTTGGAACAGTTATCCAATGAACAGTGGCATCCCAAGGCTACGGATATCTGGGTCGCAAGCCAGCGATGCCAGCTTTTATATCTGATAGCTGAGAAAAGAGCAGTGTGGCAATCTCTCTGTTCATTTAAATCAATTAGGCAAATTAGCAGTTTCTATTTAGATGTTTTGCTTCACCAGGCACATTCCAGAGGAATCTGTTTCTTCTCATGGACCTTCCCCCCCTCCACCCTCCCATCTACCCAGCATGGTTTTAATTATGGCTGATGCTATTGCCAACATTGAACAAGTTGCCTGCCTTAGTTCTGTAAAAATCAGGTGGTTTTAACTTTTCAGGCTGTCTTCTCAACAAAACACACACACATACAGTGCACACACACATGCACAAGCACACACACACACACACACACACACGTGCTGAACAGTTTGGCTGCTAGACACCCAGATTTGGGGCACTCTGTCTCTTGTATAACAAGGCCCCAAACTTGTATAACAAGGTCCCAAAGAAGCTACAAGATCAGACAAACAATTAAGTAGTAAAGGACAGCCTAATCAGAGGTGAGATTCATTTTTTTTTACTAGCGGTTCTGTGGGAGTGGCTTGGTGGGCGTGGCTTGGCTTGGTGGTCGTGGCAGGGGAAGGATATACTGCAAAATCCCCATTTCCAGCTCCGTTCTCCTGTGCAGGGCAACCAAAGAAGACCCAGCCAATGATCAGCTGGGACTCGGGAGGCAGAGAATAGATGGGATTGGCGGGGCCAGTCAGAGGTGGGATTTGCCGCTTCTCCAAACTACTCAAAATTTCCGCTATTGGTTCTCCAAAACTGGTCAGAACCTGCTGAATACAACCTCTGAGCCTAACTAAGGAAACACCAAGATCACTGCCCACAGCCAGGCAAGTTACTTGTATGTAAACAGAAAGTAAACCCCACTCCCTTCCAGCACTGATGATGTAACCTAGTTGGGTCCTTAAATGTCTGCAAGAAAACAACCAAACTCAGAAAACACCAAGAACCCCATACAGTTCATTATATCCTCATTCTGATCATCTTGTTACAATGTTGTTGTTTTTTATTAAAAAAAAAAACTCAGTTCAACTTTTATTTTACAGAAATGCTCTGTATTGAAAAACAATATGATTGAAAAATAGTATAAATGTAAAGCTATTCCTCCGACCCTTTGAAAACAGAAATTGGACCTGCTCATCCAGCCAGATCAGATAGGGTCACCTACACCCAGGTCCCATTTCTCTGGGAATGTCACCTCTAGTGGCCCTGGAAGTGGCAGGTGACAGGGACCACCCCAATTTTGGGAACTTGGAATTCCCACTAGAAATGCTGACCACCTCATCATTCCCAGGCCTCAGGAATTCTTGGAAGACCTTCCTGTTCCATTTTGAAGGTTGAGTTCCAGGGATACGCTGCTTGTATTTATTCGCATTGTTATGGCTGGTTGGTGCAGACAGTCTGAAGTTTAGACTGGATTTGGCCTTTTTATCCAAATCATGTGACCATGGGGATACTGCACTGGTCGTAAGTGTGGAAAAAATGGTCGTAAGTCATTTTTCCCCAATGCCGTTGTAGTTTTGAACAGTCACTAAATGAACTGTTATAAGTCAAGGACTACCTGTATAAACCTAGCATTTAGGCATGCAATCTATGGGGGGGGGGGCAAAGAAAGGAAAAGAGAAATTGCAGAAGGAAGATCAGCTTTTCCTTGGCTGAGGGCTGGCTGCACTCAGTGCAGGGGTGTCAAATTCAAGGCCTGTAGGGTGCTTAGACCTGACCCATGGGGCCACCCTGGAAATAGCAAAGGACCGGCCCGCAGCGCCTCTGCCAGCAAAAACAGAGTTCAGGATGCCCACGCATAGCCCTCCTGAGCTCCATTTTCTCTGGCAGAGGGCTGCAGGAGGATCCCCCCTGCCCTGCCCAGGCCCATCACACAAGTCATATCAAGCTGGTCACACTAACCCTAGCCACGCCCACCCCGGCCATGCCCATCCAGCCCCCCGAGGTCAAATACAACCCTGATGTGGCCGGCCCTCCATGAGATCGAGTTTGACATCCCTGACTTTAGTGGTTCACTTGAATGTTGGGATTGCAACTCCAGAAAGTCCCAGATAAGAGCCCAAAACACAAACTAAATATCCTTTGAATTGAAATTAGAAACAGTTAAGATGATTATCCCACAGTAGCGTGACTTCACCATTTGTCTCTCCCATCACATTAAAATTGCAAAACAGCTTTTGCAGTTTTATGAGAGCCACACCCAAGACTTTTGGAACCTACTGGAGGTCAAGAGAAGAAAGAAGCATAACCAACATAGATGCCTTCTCCATTCCCCATTCCAACTTTACATTTTGTAACACCTGGAAAGGATCTGGCTGTCTTACAATGTCAATGAATGCGACCACAAATTTCACTGGGACTTCATTGGACATTATGCCCCCCCCCCAAAAAAAACCCTTAGTGGGACAAAGCAATCAACTGAATGACAACAAATATTTCCCCTTTTCTCAAATCTATTGAGAGGCTGTACCTTCTATATATATATAGAAGTTGCTGAACCGTGTCTTGGTTTTGATTAACAGTTCAAAAACCCACAATGCTTATTCTACAGTGGCCACGTGCACAGAGACGGATTTTCCTTTGCAGCACTTCCTAGAATCTCCATGCAATCCCAAGAACCATGTGGTCCCATGATCTGTTCAAGAAGTTCAGGAGAAAGGAAGAGTTGTCCCTGTAAAGGCACCTTTAGAAGAATGCTAAACGTTTTGAGGGTTAAACATCCCTTAAAATGATCCCTTATTCATATATCTGTTGTGGTTCGCTGGCAGCCTGTACAGACGGCAGCGGAATTGGACAGTGGGGAAGAACAGGGACCAGTCAGGGAGCCTGGAGGGGACTCGGACGAGGGTCCTGCGTCCGAGGCAAAGATGAGGCCAGGGCCATCTGGGAGTTGTGTGCTGACTCTGGAGCCTCCGGAGTCTGGCAGCAGTGAGGCAGAGGACCCAGAGGAGCCTGTTCCCAGTGCGCGTGTGCACAGAGCTGCTAGAAGGCGAGAGCAGCTGAAACAAAAGGAGCAACTCGGGAGTAAGGCTGGGAGGTGATTCCCCCCCATAAAGTATAAAGGTCAGACCAAGATGATGATACCTTTGCAGGAAGCAAAGTAGTTTGATCGGTTCATTCTTTGGTTGTTGTTTTTTTTTACTTCGGTTGGTTTCTTTTCTAGTTCATTTGATACTTCTGTTTTTGGCAGCACTTCACAGAACTGAAAGGTGTATGCTTATCTCAGGGGACTGTTTGAGATTAATTCCGGCTGGGAATGAAAACAATTCCCAGTGTTGCAATAAAATAAGTCTTGTTTTTAAAATAAGTGTGTGTGTAACTATGGTTTAGGAAGCCTGGGTCAGAACGATATTATTTTAAAAAATACATACTACCCCGCTACCCCTGTATATATCTTCTCAGAGTTCAGGTTTACTGTCTTCAAGAAGTCTTACATCTGGAGAGTTGGGACACTCCTCCAACATAATCATAGCTTTAGATGCTTCCTAATGCAAGTGAAATTCAGCCCTCAATTATTAGACCTTATGCGCTATCCCTTTAAATCACTTCAGATTTGCAGATGGTGCTGTCCTCTTCTCACAAGATCCAGAAGAGCCTCAAAGATGCATACAAGAGATGCACAAAACCGTTTGGCTTAAAAAGAACCCTGAAAAAGAGCCAGCTCATGTTTAATAAATCCCCCCAAAGAAAGACATTTTTTAAACATCTGGAGAACTAGACATACTAGACCACTACATATACCTTGGCCAATGGATCTCAATGGAAGTTACAATAAAGGAAATTGAATGGCTGGTTAAATGTGGTTGGTAGGCATTCGGCAAGCTAAGTGTAATTTTTCAAGAACAACCTCCCCCTATGCTGAAGAGAAAAGTTTTCGATCAGTGTGTGCTACCTGCTCTAATATATGACAGTGAAACAAGGATACTAACCTAATCATCTAGTTACAAAAGCTGTGAGTGGCGCAAAGAGCCATGGAAAGATACTTGGTTAACTGACAGAAACAGAAGTTAGAAACTAAATTTAAAATTAAAATTTAAAATGATAATAAAAATTTGTATTGAAAATTTTGCAAGATGGATGAACTAATTATATTATGATGCTCTGATTAATATTGATATGTTGATCAAGATTACTAGTATGATTTTGGTGGTTGTTGTATCTTTATTTAAAATTAATTGTGTCCAGACAGCATGCTGTTCAGATAGACATGGAATTTTTTTTATGTTGTTTTTTTTAAAAAATGTACCAATAAAACATATATTAAAATATATATATACATGCTCGGCATTAGAAGACAAGATAGAAAGATCTGCACATGGATTACCGTAGAGAATAAATAAAAGTATACAATATTATCAAGAAAGCAAAAGAACTGAAATGGAAATAAGATGGTCACATAGCAAGAAGAACGGATAGCAGCTGGACCAAGGCAGTCATAGAATGGACCCCACTTGATAATAAGCATCCATGAAAAAGATGTAAAACAAGGTTGATCAATGACATCAGCAAATATTATGGGCTCAATGATGCTAAAATGAAGAAGAAGAAGAAGAAGAAGAAGAAGAAGAAGAAGAAGAAGAAGAAGAAGAAGAAGAAGAAGAAGAAGAAGAAGAAGAAGAAGAAGAAGAAGAAGAAGAAGAAGAAGAAGAAGAAGAGGAGGAGGAGGAGGAGGAGGAGGAGGAGGAGGAGGAGGAGGAGGAGGAGGAGGAGGAGGAGGAGGAGGAGGAGGAGGAGGAGGAGGAGGAGAAGAAGAAGAAGAAGAAGAAGAAGAAGAAGAAGAAGAAGAAGAAGAAGAAGAAGAAGAAGAAGAAGAAGAAGAAGAAGAAGAAGAAGAAGAAGAAGAAGAACTATCCATGGTAAATAATAATATAAATGTGTCTATGTATGTGGGTTGGGGGTCTTCCAATCACAAATTAATGGATGGTTTATGCACTTGTCATTATTCATCGCTATAATATAATATAATGCTATAAATAAGTTAAAACATTTTTGCAGCTGCAGCAAATGTTTGATTAGTAGAAGTAAACTTGGCTGCAACCACAAGCAACCTTACAGAAGTGCCAAAAACATGGTGAAATAATTACTGTATGTATGTATGTGTGTGTGTGTTCAGTCACTCACTCATACACAAACATATGCCTGATGTAGCACACTAAAAGTTTCGTGTTGATTTAATGTTGAACATGTTAACACCCAACCACAAAGCTGACTATCCTTGAGGCGTACCTTTTGAAGAGGTGAATGCCCCACCTATTCATCCAAATCATTTGGAAGACTGACATTGAAGTATTATATAACTGGAATGATGTTCCATATTACAGATGCGTAAAACAGCTGGGTGTATGATGTCATTCAAAACACTTTGCCACCTCTGCTACTTGCTGTTATTGAAAACAGACATTAATTTTCTTTACCTAATAACTCTGTGTAAATCTGTTGCGTCAAATTCTCAAGTCCACCCTGCTGTTAATTAGTCACGACAACCAACAGCTGCTTCCCATAAACTTCCTCCAACTGCTTTGAACTTTGTTGTGTCATGAGGCAGATGTGTTTGACTTCTGGAAGCACAGGTTTTTATTTGCATAATAGAATCTTCTTCAAAAGCGATCCACATACAAGTTAGGTTCCAAATCTCATCCCTACGGAGTACACACAAAGAGAATGGAAAAAGAGATGGAATTTATTCAAGTAACGGGTTCTCCAAATCCATTCCTTTGCACTCTCATTTTCAAACAGTATGGTAGGCCTTACTTTTTCAAAAGCCATGCTAATTCTTCTGTTGTTTAAAAAATAATTATTGTAACTGGATGTTTGCAGCCCAGATATGACAACTCTACTACCTATATGATTCCTAATGATCCCTTCAATAATATACTGGCATTTCATAGGTTACTTTCAAGATCTCTGCAACAGCAATGGGCTTTAAGTATATATTTTCTGTTACACAATCAACCAAAGCATCTAATTTGCTTCTGAGTTTACTAAGAACTCTTTAGAGGATTCAATCCAGACCCAATGATTGATTGATTGATCGTTTATTTATTATTATTCATTTATTTTTAGAATGTGCATATCTGTCCAACATGAACACCATGACGCAGTTTACATTTAACCAAACTAAACAAGATAAACAATTCCTATTAAAAACAATTTACAACCCTTAGTAGGCAGATCAGTAACTCATAATTATTACCCTCCTCTCAACTCCAATCATCCTTTTCTCAATGTCAGAGGAAAAAGACAATCCTATCAGATCTTGATTTAAGGAAGAGATTGCTCCACCAGCCCCAGTTAGATTATGTGGAATGGGCAGATAACACTGGAAAGAGGTACTCTTGCAAGCAACCCAGAACTGTTCATGTAGGGCTTTATAGATGATAACCAGCATCTTGAACTGCATTCATAGATTACATGTCTATGGAGATTCAGAGGTTACAGGGAGCCAGTGCATCTGATGAAATAATTATGTTATACAGGTGTACCAAGATATGATTATATGTCCTGGTGACCACTGGATTCTGAACCAGTTATAGATTCTGGATGGGCTACAAGGGCATCCCCATGTACAATGCTTTGCAGTTGTCCATCCAAGAGGTGACCAAGCTTGAGTGATTGTGAGCAGAGCCTCTTGGTCCAGGAACAGATGCAGTTGATATACAACCCAAACCTGCAATGGCCCTCCTAACCAGAGGTGCCACTTCTCTTCAAGCAGGAGCTGCTGGTCTAGGAGGACCCTCAACTTGTTAGTTCAGAATAGGAAAATGTAACCTTACCTTGAACCAAAGATGGAAAATCTCCAGTGCTGGGATACCCAAACCCACAGTATTGATTCTGGATTTCATCTTTTGGGAGTTTTATTTTTTTTAATATTGCTTTTAATATATATACAAAAAGAAAAAAAACATTAATGAAGGTACATGTCCCAGGATGACGATATAAAATTGAAGTGGGGTTGGTCACTGGGACTAGAAATTTATTCTTCTGAGCTTTTGGATTCATACTGGAGCCCAACTTCAGGGAATTCCTCTACTGGAATGTTACAAAATAACAAAAAAAAACCCACAGAATGACACAAATTAAAATATAAATATTGAAAAAATGCAAAAGGAGATAGTAGGAGGAGGGAAAATAATTGAAATATATAGTCTTAAACAATAAAAGAAATCTTGATTACCTGAAGTAATAGCAAATGGGCTTCCTATATAAAGAGAATGCCAGTTCATACATAGAAAGTAAACATTGCTTTTCATCCAGGGTTTTAAATCAGGTGTATCAAAAGTCTTTTCACAAATCTAAAACAATTTGCTCACACACAGCACATTCAAAGTTATTTATATCTCAATAGGTTCTAAATTTTTAGAATATAATTTAACGTAGCATTCATATCTTTAACACATTTCTTTTTCTGACATCTTCTTAACAATCTTATCAAAAAAGTGCCACTGTAAAGCAAAGCTAAAATGTATAAAGCAAGCCCAAAATGTCTGTTTTTCCCCAAAGTATTCCACTTCCAATATAAAAAGGCTGAAACTCAAATTTTACTATCCATCTTTTGATGTGTCCAATAAACACAAGCAAGAATCTTTTGTTAATATAACTGCATCTTAAGATTTAAAATTCTTTAAAATTCTAGTCCATTGGTTGGTTTAACAGGATGTTCCAAGTTACGCGGATGCTAATATTTTGATATGGCCTTTGGTTCAAAGACTTCAAATTATATTACCTTGGATAATTCATTCATTGCATTATGGTTTTATGAAAAGGGTGTCAAGCATCAGATAACACAATCAGATAAATTAGATTCAGCTGTGGTTGTTTCATTGGCTGCAGAGCAAACCTTTGATATGGAGCAGTTAAAATTTTTGGATCATATTTTAATGAAATATGTGTTTCCTTTCAGTTTTGTTGATTGGATTAAAATGGGGTATTCAAACCCATTAGCTAAATTAACATAAATGGAATTTTTCTTCAATCTATAGAAGGTACAGGGATGTCTACTATCCCTTTATTATTCATTTGACTGGAACCATTAGTTTATTGGCAATCTAAGGGTATCCGGACTGGAACACAAATAATTTTGTATGTTGATTATATTCTCATTAATAATTGTCCGTGTTCTTCTCAAACTGTATGGATATAGTATAATATTTTAGTAAATTGTCAGGTTGTTGTATTAATTGGACTGTTGAATGTATTTCCTATTTATGGTCAAAATTATGGATGTTTAGACCCTTATATTGAATTGAATTAATTAAATGTGTTAGAATTGTTCATAAACATTCTATATGTTAATAGACGGTTATGATTTTAATTGTCTATCTCAGATTAATGCAGATATAGGTAAGTGGTTAAAATCTTTATGAGTTTATGGAGAAGAATAAATATGGATAAAATGAATCATAATCAACCATAATCCAGGACTGATTTATAGAGATTTATATTACACCTGCAAAGTATTTTGAATAGATTGGTAAAACATTGAGCAAGTTGTTATGGGATGATTTCTAATGTAAATTATGGCTTATGGGAGAGCTTATATGATTTTCAATTATAAGATTGGTTTTTAATCTGATTTCTATTTCTTTATGGAATTAAGGTGATCTATCTCAAAACTATTATGGGCACAATTAGAAAGTTATTATTTCACCTACTTAACATCTTGGCAGGGATTTGGTTCCTATTTCAGTTATAATTCAGGCATTGTTTTATTTCTGTGCTGAAGCTTATAAAATACATATGGATAATACACGAAGAAGACTTGCATTTAGACCTCATGAGAAATTTATATTATATTATATATGGGATAATCCTAGCTGGAAAACTGCTGTTAATCTTTTGGAGATTGGAGGTGGAGGGAAGCATCAATAGTTAGGATCAGTTCATTTTAAATCATTCCTTTAGAACATTGGATAGGTTGCAGGAGGAATTTATATTTCACAAAATGAATGGCAATACGCGGTACATCCCGTTAAAACAGCTTTAGATTTTCCAGTTACAGCCTGATGTATTAGCAGAATCTTGAATTGTTAATATTATTGGAAGGATCATTAAGAAAAAAAAGTATATTATTGGAAGACATTTCAGAGTTTTCCAAATGCACAGTTAACGCTAATGTACAACTGAAAAGTACCACTGTGATAGGATGAGATTTCAGCTTGATCTTTCGATTTTCTGTTTATTAGTCCCTTCACTTTTATATTATTATATTATATTGTCAAAATTCAACATTTTCAACTTCCTTGTCAATCTTTCACATCCATTTATGTTACATTATATTCCGCTTTGATCATTATTTCTAAATGATTTATGAATACACACCAAAACTTAAGTCTGTGGAGATTCTCAGTTATCCAGGTCATGGTTGTCCCAAAGGTGTTTTTTCAGGAGGCAACTGGACTTTTCTGTTATATTTCTTTTCTTCGACGACATTTCGCTTCTCCTCCAAGAAGCTTCTTCAGCTCTGACTGGATGGTAGGGAATGGAAGGAATTATATTATAACAAGAAAAGTTCAGTTGCCTATGAGAATCTCCATAGATTTTTAGCCATGCACTTTGGGGTGAACACCCTTCGAATGGTGCGGGAGTATGAATGGATTTCCAAATGAAAATTGCAGACTACAGGAACATTTGCACTACTCAGGTGACCCTGAGGACACAAATAAACCTGCAAGTGCTTCAACGACTCTCCAAAACAGGGGTCTCCAACCTTGGCAACTTTAAGACTTGTGGACTTCAACTCCCAGAGTTCCCCAGCCAGCTGGCTGGGGAACTCTGGGAGTTGAAGTCCACAAGTCTTAAAGTTGCCAAGATTGGAGACCCCTACTCTAAAAGGATGCAGATTACCAGTTGTCTGCAAGAAATATAAATCCTTCCATTCCCCACCATCCAGTTAGAGCTGAAGAAGCTTCTTGGATGAGACGCGAAATGTCTTCAAAGAAAAAACAAGAAAAGTCCAGTTGCTTCCTGAAAAAGTATCTTTGGGACATCAAAAACTGGTGGAAGTGGGGGAAGTGAAGATTCATTTGCTTCTATTTTGTTCCATGACTAAATGTTCTAAAGTATAATTGTTTCTTTAAAACACATACACGCAGAGAATATTAAAAATCAGGAAAATCACCAGTAAATAGTTTGTACAGCCGTCACAAACCCATTCTTTATGCTTCTAATGTACATATTTTCCAGTATTAACTTCATCCCCTGTGCTCACCACCTCCACCCCCCCTCTTCTCAAAAAATCTCCTAAGGTTTTCTTTCCAACATTTTTCTAAGTGTCAGGGGATTCCTGTCCACGGAACATTTTGTCGTGTCCGTCGAGAAAGGAAGCTCGGAGACAGTGACTTGGTTTCAGCTCTTTATTGGCTCCTGAATACAGCTTAGGCTTGAAGGGAAAAACTGCGGCTTTTTATTCTCGAGCCGCGGCGGTCGCGCCAATGACACCGCTGAATCTCCCGCGATTAGTTTCCACCAATCGCGGGGATTCGCAGCGACCAATCAGTGCGGCTCGCTCGACCAATCCCGGTCGTCGCGCGCCTTAACCAATCGCGACGCGGGCTACGAGTATGTTAATTGACTTGTACAGAACACCCCTCCCTCTTGGTTCGGTCCTACGTAACGTAGTCCCGTAGGTAGGCGGGCTTCGTACTTGTCTACTTGACTTGCGCAGCTTAGTTGTTGTTTGGTTCCCGGCCGGTTCGGTCGGGACTTCTGTTTCTCTTGGCCCTGTCGATGGAACCCCTGGAAGGTGTCGCTGGGCCTCTTGTTGCAGCTCCCTCCTGGTCTACCCGGGTTGGTCGAGCTGCGACTTTCGCCGCTCCTGCCTGGTCTTTCCGGGCTGGTTGAGCTGGCCTGGCTGTTCCTTCCTGGTGAGACTTCGGGCTGGCTGTTGACTGGTGAGTATTGCTGGTTATTTCCTATTTGATCCTCTGTGTCTTCCCTCCCCTCTTGGTTTGTGTTATCGGTGTCGCCTGTGTTTGGTTGCGTGTCGGTTGTGTTTTTGTTCTTGATCTTATTTGATCGATGTGGCGTTTCCATGTTTGTCCGTCGGTTGTCTGTAGCCGGTAGGAGTGGGGTCCTGTCAGTTGGGTTATAGTTGCCGGTACCCATAGTGGGTCTCCGGTAAGGTTTTTGCATAGACTCGTCGCCTGGTGCAAAAACCCGGTGCTTGCTAGATGAGTCCGGGGTTTTTCCGGTTGTATGTGGGGTGTAGTCTGTCGAGTGGTGACCTTAGTTTTCTCCCCATTAGTAATTCTGCCGGGCTTTTGTTAGTCGTTGTGTTAGGGGTGATATGTTGTATTAGGAGCATTTTATTTATTTTTTCTTGTATGTCCTCCGTGTTCGATCTTTTGGAGGGTTCTTTTTGTAAATTGAACCATCCGTTCTGCCCTACCATTGGCCGCCGGATGCGCCGTGCCGCTGTCAGTGCGTGTCGTATGCCTCGCCCGCTAGGAATCTTTCGAATTCCAGCGAGGTGAACTGGGGTCCGTTGTCTGACACGATGACATCCGGGAGACCGTGGGTTGCGAAGAGTTTGTTTAAGACCTTGGTTACTGCATCTGTTGTGGTGGTCTTCATGTTGCTTACCTCCAGCCAGTTGGAGTAAGCATCCACCGTGATGAGGAATGTGTTCCCTTTTGTGGGCCCGGCAAAGTCTATATGGAGTCTCGACCATGGTCCCCTGGGCGTTTCCCATTCTAAAATTGGTGCTGCGGGGGATTTGGTCTGGTTTCTTGGCAGCGCGAGCACTTGGCTACCCAGGCCTCGATCTCCTTGTCCATACCTGGCCACCAAGCATAGCTTCTGGCTAAAGCTTTAGTCCTCACAATCCCCGGGTGCCCTTCGTGTAATAATTGTAATACCTTCCCTTGCAGTTTTTCCGGTATGACCACCCTGTCCCCCCATAACAAACAACCTTTCTGTAGTGACAGTTCTGTTTGCCGGTTTCGGAATGTCCTGAATGCATCATCGCTGTCTTTCTCTGGCCATCCCTTTGCTACCCAATGTAATACCGCGCCAGACGCTTGTCTTTATTAGTCTCTCGGGCAATGTCTGACGCGGTTATGGGTAGGTCCGGCAATGTCTCTATGCTGAGGGTGGTCGTCGTGGGAGCTGGATCGTCGTCTAGGTCGGGAAGCGGCGAGCGGCTCAACGCGCGTCTGCATGGGAGATCGCCTTACCCGGTCTGTGTGTGAGCCGGTAGTCGTAGGCGGCGAGGAACTCAGACCACCTTGTCATCCTGGGGGATAGGATGTTCGGGTGGCCTTGTTCCCCGCCAGGATGCCTAGCAGCGGCTTGTGGTCCGTGATGAGGTGAATCGGCGGCCGTAGAGGTACTCGTGGAACTTTTTTACTGCTGCGACGATGGCCAGTGCCTCCTTATCTAATTGGCTGTAGTTTCTTTCGGGTTTGCTGAGTGTTCTTGAAAAGAAAGCGATGGGTGCTTCTTTTCCGTCTGGGAGTGTATGGCTGAGGACAGCGCCGACGCCAAATGGTGAGGCGTCGCATGTGACGGCGATGGGTAGGGTCTCATTATACTGAATGAGAACGGCATCCGAGGTGAGCAGGTCTTTGGTATTCTTGAATGCGGTGTCCTCCCGTTTCCCCAGGTCCATTTGGCCGTCCTGTCCAGGAGCCTATGCAAAGGCTCCGCCGCGGTCGCTTTTGGGGCAAGAACACATTGTAAAAATTTAGCAGTCCCAGAAATGCCTGCAGCTCTGTTTTGCTCTTGGGTGTGGGGGCTTCCTTTATGGCTTTGACCTTGCTTCCGGTTGGGTGGATGCCATGTCGGTCTAGGAGGTACCCCAGAAACTCGACTTGCTCTGTGTATAGCTGGCATTTCTCTTTCTTCACCTTTAGCCCGGCCCCTTTGAATTTTTCTAGCACCTCCCTTAGGCGACCCTCTAGTTCCTCCTGGTTGGCTGCTGACACCAATACATCGTCAAAATAGGGAACCACCCCTTGATTCCTCGCAGCAGTCTCTCCATGAGGCTCTGGAAGATTCCTGGGGCTACGCTGACTCCAAACTGGAGTCGGTTACAACGAAACGCTCCCGGTGGGTGACTATTGTTTGCGCCGGCGGTTTCTTCATCGACCGGCAGTTGCTGATAGGCTTGCGCCAGGTCGAGCCGCAAAGACCTTGCCCCCCAGCGAGTGTAATAGGTGTTGCACTACTGGGACGGGGTAGGCGCTTTGTTGCAGGGCGCAATTGAGGGTGGCCTTATAGTCCCCGCAGATCCTTACTGACCCATCTGGTTTGACTGGGGTGACTATAGGGGTCTCCCACCGGGCGTGGTCGATTGGCTGCAAAACCCCTGTTTGACGAGTTTGTCAATCTGCTCGTCTATTTTCTTCCGGAGTGCAAAAGGCACCCGTCTGGGTTTTAGGCGTATGGGGGCGACATTTGGGTCTAGGCTAAAAGAGATAGGGGGCCCTTTGTACTTGCCTAGGGTGCCGTCGAATACTTCTTGGAAGTCCTCGCCAGCTGCTGCTCCCAGTCGGCCTCTGTGGTGTGGTTTACTCCCGTGACCTCGATCCCGAGTGGCGCGAACCATTGGAGTCCTAAAAGGCTGGGTCGGTTCCGGTCCACGATAGTCAGGGGAAGTTTCGCGGTGCGGTTTTTGAAAGTCACCACGAACTGTCCGGTCCCAATGACGGGGATGCGGTTCCCCTGATAGTCCTTGATGATCAGTTTCTGGTTCTCCAGTCCTCTTTTCTGGATGTTTGGCACCAGGCGCTTGAGTTCTTTCCAGGCGACCATGGAGAGGTAGGATCCGGAGTCTACCTCCATCCGGCATGGTTCGCCTCGATGCTCACCTCCACGTAGACCTTCCGGGCATCCGTGGTTTCGGCATGGCCGATGGTGACCGTCTGGTGGGTTTCTTCTCTCTGTCGGCCTTCCCCGCTCCGTCGTCCTCGGTTGTCTCGGTTCCAGCGATAGTCGGCTTGGCGATCTCTGATTCTCGGGGGTGTCGTCTCGTCCCCGGTTGCTTGGTTCTCGCCGGCGGGGCTGTGTGTCTTTTGAGTCGGCAGACTCGGGCGATGTGGCCCTTCTTGTTGCACTGCCGGCAGATCGCGTCGATAAACGGCACTCGGATCGAAAGTGGTTTCCCCGCACCCGGCGCACTGGTTCCCGACTTACGACCCCGTTGATCTCGCCGGTCCCGTCCTGTTTGTAGTCGGTGGACGTCTTCCTCCTCGTCCATGGTATCGGAGGCGGAGTCCAGGTCCCCGTGGTGTGTGGTGGTTTCTCGTTGGCTTGTCTCGGGGTTTCAGTGTGGTCCCCGTTGTCTGCCCTCCGAAGTCTGGCTGCTGACTTCCGGGTGGCTTCGGCTGCGGAAGCTTCGCCAGGGCGTCCCGAGGTCGATGTTGCCTTTCGCCATCAGTCGACTTTTTAGTGCCTGATCCCTGAGGCCTAGGACCGCGCGGTCTCGGAGGACATCGTCCAGGTCCCTGAACTCGCACATCCCCCTAGGTCTCGCAAGGCGGCTATAAAGTCGCTAATGCTCTCGTCTTGCCGCTGGTTTCGCCGATAGAACTCATCCCGCCGGATGAGAATGGGCACAGCGGGGCGTAGTGGTTCCGAAGGAGTGGCTCGAGATCGGCCCAGTCCATCGCCTTCACGTCCTCTGGCTTCGCGAGGGCTTTGGCCATCTTAAACACTGCGGGCCCGCAGTGTGTGAGGAAGACGGCCCTTTTCTTCTGCCCGTTCGCATCCTTCAAATTGCTACTTTCGAGGAACATCAGGAATCTATCCGTGTACGATTCCCAGTCCTCGGTAGCGGGGTTGAAGGGTGCTGGTGGGGTCATGCTGGCCATCTCGTCGGTCCTTTGTCTTCCTCGGGACACGTGCTCGGTGGTTATTCTTTGTATCCCACCTTCGTCGCCAGTGTCGTGTCCGTCGAGAAAGGAAGCTCGGAGACAGTGACTTGGTTTCAGCTCTTTATTGGCTCCTGAATACAGCTTAGGCTTGAAGGGAAAAACTGCGGCTTTTTATTCTCGAGCCGCGGCGGTCGCGCCAATGACACCGCTTGAATCTCCCGCGATTAGTTTCCACCAATCGCGGGGGATTCGCAGCGGACCAATCAGTGCGGCTCGCTCGACCAATCCCGGTCGTCGCGCGCCTTAACCAATCGCGACGCGGGGCTACGAGTATGTTAATTGACTTGTACAGAACACATTTCCCTCTCATTTAATACTAGCTCAAGCATGTTCAGCTGCCCCCTCCCCAACCTGCAACAGAAATCTTCCTTTCCAGGCCATAAGAGTTCAACTTTTTAGGTGTTAGAAATGCTCTTCAAAGAGTCTACTCATAATAATTCTTTATTTGCCAATTAAAAATAAAAGCTTCGGGGCAAATCAGAGGATATTACCAGAGGACAACCCCATAACATAACCTTCCATACTTCAATTTCAATATTGAAAAATAGTGGGACCAATGGGAGATTTACAAGTATGCCCAGAAAATTATTTTGCTATTGCGATTATTTTTTTTCCTACCCAAAGAATGGTTTGCTCAAACTGTGATTCCATGGCAGAAAGTACATGCCAGTCTTTTGATGCCAACAACACGCATGCTTCTTTTATTTTCTTCTGTTTAGACCAAGGGTCTTCCAACTTGGCAAGTTTAAGACTTATGGACTTCAACTTCCAGAATTCCACAGCTAGCATGACTGGAGGAGGAATTCTGGGAGTAGAAGTCCACAAGTCTTAAAGCTGTCAAATTTGAAGACCCCTGGTTTAGATGGAAACTGAATCCAACACTGAATCCCTGCAGCTTGACCTTAAACACCAGAGACACCAGCTTTCCTTTGGTCACTCCGTTTCTTAGAATAGAGGTCTCCAAACTTGGCAGCTATGCTGGCTGGAGAATTCTGGGAGTTGGTCCACAAGTCTTAAAGTTGCCAAGTTTGGAGACCCCTGTCTTAGAATATATGCCATGCCAAATGCCAGCTGAAGTGTAGGCCCTCCTTCCTCCAGAACATGACAAGCTTGTCACATGCCTTATTTCAAATACGGTACCCAGAATGCCATAAGCATAACCTAGAAGCCCTGGTGGCACCGTGATTAGAATGCAGTATTGCAGGCTAGCTCTGTCCACAGCCTGAAGTTCGATCCACACAACAAATGCTAATGGAATGCTGGTTATGGAGTAACAGAGTACACTCTATTTCCATGGTTGAATAAGTATAATCTATAGTGGGCATCTCCCAAGCTTGGTGTTTGAATTGGCTCTGAGCTCACTAGTAAACCATGCAGGTTTTGCCGCTTGGTGTTTTGTTTTATGTTTTAAGTTAAAGTTTCTACATCCTTTAGGAATTTGTGCTGCTGATTGTAACTAGGAAAGAGTAATTGTATGCTTCAACATTTCCCCATTGTGTGCAATGCAGTAGAAGAACTGGTAGAGGTAGATAGGAAACCTTGTCAGCCACTACCAATCCTTTAATTAAGGAGGACCTGATAGGCTTCCCAGGAACCCTTCAGTTGTTCTGGTAGACAAAAGAGAAGCCTCACTTTCTCTTTGCTCAGATCACAAATTCACTGCAGTAAAAAAAAAAAAAATTGCATGAGATCATCTTCTTTGGCTGTTGTCCAGATGTTTGAGTTGAAAGTTATAACTGCGGATTATCTATCATGAGACCTGGGATCAGATTGCTTGTTTTATTTGTCTAAGGGAGCTATCCGTCAGTGTGTGTTTGTAATACACACTTGGCACTCGGTCTAGAGTTTTGGTGGGGGGGGCTGAATCAGCCTAAATTTATAACGAAGGGTAATCAAGGCCATATCTCAGTAAGGAGATACTGTATCAATTGAATATTATTTCCCGTAGGTTTGGACTGAATTGTATACCATAGTAATAGATTAGCCTGCTATAATTAGCTTGTATGTTTTCTCCAAACTTTAAGTTATACTTTTGAAATTTATATCATTTGTGAGAGCCAAGATGGAAACAGTTCTTCAAACCCCCTATATCTCGTCCTGTGGGGGGGGAGGGGGGAGGAGGTGAAAGCAACCTGGGGAAGAAAAGGCTTGACAAACCCCAGACATACATCACCTCAAATATCCAGATATTATTGAATTACAACCCTAAGCTCTCTTCCCTGTCAGCCATTAAGTTTTTATTTCAGGGACATCTGGAGGTCCATCACTCCCCTATCCCAGAGGTGTCTATTTTGCTCTTTTGGACATCACTTGTTTGTTCTATCACCACATCCAAAGAGGCAATATAGAAAGATACTTGGAAGAATCTTCTTTCTTGTGAAAGACCCACAGACTGGAATACAACAACCAAGAAACAGGGTTGCGTATTTTGGACAGTAATGATATGGAACACAGCACAGAGATTTCAGTAGTTCAGATAAGATTGTTAGCTCGCATTTATCAAGAACAGGTTTTTAGATGACCTTGGTCAGAGAAACATCATATCTGGAGTTTATGCCAATATTTGAACAGCAGAGATTTCTTACAATTTCTCTCCCACCACTGCATCTAAATAATTTGCATGCTGTGCCTTTTTAATAAAGTTATGGATTGTATAATGTCAGAGTTCCTTTCCTTTCCCCCTCCCTGCCTCCCTCCCCCCCTTCTTCTCTCTCTCTCTTTCTTTCTTTCTTTCTTTCTTTCTTTCTTTCTTTCTTTCTTTCTTTCTTTCTTTCTTTCTTTCTCTTTCTTTCTTTCTTTCTTTCTTTCTTTCTTTCTTTCTTTCTTTCTTTCTTTCTTTCTTTCTTTCTTTCTTTCTTTCTTTCTTTCTTTCTTTCTTTCTTTCTTTCTTTCTTTCTTTCTTTCTTTCTTTCTTTCTTTCTTTCTTTCTTTCTCTTTCCTTCCTTCCTTCCTTCCTTTCTTTTTCTTCTGCAGTCCCTAATAGAATTCCAGTCCTTGAGAACAACTGTTCAACAACAATCAGAAGCCATAAACTAATTTGACAGGAAGGCCTTGTTAACATGGTTGAGTGTGTGGCCACCCAGAAGTGGTCAGATTCAAGGTGCTTGGCTACAACTTGTAAAAGTAACTTTGTTTAAGGCAAAGTTGTTTCTGCAATGTAAACAGAAAACTCTGTTCCATCTTTACAGCTTAGCTGCAACCAAACACCTTTCTCATCTTAATAATGACCATATGTAGAAACAGCTTTGGCTGTCAGCTCTCCAACTGCTTTATAAGTGTGTTTCTGTAAAAAGCACACTAGAAAATGCCTCAAATGCAGTGTTAACTAGAGAGAGTGGGCAAACAGCAAGGGAAACTGAAAAATAGCAAGAGTGATTGTTTTTGGACTGTCTTTCTGAAGCACTGAGTTGTCCATCTTCCAAAGAATAGCAATTTTCAAAGCTGCGATTAAATGCCAGCTTTTCAAAAAGAGAGAGAGAAACAGAACATGTCCCAGGGAGAACTGAGCATGCTCAGTAGCTGAATGCCAAGAGAATGAGAGAAGAGTCACAAGGGTGATAGAAGAAAAGGTTATAGAATACTGAGACTGAATAAGAATAGGGGTTATACTGTAACTTTTTATTGCAGGCTTACAACTGTTTGTCAACCCTGGAAATACAGACCTTCAGCTTCTATTTAAGCCTTTCTCTATCCTGTCCAAAAGGACAGGCCTTTCACCTTTCATATTCCAGTCCATGAAGGACTTCATTTCTCATTGTTCCAAATTTGTCACTTTCAGCATCTTTGTAGAGACAAATCAATAAATTCCATTCCCCCCCCAAAAAAAAAAACAAAATTGTAAAATACATTCTCAAACTTAGGAAAAAGTGAATTTCCAGGGGTATTTCTATGTTTTTCTTTCAATCTAAATATTGACTGGACAATAGAAATTTCTTCCTTCTTTCTCAACCAAGGTGTCTTAATATACCTTCACTTCCAGGCCAGACTTTCCACAATAGAAACCCCTTTCACTCTGCAGTGACTTCTGTTCTTGAAGCTGAATTCTGATCAACCTGCTTTCTGCCAGATGCCTCTCAAAATCCAGGCACCCTTCTCCCCTCTCTCACTGTTACAAAATAGGGGGCATCTGTTTACAATTTCTTCTACTTTCTAATTCCTCTTCAGGACCATTCTTTTCCAACCAATTTCCAGTCCAGAGTTTGTATTTACATGCTTACATTATGCAAAAATGCTGTGAGGTATCTGGTTCTAATTACCATCTGTTCAGGTTTATGGCAATGTCTTGTTTGTTTGCTTGCTTCTTTATTTGTTCCTTAGATCTGCCCATCTCAACTCTCCTGTCTTCACTGTAGTCCTTCGACTATCCAGATCTCCCAAATAGGTCTGATTGTGTAACTAAGAAGTGTAGTAGGTGAGTTTAAGCCTGACATAGTATGCTGAGCTATCATCATAATAAAAGACAGATGTGAGCAGAAAGTTGACCTGAATCTACTGCTACAGCTGGTATCACTGCAGAGGGTTTCCAGTTGATTGGCAGGCCTTCTGAAAACCTTTAAAAAAAAAAAAAACAATGCCAGCAATAAAAAGGCTGGTCTTCCCCTTCCCCACCTTTATTTATACTGCTGGAATGAAGAAACCTTGGTGGAGTCAAGAATAGATTTTTTTTTTTTTTTTTGTATACAAGGCAATCTGTTTTATTTAAGGCAGCCTGGGTGCCCTCCAAATAATATGCAGGCTTTGGCAGTTCCAAGCAGTCATCGCCAAAATGGCTATTTTTAAGAATTCTGGGAATTTTAGAAAGGGTCATTTTTTTTTGAAAGACATTACATATTAACAGTAGCATATAGCAGCAGCCACCAACTGGTAATCTGTGGACCACTGGTGGTCTGCGAGAAAATTTTGGTGGTCTGCCGAAAAATTATTTGCATTTTTTATATTGCACTAAATCCTCAAACTATGGCGCCTGGGCTGGATACATGAATGTTTGTGTTGCTGCAGAGTCTCTCCTCCTTCGGGGTCTTTTTGTGTGGGTCGGAGGGGGGGCAGAAATTCCGACTTGGGATCTACTTCAGTCTCCTGGTATGGGGCTTTGGGTGAAGGCAGGAGGGAAGTGCCATTGGTGACAAAGAGCCGGAGAGCCTTATTCCAGTGGGACTGTATCATGGCCTGGAACTGGCTGACCATCTCAGCCCACCAAACCTCCAGGTGCCGGTACGTGGCCTTGCACTCCCGCAGGTCTTCCCTCTGCTTGGAAAGCCTATGCTCATAGTCCTCAGTGAGGTGCTTCTGCTGATCCTCCTTCTCGTTCAGATCCAATTTGAACTGAGCCAGCTGTTTTGCCAACACTTTCTCGTGGTGGCTGCTTAGCTCCAACAACTGCTTCCTGTTGGGGCCCTAAGGAGTCCGGCCAGGGAGGCGAGGAGTGGCTGGGAGAGGAGGGGAGGGGTGAGTAGAGGCTGGTGAGTTACCCCTCGACGTGACATTGAGTTGGCCACACCCACCCAGTCACATGACCACCTAGACACACCCAGCCAGCCAGTCATTAGGCAGATCATATTTTTATTGATTGATTGATTGAATCTATATTGCCACCTAGTGGTCTGCGAGATTTAAATGTAATAATTTAGTGGTCCCTGATGTCCAAAAGGTTGCTGACCCCTGGCATATAGTATTCAAGTCAGCTTGGTACCTGGCAGAGGCCACTTAAATAAATCCCTGCCATTTTCTAATAGCGCTGCCTGTTTCCCAGGACTGAGAGTGTGGGACTGGTCCAAGGTCATCCATCTGTCTTTGTGCCTAACGTGGAACCAGAATTTGTGGTCTCCCAGTCTGGTGCCTTAACCACTACACCAAACTGGCTCCTAGCAAACATATGTGTAGACTTAAAGGTATTGTAAAATAAACTGTATGCTTAAAAATAAAAAAAAAATAAAAACTAAAGCAATTGAATAAAAAACAAAAGCAAACAAGAAACAAATGACACAAGAAAAGGCAGATAAGAAAAATCAAAGTTAGGAACAGGAAGAGAATTCTTTGCTCTTCTTTTCCTTTTGAAGACCTTCAACACCCAAGTGGTAAAAGATGGAGGGGGGAGGGGGGAGGGGAGGGGCAAAGGGAGGGGGAGGAGACACATGTCTGGAAGGCAGTTAGACTGGAAAGCAATGGGAAGAAAGTCATGGCAAATTCTCCATGCTGGTCTGATGATGCATTGGACAGTGGTGGTATTCGACCGGTTCTGGAGAGCCGGCAGCGGCGATGAGCAGTGGAGACTGAACCGGTTCTCTTCGCTGCTCTGTGGTTGGCCCACCTGCCTGCCCGGGCTCCCATACTCACTTTTATCCCCAGAATTCAAAGCGCAGCTGCTTTGCGCGGCGCAGAATAGTGCCGCGCGGCAGCTGCTGCAGCGACCACCATCGTGCAGGCTTGCAGGAGGCAAGTTAGAACGCCTCTGCGCCTGCGCAAAGTGTGTGTTTGGCACGCGCGTGCACGCAAAGTGTATGCATGTGTGCAAAGCGTAGCCACCAAGCCATGCCCACCGAACTGGTGGCAACTTTATTTGAATACCACCACTGGCATTGGGGGTGAAGTGTTGGGAGTGAGATACTATCAGAGTCTATTAATCCACACAAACTCCCAACCAGCAAGCTTCCCTTTAGCCTTTGGAGGTATTAAATAAGCAAGACATCAGAAAAAGACAGTTGTTGAGGTATTTCTCTGATGCTAAATTTCCTTTTTTCAGTTCTCCAACATTGTGATTTTTTTTCCCAACTGGGAGAAAATAAGAAAAGGAGTTGTACAGAATCTTGCAGAATAAAAGGATATCCGAGCTCTTTGAGTTGAAACTGAGCATCAGTGAGTGAAATGTGGTCATTTTAGATTATTAAATAAGCCTAAATGCTTCTTTTCCCTCCAGTTTGGTCTTTTTATCTATTGTAATATCATCAGGTGGATAGACAGATGACAGATAGATAGAAAAGGTACATAGATAGAAAAGGTACATAGAATCAATGTGCTCATTGTTGTCTTTAAATATATAGATCACTGCTTTTTCATTCTCACCATATTGCCACTCCTCTGTATTTTAAATAATACTAGCTGGATACCCGTGCTTTGCTACAAAACTATGTGATCGGGCTTAGTCTTTGGGGAGGAAAACAAGGGGGAGAGAATTTTGCCTCTGCCTACTAGCATCCATAGGTATTCATATGGCTAGCATCCTGTCAGTGTATGAGAGTTGAGGGCTGCTTGGAAACTGAAGCATGGAAACTGAAAGAGTATTTGCTGTGTGAGCAAGGAGACAGCAAGGAGCCTGGGGGTGGCTTAGCTCAACTGTTCTGTACTAAAGCTGGTTGCTGCCGTGAATCTGAAACTGAAACTCCTCTCCTCTGCTTGTGTTTTGCATTTGGAACAGATTTCTGTTCAGGTGGGGAGGGGGAGTAGAACTCCTTAGCATCAGGGCATGTTAATAATAATATACAAAATACTAATGCTCTGATGGTCATTTCGAAAAATCCCTCCTTAGTGAGCACCTAGAATCCAAGAGGAACATACATGCCAAATTTCAAGTTTGTAGGCTTTACGGTTCTGGAGATTTTGTGGTGATGCGTGAGTGGTATTTCGCTTTTATATATATATAGATATATTCCAATAAATTATAATTGATTCTTAAGAGTATCAATGACTAGTATACCTTCATTGTTTAACCGTAACCATAACTAAAGGATTGAGAGCAACACTAGAGAAAAGGACCCATGGATAGAAAAGGACTGCCATTCACATATTCATTCAGCTCATGTCTCCTTGATAGGATACATTAGGAGACAGAAGGGAATGCTTAGATGCTTTCCCCTTTATTGGCAGGTTTGAGAAAGGCGTGGTAAGACACAGACCCAAATTATAGGTGTATTTGTCTTAGAACAGCTTAGGAGGACTATGTAGACAGAATTAAATTGGGATTTCCACTGATTCACCGAGTTACAAACAAATGGAACAAAGCTGTAACAACAGGACTGTGGTAAAATAAACACTTCATAAAGAGAGTAAAACAGAACAGACCTGGCTTCTTAAAGAATAAAACTACTATTATAATATACTGAATTATTTTAGCGTTATCTTTATATACAAGCAACTCATGTGAATAAACACATTTCTCTGTCTCTATCTAATCCTTATGCAACATACACCCAGAGCTGTGCTGTGTAATTCTCCCAAATTCTATGGGTGAATTAACTCTTACTTTGCATCTATTTTGGTGCAAATGAGTTCCAAGTTTATCCTGATATCTGATTGTATGGGTGACTCAGTTAATTCCACTTTGATTAGGGCTACAAGTTATGATCGGCAAAATTGTAGATAATCCCTAAGATTCTTTATCGTTCCTGCTACTTACAGCTCACGGGGAGTTTTGCAGCCCATCTCTAATACTCCTTTTGATTGGCTACTGCCAATTATTAAATACTACCAACCTAATTACAGGAACAAATATAATTACCACATCCTACACTCTAAAGACTGAATGGCACTTTACATGGAAAGTCCACTGTCAGCTTGGGTTTCTGGAAGTGTAACTGTAGAGGGCTGCCAATTTCAGAAGGAAAGAGAGAGAAAATTATTGGTTGAGACAGTGGGAAGTTAATGTATTTCCTAAAGCTGCTCTTGATGTGCTTTCTTGCAGAGCAAATGACAACCGGGGAGAGGAATTATCAGAAAAGACTAACTTCAGATGGAATTAGCATTGTTCCCCAAAACCAGAGGTGGCATTCAGCAGATTCTGACCAGTTCTGGAGAACTGGTAGCAGAAATTTTAAGTAGTTCGGAGAACTGGCAAATACCACCTCTGACTGGGCCCACCCCCATCTATTCTCTGCCTCCCGAGTCCTAGCTGATTGGCTGGGTCTTCTTTTGTTGCCCTGCACAGGAGAATGGAGCTGGAAAGCAGGTTAGTGGGGTGGGGAGGGAATGGGGATTTTGCAGAATCCTTCCCCTGCCACACTCACCAAGCCGTGCCCACCAAGCCACGTCATGCCCACCAAGCCACGCCCACAGAACCGGTAGTAAAAAGTTTTGAATCCCACCATTGCCCCAAACTGCTTAGATTAGAAGAACGACCAACCTGTATTTGATTGGGAGAGGTTTGTTGTTGCTGTTGTAATTATTATTATTCAGAAGAAAGCCAGTTTTGTCTGGTGGTTAAGGCATCAGGCATGAAACCAGGAGACTGTAAGTTCTAATCCAACCTTAGGCATGGAAGCCAGCTGGGTGGTTTTGGGCTAGTCGCTCTCTCTCAAGCCAACCCCCCTCACAGAACTGTTGTTATGAGGAAAATAGATGGAAGAAGGAATATTGTGTATGCTCACTGCCATAAGTTATTTATAAAAATAATAAAGTTGGAAAAGTTAAATTAAGAAAACAACTTGCCAGAGTTTAGATGATATTATGAAATATTCACATAATGCAGAGGGAAAAATCAGTACTCTGAAGTATGCTTCTGTCACTGAAATCATATTCATGTTTATTACCCTACATCAGTTTTATTCCTGAGTAGCCATCACATCTGTACATTTATTTATTATTTGTTTATTTGTTAAATTTGTTTGCCACCTATCTCATCATGAGGGTACACTAGGTGGAGAGAAGGACCAGGGGAGACATGATAGCACTGTTCCAATATTTGAGGGGCTGCCACAGAGAGGAAGGAGTCAAGCTATTTTCCAAAGCACCCGAAGGCCAGACAAGGAATAATGGATGGAAACTGAACAAGGAGAGATTCAACCTGGAAATAAGGAGAAACTTTCTGACAGTGAGAACAATCAACCAATGGAACACCTTGCCCTCGGAAGTTGTGGGAGCGCCATCACTTGAAACTTTCAAGAAGAGATTATCTGTCAAAAATGGTGTAGGGGTGTGGTGGGGTGTTGGACTAGATGACCTACAAGATCCCTTTCAGAAGTGGTATTCAGCAGGTTCTGACTAGTTCTGGTGAACCAGTAGCGGAAAGTTTGAGTAGTTTGGAGAACCGGCAAATACCACCTCTGACTGGAGATTTTACAGTATCCTTCCCCTGCCATGCCCACCAAGCCATGCCCACAGAACCGGTAGTGAAAAAAATTGAATCCCACCACTGGTCCCTTCCAACTCTGTTAATCTGTTATCTGGCTTACAATAAAAATGAAGAAACAAAAAGTGTAAATGTAACAGTAACAAAGTGATGGAACAATAAATTAAACAATGAAAAAGAAAACAATATGAATACAGTGATATGGGAATAAAAGATGGGCAGATGGGGAATCAGGGAGCAATGGAGGGGAGGTTTGCTATCAATCTAATCACCACTTCTAGTGTGGTATTCCCGCATTGGGGTTCCCAGGTCGACCAACAGAGGCAGGTCTTCAGGCTCTTATGAAAGGAGAGGCGGGTGGAGGAAGATCTCAACTTGGAGGTTGGATGTTCCAAAGGTCAGCAGAGAAAGCTCTTCTTCTGGATCCCGATAGTCGGAGTTCTTGGACTGATGGGATCTGAAGTAGGCCCTCTCTGCTGGCACAAGGGTCAGCTTCAGTGGTGGGATTCAATTTTTTTTACAACTGGTCCTGTGGGTGTGGCCTGGTGGGTGTGGCAAGGGAAGGATACAGTAAAATCTCCAGTCAGAGGTGGGATTTGCCGGTTCTCCAAACTACTCAAAATTTTCGCTACCGGTTCTCCAGTACTGGTCAGAACCTGCTGAATACCACCTCTGGTCAGCTTGTCCTAGCAGGATGAGATGGTTCATCAGGTAGCCTGGAACTGTCTTATTAAGAGCTTTAAGGGCCATAACCAACACCTTGAACTACACCTGGAAGCAGACCAGCAGCCAGTATACTTTGCAGAGCAGAGGTGTACGTTGTATATATAACATTTGGGATTATTTTAAGATGAATGTCCATTCAATATTCATCTCAAGCCCTGCTTGTGAATAGAGGCTCAGAGATTTCAAGGTTTGATCTTTGTCACAAAGATAGAGCAGCAATTTTCAGTCAAGACTTTTTCTCCTAGGTGTTTAAAATAAGAATAATAATTACTGTCCTCCTTTTGTTTCTTGTTTTAAGAAACCAACTTTACTGGACACAACCTTAAAAGAAAAATCTAGTTTGTTAATCTCCAAAACAGCCTTACGCTGCATATTATATAAGCGTGGCTCAACTTTTTCTTCTCTTCCTGCATTCTCCAGGCAGCTATTAACTGCATACATATGGCTAATTGTACACTGTGGTATAATGATGTGCGCTGTAGAAACAGCAAAGTTTTCCATTCCCTTCATCTACAGGTGATGTCTGATGCCCTGGACAGAATAATGAATGTGGCTGCAAGAATCCCTCAGGGCTTCTTGTGATTCATTCATTCCACTGCAGACTTTCTGGAATGGATCCCTTCGAGACTGGCCAGCCAGCGGAGTGGAAGGACTATTTGGCAGAAGGCTCTTGTTTTTCTTCTCCCCACTCCCCAATGAAGCATTTCCAAATATTAACTCTCTTGCCACTTCTCCATACTAACAATTCCCAAAAGTGGGAGGAGGCATTAAGTATTTTTGTTGTAGTGGAAAACAACCTTGATGTCTGATTTGAAACTGGGATCAAAATAAATGGCTTGGACCAATGGTGTGTGCTGCCCAGAACAATCACTGGGAGAGTATTTAGTCCCTTTGAAAGAACAGATGTGGATAGTGAGGTACATCTGTCTAGGTTTGCAGCCCGGACAATGCTGCTAGCCACCTGGCTATGTGCCTCCAACTGGTCCCCTCCTCCTCCTTCTAATTCCTTGCTTCAAGACATAACAGCAGAAGGGAGGTGCTGCTGGCATCTCCTCCTGAACTGAATGAATGCAGTAGCCCCGACTGATGTTGTTTGAAATGGCAGGGTTTGAAGGGAAAAGCACGTGCCAAATTATTTGTATCTCAAATGCAAGCAGAATCCTATTGTATCCAACTTTAAAGCCCTCTCACTTCTTGCAGATCCAGTGGGATCAGCTAGGTGTTTCCAAATTCTCTAGGCCAGCAGTTCCCAAACTTGTTTTGGTCATGGAACCTTCAGAAGACACACACACCCTGTGGAACCCTAGACTACCAAATCAACAAACACAAAATCACATCGCCGACATATAACCAACCATAGTTTTTGGATACCTCTTAAATTCTTTCCCTCTTTCTCTGCCATCCATTCAGAGACCATTTCTCCACTGAGTACTTGAAAAGACAGGTGCTTTCTTCTCCTCACAGTCCTCCCTCAGTACCTGGCCAGTTGCTACCACTACTCTTTCAACATCTTGCTCTTTGCTGGCTTCTCCAGGCATCCCTAGCTTCTCCTTGGGGATGCGGAATGATAGGAGGCAAGCAGTGGTGGGATTCAATTTTTTTTTACTACCGGTTCTGTGGGCGTGGCTTGGTGGGCGTGGCAGGGGAAGGATACTGTAAAATCTCCAGTCAGAGGTGGCACTTGCCGGTTTTCTGAACTACTCAAAAGTTCCACTACTGGTTCTCCAGAACTGGTCAGGACCTGCTGAATAATACCACCTCTGGAGATAAGTAGTTGGATACATTTGAAAGGAGCAAGGTCAGGAAAGTCTGGCGCATGACATCCTTGTTACTGTGCCTCCCTTTCCCCTTTATTTTCCACCTGGTAAGGCTCTGGCCTTTATAACATCACTGGTTGCCATGGGAATCACCTCAAGTGAGCTCCAGTACAGTTGAGACATTGCAACAGGACTCAAGTCACCCAACAATATGCCTGAAGAAAGAAGAGAAGAAAGGAAAGTATAGTTGCTCTATTTCTTTGCTAAGTAACTGTTAGGGTTTGGGAATTAACCCCTAGCATAGTATTGCAGCAGTAGTCAAACCAGGCAGCCAAAACGAGAGTGGAAGGGCCCCAGAGTATACACACACTGAACACAAACACTGTTTGTAGTTTAAATAGTTTTTAATCCAGTTAGAGTTTAAGCATTGTCATTCAGTCCATTAAGTCATTCACAGTATTTCCATCCAGTAAGACTCACTAGTATAGTCCAAGTTAAGAGTCCTTGCAATATCTTTATCAGCCGATAAAGATATCTTCTCCTCCTCGGTTTCACTCTCCAGAGAAACAAACGCTGGATATTCAGTAGAATTACGCAGTAATCAGCAAACAGTAGCAAACAATAACAGTTCAGTCACAGGCACTCACAGTCAGTAATCACAGTTAGTCACAGTAACACACAGTTAGTCGCAGCAGCACACAGTAACAGACAGTAAGCTTTCCAGCTTCTAATGCTTCCTTATATTGTAACTTCTAACCGCACCCTTAATCGGCTAATTGCCTGCTGCATTGTGCTTAAAGTGATAAGCACTTAAACCATGATATCTAAGTTTTATATATTTATTCACCCAAACCATATTTGGTATCAATGTTATACCTAACATACTCCCCTTTTGGGTGAAATAAATATATAATACCTTTACAATCTAACCCCATATTTTTCACAACTCTCCTGGTGCTTACTGGCACCTTGGGCTTTAGTAAAATTATCAGCTAAATTGTCCTCCGACATACAGTACTCTAGCTGAATCATCTTACTTCTTACAGATTGTCTCACGTTTAGGTATCTTAGATCTGTATGCTTGCTCCTTGTTTTTACTCCAATATTTGTGGCCATTTGAATTGCTGCCTGATTATCTTCATGTATAATTATAGGATAATCTACAGTTATACCTATATCAATTAACATTTGTTTATACATTATTAATTCTGTACATAACAATGATAAACAGGAGAATTCTGCCTCCATAGTAGACAAACTTATATGCTGTTGTCTTATTGACTTCCAGCCTATTAATGTATTACCCAGCATTATGGCTGTTCCTGAAGTCGACTTTCTAGTGTCTCTTTCTGATGCAAAGCTAGCATCTGCATAAGCACTCAGAATTAAATCACCCTTTGGTTCTAAATACAATGAATAATTCATTGTCTTTTTAAGATATCTTAATATCCTCTTAGCTGCATTCCAGTGTCTTTCACATGGTGCAGAATTGAATCTAGCCAACTGATTCACACAGTACGATATATCTGGTCTAGACCAATTACTAATATAACTCAAACTACCAATTAAAGATTGATAAATCACCTTATCAAACTCAGGGCTTTGTACATCAGTGTTGCTAAACTCCTGACTCATTGGAGTCTTAGCTGGCTTACAAAGCTCCATCTTGTAATCTTTTAGCAATTTGCTTATCTTATCTTCCTGAGATATCTTAAAACCTTTCCGTGTTTTCTTTATATTCAAACCGAGATACTTCTTTATCTCCCCTAATTGCTTGATCTTTATTCTCTTTCCTAATGATGCTATTATTTTATTTGCTTCATCATTAGTTTCAGTAATCAATGCAATGTCATCTGTGAATAGTAATAATAATGATACTTTCCCATTTGTCACCCTCTTAAACAGACATGGATCAGCTAAACCAGCTTTAAATCCTATATTGTCTAGTTCCTTTACAATATACTGGTTCCATTCATAGCCTGATTGTTTAAGACCATAGAGACTTTTCTTTAACAACCAACAATCATTATTATCCTTATTTTCACTTTTAATACCAACAGGTTTTTTCATATAAATAATATGTTTTAATGGGGCGTGCAAGTAAGCAGTTTCCACATCTAAATGGTTAACTATATAGTTTTACTAGCTGCCCACACTAAAGCTGCCCTCAAGGTTGCTGCCTTAAGACTAGGTGCAAACACCTCATCATAGTCATTAGCATTCTGCCTAAAACCTTGGGCTACTAACCTTGCCTTATGGATTAAATTACCATCTTTATCTGTTTTTACCTTAAATATCCATTTGCAGCCAATGGATTTCTTTCCTACAGGTAATTTGGCATTTTCATACACCTTCATATCACTTAATGAATTCAGTTCCTTATTCATTGCTGCATACCATTTTCTTTTTCCTTATTAGGATACTTTTTAATTTCTTCTACAGAATTAGGAACTTGATTAATCTGGCACACTGTGTTAGCCTGGTACCTATCAGGCGGTCTAGATATACGTGTAGTTCTTCTGGGAATTACAGGGCTTACAGGAGGACTTTGTTGAACTACTACCTGTTCATCTTCCTCATCCTGTTCAGCTATTGAATCTGTTTCTTCCTTTATGGGCACTATTTCATCCTGTATTTGTCTCTTTACTTTATTTTTAAAATTACAGGGATAACTAATGGGATTTCTATAGGATTCAATAATTACATCTTTATTGGCATCCTGTTCTAATTTTTCCCATCCTTCATGTTCTAGAAATTGGGCACTAGCACTACATAACACTTTAGATGTGCCTTTCTCCCAAAATCTATATGCCCTATGGTTTGCCTGATAACCAACGAAGAAAAATCTTTTAGCTCTATGTTGCCCTTTTTTTCTGAGTTGTGCAGGAATATGCACCCATGCTGGTGCACCAAATGTGTGCAGGTAACTTAGATCAGGTTTCCTGCCATGCCATCTGGTGAATGGAATTTCACCTGTTGTTGTATTAACAACGTTGTTCAATATGTTATTAGCACACATTGTAGCCTCCCCCACAAAGAATCAGGTAACCCAGAATCATTTAACATTGTTCTAACCATTGCCTGTAGTGTTTGGCCTCTTCTTTCAATAAAAGCGTTATGTTCTGGCCTGTATGGAGCAGACTTCTTATGCTCTATTCCAGCTATCTTAAGTCTGTTCTGGAATTTGTTATTAATAAATTCCGTGCCATTATCTGTCACCAGGGTTATCAGTTGTCGTTTAGACTTTCTTTCAGCAAACCTAAGCCAATTGAAAAAATGTTGATATGTTTCAGTTTTGCTTTTCATTAAATAGCAAAACCCATATCTAGAATAATGGTCCATAATGTTCAGTATATATCTAGCACCCCCCATACTGGGTTTCTTTGGACCTATTATGTCTGCAAATACTACTTCTAAAAGTTCTTTTGTTTTGAAACCATTTAGCCTATTTGCAGGCAATACTTTGCTCTTATCTTCACAGCAAACATTACAACGCAAATATTTATCACAAGGTTTTAACCTTATTCCTTCAGATAACTCAACTGTACGTTTTAGCATTTTAAAATTTACATGCCCCAAACGCCTATGCAATAAATGGATACATTCATCATGAGGCTTTATATTATTAAATACAGTTTGAGCCTCCCCTTTCTTACTATTATCTAAGACATATAATGTTCCATTTAAAGCTGCAGTTACCCTTTTGTTATCTTTTTCAATTATGCAATTATTATCCTTAAAAGTAATTACATAACCTAATTTATCTAATACCCTTACTGAAAGCAAATTAAACTTTAGTTGCGGTACATACAACATTTTTATATCCTGGTTTATGTACGGACAACGTGCAAAACCTTGACCTTTCGCTTTCAGGTTCCAGCCATTGGCAAGAGATATATGTTGAGAACTTGTAGACATTTTTATAAATTTTGTCTTATCTCTTGTGATGCAGTGGGATGCGCCACTGTCAACCACCCATAGATTATTCTTCACATCAGAGTTGCTAAACGTGGCTAGTTCAAATGCTTTCTTTGGCTTTTTTACATTCTGGCTTTTTCTCTTTTTGCAGAATCTTGCCAAATGTCCTCTGCTTCCACAATTAAAACACTTTTTAATTGTGTATGCTGTTGAAGATAAATTCTCTTCTTCCAGGTGCTTTATTTTGCTTTGCTGGTTTCTTTCAAGCTTTGAAGATAATTTCTCTTCTTTCTTATCTTCTCTCAGCTCGTCACGCTCACGCCTTCTTCTGGCTTCTTCTAGTAGCCTGCCTGTAATCTCGGTTAATGAGAGTCTTTCTTTTGGCAATACTTCCAACGAAGTCACATAGTCATCATAGCTTTGATCTAATGAAGATAATATTATGTAGACTTGTTGCAGTTCATTAAATATAAGCTCTTTTTCTTGCAAATCTTGAAAAATGCTCTTCATACAGTTTAAATGAACTAACATATCTCCATTCCTCTGAAGATGCGTTCGAAAAAGCTTCCGTGTAAGATTTATATGTGCTCCTACACTGTCCCGAACATAAATCTTCCTGAGGTTCTCCCAGCAGTTTGCAGCATTTTCTTCTCCACGAATATGGACAAGCTGCTGATCACAGAGAGTCAGTCCTATGATGCATAAAGCCTGCTCATTCTTCAGTTTAAAGTCTTGTAACTTTTCTTTATCATCATCATTAGCAGGATCCCATCTACTCACATCTGGTGGGTTTGCTATAATGTCCCACAAACCTTCTCTGCGTAGAAGTAAACTACATTTCATTGACCATGAAACATAGTTTGTTCCATCCAGCCTGGATATCATGGACAGTTGTGACAAATTTACTTGTGCCATTACTCTTCAGATATTTTGACTATTTTAAACTAATTAGAACAGTTTGTTTTTACAGTAATGTGCAACTCACACCAACTCTCTCTGCTATATCCTGGTTAGTTAGACTATGCTGCTGGGCCCATAACCAATGTTAGGGTTTGGGAATTAACCCCTAGCATAGTATTGCAGCAGTAGTCAAACCAGGCAGCCAAAACGAGAGTGGAAGGGCCCCAGAGTATACACACACTGAACACAAACACTGTTTGTAGTTTAAATAGTTTTTAATCCAGTTAGAGTTTAAAGCATTGTCATTCAGTCCATTAAGTCATTCACAGTATTTCCATCCAGTAAGACTCACTAGTATAGTCCAAGTTAAGAGTCCTTGCAATATCTTTATCAGCCGATAAAGATATCTTCTCCTCCTCCGGTTTCACTCTCCAGAGAAACAAACGCTGGATATTCAGTAGAATTACGCAGTAATCAGCAAACAGTAGCAAACAATAACAGTTCAGTCACAGGCACTCACAGTCAGTAATCACAGTTAGTCACAGTAACACACAGTTAGTCGCAGCAGCACACAGTAACAGACAGTAAGCTTTCCTGCTTCTAATGCTTCCTTATATTGTAACTTCTAACCGCACCCTTAATCGGCTAATTGCCTGCTGCATTGTGCTTAAAGTGATAAGCACTTAAACCATGATATCTAAGTTTTATATATTTATTCACCCAAACCATATTTGGTATCAATGTTATACCTAACAGTAACAATGACAGGAAGTCAGGACTGGGCATTCAGAGTACAATTCATGTTGAGGAATTAAAACAGATATTCAAATATGTTTTTTAAATCCTCCCTGCTTGACAGTTGAGTAACCAGGAGGAGAGAGTAATCATAGGTGGGCATCTGTCTTCTAATGTTTTAAAGGAAATAAAGGACAATTCTTGTCAGGGGTGGGCTTCAAAAATTTCAGCAACTGGTTCTCTGCCTGGTGGGTGGGTGGGCATGGCCATGGTGGTCTTGGCCTAGTCGGCCTCCTGCACCATGGCAGGGGGTGCTGTTTTCACCCTCCCCGGGCTCTGGAGGCTTTCCTTGAGCCTCCAGGAGGGCAAAATGGCCTCCCGGGCTCTGAAGGCCCTCCGGAGACCAGAAACGGACCCATTTCCAGCCTTCTGGAACTTCCGGGAGGCCTGTTTTCACCCTCCCTGGACTCCAGAGGCTTTTCTTGAGCCTCTGGGAGGGCTAAAATTGCCTCCCTGGGCTCCAGAGGCCTGTTTTCAGCCTTCCAGAGCATCCGGGAGGCCCATTTTTTCTCCTCCCCAAACCTCCACACGGGCCCTGTACTTACCTGGCATCCAAAACAGGTTGCATGGGGACTCCTGGGAGATGAGGGGCAGGTTGGGCGGAGCCAGCCAGGGGTGGGATTTTCCGGTTCGTTGAACTGCGCAGAATCTTAGCTAGAGGATCGGCCGAACCCATCGAACCCGTAGCAGCCTACCCCTTCTTCCCACAACTTGATGAAGTTGGCTGGGAATTCTGGAAGTTGCTGTCACAACACACAGCGGCTTAGAGGAAGCTGGTTTTAAATCAAGCTACTGGGAGAGGGAATATTTGCTCACACATACACACAGAGACACATCAGCCCAAAGACCATATTTGCAGTCTAAAGACTCATTGATCCAGCCCTGCCTTAGAAGGTAAAATGTTCACCGTGGAATGGAGAATTCTTTGAATCGGGTAAGGATGGCCCATCTGCTGTTAACTCTTTCTGGGATAAATAGATTTGCTGTAGATATCCATTACTCTGAGCATCAGCTTCTGGAGAAGCATATAGGTTTCAGTGATAGACAAAGCCCCCAACCTTTAATGATCACATACTAAAATGGCAACGAAATGAGTGATTTCTGATGATATGGACTTGTGTCATCGATTAATTGATTAGGAAGGCGAACCATTAGAATTAGTCCTTCCCCAACTCTTCCCCTATCAGCAACATGGATAGAATAATCATTTGCTTTAATGCAGCTATTAGAAGGACTATATTTCTAATAATCTAGTATTAAATCTGTTAACTTGTTAATTGGCAAAACGTTCTTGTTTGGAAATTGTGATTGGTAGCATTGAGGATACACATGGCAGAATTTCATGTGTGTGGTAGATGTTTTGAGTTTACGATGATTTTTATGCACACATGTGGCTTTCTTTCCTATGATTTATAATGTATTTCAGTTGTTTATTAAGTTTGTAAGTTGCCTGACTCCAAACAATTCTATGTAACTTCAGAAAGTTTAAAAGGACAACAATCCCTTAAACAAACATCTATAAAGCAACCACCATTCAAGGGAACAAAACTACCCTTCCAGACCCTTTCTACTTTAAATGGTCTGCTGTAGTGCTGGTTAAGTGACTGGGATGGACTGTTCCAATAGGTTCTTTTTCCCTGCAGTGAGAGGAAGCACCAATTAACTGAAAAGCAATCAGAGAATGATCTGACTATGACAAAGAGCAGGTGGCAATGTCTTCTATCTTCAGATAGAAGTTGCAATTACTCCAAGACCAACACCAGAACTTTTGTGAGTCCTCCAACATAGGCTGGACTCTCAACAACAGGTCCATGACTGCCATGGGGACTATAAACTCCTCAGTGCCCCCATATTCACTGCTGCCTAGGGATAAATTAAAATCCCCAAGGACTATCAGCCTTGGGGAAGTCAATCACTAATCCATCCACAGAATCCATCAGCTCAGTTAGGGATGTTGCTGTGCAGCACAGAGGCTGATACAACAGGAACACTGTAAAGGAACTGTAAAGAGTTTGACTTCAGGCACACGGTCCCATTTACATACTGCCTGTCAAAAATTATTATTAAAAAAAATTTGCTTATATCTTGTCTGCAGAAAAAAAAGTGGAGGAAAGCAGGGGTATACTGAATCAATGTCTGGCATATCTTCCTACCCTGGTATAAATTTTGTTTCAAAGACAAGTTGTTCAAAGTTGTTCTCAGAAGGCCCACTATATTTGGGTTGTGTGGCTTGGTTGTTGGTCTTGGTCAGGTGGAAATTCGTATCGACTGTTGCACATATAGTATGAGGATTTCGGCCACTTTTTCAGAAAAGGTTTCTGTTGTTGCATCTGAGGTGACCACACTCTAACTAACAACTCTTTCAGCGACAGATCCATTGACTGAATTCTCTGATTCTTACAGGTGCACTTTTATTGACCATGAAGCTACTACTATTTCTGGCATTGCACTGGATGACTTTCTTTCCTGGTAAGGGTCATTTCCTTCCCTAAATCCACATCTGGATACTGGAATTCATTCCACCAATGATATTGCAATCTGCATGTTTTTTTCTGAGGATAAGAGTCACTGGTACCAAGGGGCATAAGAATTCATCAAAATCAGAAACTTTTTAAGGATGGCATCCTATTTGTGGAATGCTTCCCAAAAAAGTTCTTGAGTACCTACAATATGGTCCTTTTGGTACCAGATAATGGTTTTTTATTTTCATAGGCATGAAAAAACCCAAAACATTTTGTAACCATGTAATTGTTACATATCACAGGATTTTAAATTCTGAATTTATTGCTCTTCTTTCTGATTTGTAGTTTCTTTGTATTGTTGTGTTTTCATGTTAGTCTTTATTCTATCTTTCTTGGTATTTCTACTGAGCCACAGAGTTGTCTAGAAAAACAGGTGTAGTAGCAATAACATTAATTTTCCAGTTTAAAAACCATTAGTTCTGATCTCCATGCTGTTTAAAAAAACAAAGATAAGAGATGTAGATATTAAATATATGCACATTTATATATTGATAATATTCTTACCAGCAAAGATTGCTTGGTTATATGCCATCAAGTTCTTGTTGACTTTTAGCAATCACATAGATCAGTGTTTCTCAGCCTTTGCAACTTAAAGATATGTGGATTTTAATTCCCTGGATTAATTCCGTGATTCCAGCCAGCTTTGCTGGAAATTCTGAGAGTTGAAGTCCACAGACCTTCAAGTTGCCAAGTTGAGAAACGCTGACGTAGATAGATTTTCTTCAGGATGATCTTTCAGGTCTTCCAACAGTGCATCCATTACCACCATAACTCAGTCCTTCCACCTGCTGCTGGCTGTCCTCTTCTTCTCTTCTCTTCCACTTTTCTTAGCATTAGAGCCTTCTCTGGAGAGCTTGGTTTTCACACAACGTATCCAAAGTAGGATAGTTTACACAAAAGAGCTAGACGGAAATCTCCCTTTTCTTTCATAAGCTGTACTCTTCAAGGAACAATTGGAATTGATTGTAATCACAAGGAAAGTTGTAACAGGAATACATTTACCAGTATCCGGTTGAAGAAATCTGTTCCTGATCATTTGACAGAGTTGATAGATCATTTGATCTATTCACTCCTGTTCATATTAACATTGTACAGTATATAAACTGGATTTTTTTTTGTTTTTCCTTGAAGACCTTTTGCTTCTCATCCCAGAAGCTTCTTCATTTCCAAAGAAGTTTCTTGAATGAGAAGCAAAAGGTCTTCAAGGGAAAGACAAAGAAAACCAAGTTGTCTCTTGAAAAAAGCACCCTTGGGACAACCATGACCTGGATGATTGAGAATCTCCATAGACATTGTGTATAAACATTTATATAAAACTCCATTGGATCTTTTATTCAGATATTTACCGTACATAGTTAGAGGCCCATCCTCTATGTTACCATGTGCACTATGGCAGAATAATCGCAAATACGATGGAAAGAAATAAAAAAATACTTTTAAATATGATTATATCAATCCCATATAGCATTGTTCTTTCTCTTGGGCAAATCCTGCCACCCCTCCTATCATGACACACACAGTTCCCTGCTCACCCTTTGTAAAGAACATATCCATAGGATGGTGCCTTCATCTCATCTTCATCACATCTGTAGCATATAATAGAGGGAGGTCAAAGTTGTATTTAGCTGTCCAGTTCTAACATGGTGTCTTAATTCTTTTCCCAACCTAGTTTTTCAACATCATTTCCGGGCTGCTTTAACATTTGGTGTTTTTGAGCATTAGAATGGCAGGTTGATTGGAAGGAACTGTGGTTGATATTTTCTACTCTACACCATCACCTGACAACTTCCTAGTTTCTCCCACTTCCAAAAAAAAAAAAACCCCATGGAGTTGTTCACTCCTGAAACAGCTGATAACTAAGCTCTGTGAAATCCAAGAACTATCCCTGAGAGGATTTCCCCAGGCAGTGACTGCTTCTTATTCTCCTTCTTTGAAAATGAATATGTGAAGATCAAAAACATTTTCTTTTCTCTAAAAGAGCGATCGGCTTTCTCCCTAGCAACATCAACTGCACAACCTCCGCTGAAGATGTGTCAAACTATAGTCCCCAGAGCTGATCATGCATAGAAAAGATTGCCTAATCAGTGTAATCAGCTGTGCCTATGAAAGATGTTTGCTTTTCTTTAATTATAGCATTACAACTTTTGCCAAAGTCAAAACATACCCCAAAGTAACTCCAAATAAACATCACATCTAAAAATTCTGTAGAGGAAGTGCTAATTATATAATACCCGTTCTTTTGCACAGAATATAAAGCAAACTCTTGGCTGAGATTGAAACAAGGATGAATCACAACTGGAAGAATGTCTCCTTTGCTGAATAGGTGCTATTCATAATCAACCATTGTTCAAACACAGTTCCTTATGTCACGAAGAGCCAGCTGCAATAGGATCCTCAGCACAGAAAACTATTCTTGGAGCTCTGCTGTAGATTGAAGTTTGGGCCCCCAGGTTCAGTGGCAGGCATCTCAAAATGAAAACCCCCCAAAAAGACAGCTTCTATACTGCATCAGGAGTGAATAATTTCGGTCCTTCAGGTGTTACTAAACTACAACTCCCAGCAGGCCCAGTTTGGTGAGGAATCTTGGGAGTTGTCGTTCAGCTGAATGGCCACAGGATCTTTATCCTGTATGGGGGTATAATACAGTGGTGGTATTCTACCGGTTCAGCCCGATTCTGGTGTACCAGTAGCGCCAAAGATCAGCTGGCAGAGAACCAGTTCACTCCTAGTCTCTCTGACGCTCTGCAATTGGATTCATCCACCCACCCCTGCTCCTTTTTAACTTCTCAGCTGTATGACGCAGCAGAGTGGATTGCTCTACTAAACATCTGAGAGGCACAGTAGCTTAGTTTTTACTGTTTTAATGCATGCGCAAAGCACACGTTTGGTGTACGCACCTGCAAGGCGCATGAACCCCCCCCTGCAACCACACCCACCATTGATATAATACATTTCTAGACACATCTCCTCACACTTTGTGAAATGTCTAAGATATAATTTTAATTCAAATCTACATTTAGTACATGATAGTCCAGACAGGACATACATTTACATAGTAAGTTTTCAAGCTAATCCTAGGTAGTTTACACCTTAAGGGTAAAAGCATCAGATAAGTAATAGCTAAAAACAAGAACTTAAGATCAGAGGGCTATACAGTGGACATCAGGGAAGAGAAGAGTTTGAACACATCCCCCATCAAAAACTAGATTTGGAAGCAGTCATCACCATTATATTTCAAATCCTGATTCAGGTTTTTTTTACAGCTTTATGGAAGTCCAACAGGGCTGAGTCCATATGAATCTCACACCACCAAGAAGGCGTGTCTCCTAGGTCCCACAAGAATGCTTTGCAGTCAGGATTTGGAACACTCCAACTCTTCCAAATCTTACTGGTCTTCAGTTTCATTCCGTTCCCACAAACTTTACTAGCTTTGAAAGATATTCTGCTTCATTAAACATCTGCTAATAGAACTTAAAGCTAGCATTATTATTGTTAAGGACAAATGAAAAGATTCAAAATATTTCTGTCCCTATGGATGGAAGAACTTTTTGTATCCTAAAAACATGAATATAACTACTTTTGAAGAAAACATACATTCCGTTTAAGCTTAACCTAATTCTCTAGAGACCATTTGTAAGACAAAGAAGTTATGCACTAACTTATCAATGTTTTCTTTGACCAGAGAGAACCTGGAGTTCCCTGAAAGAGGCCCAAGATGGAAGGTACTCTTGGTACCACTCTCTTCAGGTACAATGCGTTACACTAATATAGATTTGTCTTTCACAAGATGATTATATCATTATTCAAAAGAAGTTCTATTAAACCATCTTTCCCAGTCTAGTGACCTCTAAATGTGCTGGAGATGCATTTCCCAGACAACATTGACCATTAGTTATTGGTAAATTGGTTTTGCTGTGATTAGTTTCTCCAGAAATGCTTTATAATTTAAGAGCCGTGGTGGCACTGTGGTTAGAATGCAGGCTACGTCTGCTGACTGCCAGCGTCCAGCAGTTTGGCAGTTCGATCCTGACCAGCTCAAGGTTGACTCAGCCTTCCATCCTTCCAAGGTCGGTAAAGTGAGGACGCAGATTGTTGGGGACAATAGGCTGACTCTGTAAACCACTTAGAGAGGGCTGTAAAGCACTGGGAAGTGGTATAAATCTAATTGCTATTGCTATATAGCTACAAAGTCAACGCTTTTGGCTATTTGAAAACAAAAGAAAAAGAAAGCAGCTTCTGTTTCTCCACGAAAACCCTAATTCTCAACAATTAATGCCTAAAAACTTGTCCTCCATGTAAGAGTACTCTTCTGCACATTCATGGTCAAACATTGGATTTGATCTAAACCAAATGAGGCAGTTAAATCTTATAGAAAGGAACTAAGGAATGAAATGAACTTTGCCATACTAGAGGCTGAAATGCCCAGTATTAGTGCACATATATGTAATACACCCATCTGTCAATATTAAATAAGCCTTGATTTTAGGAATTAAAGTGAAGTCCCTGGAAATTTAACAACCAATTGTGGTAATATCAATTCCCCTGTGCCTACTTGTGGAGTAGTTTCCCTAATCATCATCAGGGCCATCCAGGGTGGAAAAAATGCACAATCTGTCCTCTTCAGAGACCACTCCAGAGCAAAAAAGGACAAGCCAAAAGACCATGAAACACAACTCTTTTAGGGAGAGACATCACATTGTCTGGAACATTTATTATAGGAAAAAGTTGAGTTGGGAAGGGGCAGGTTAGAGGAGGCATAAGAGTAGCGTATGTACTAGAACCAAGGTCTTTCAGAGAAGTTACCTGGTAGAAAATTGGTGAGTGGTGGGCGAGTGGGTAAAACAAAAACCATTGCCCTCCCCCGACCCGGTCCATGGGAAAATTGTGTTCCTTCCATCCCTGTTGCCAAAAAAGTTGGGGACCACTGGGTTAGACAAACGTGTGGATGATAAAACTGCCAACGGCTACCGGTCACTGTAAAATCACTCCTTATCAGTTACTAAGAAACCTAAGAATGATCTTGGATTCATAGTCTTCCAGTAGATTGCAAGGAACATCCTCCTGCACCCCCAACCTATGTTCTCCTAAAGAGCAATTTTTTTTTTCATCTTTCCTTCAATTTACACGGCACTAGTCAAAAATGGTGATTTGTTTTGCTATATGCACACATACATTTGTATGTAACACATACAAAGAGAATATAAGTAATACCACTGTCACGTTTATTTTTACATGCATTCTGTTCACTTAGGTAGCCGGAGAAAGATTTGAAGAACATATTAAAACCATAACTATTCTCTTGCAAAAGTTTGACCGATCAATGAAAGAGCAAGTAGGAGCTTTAGACAAATTGGCAAGTAACCATTTCAAGAACTTGGGGGAATGGCTCAAAGAACATACTAGAGATCTTAATGTGTGGCTCACTATGTACTTTTGGGCCCTACAAGAGTTTCACAACAGATATATGAAAGATCCTGACTATATGCTGGCTAAAGAGATTGTACTCCGTGACAAATGTTGGAATGAAGATATGAATAAAGACAATCTGTGGCTGGAATATTCTAACAGTACCACGTGGTTGGAAGAAGCCCCTCTAATTGTCTACAAAGCCCTGAGGATGCAAGGTAGTAACCTCAAAATATACACTGAAATTCAAATCCAGCATATAGAAGATCACCTAAGATTCTTAGAACAGTTATTGGATAATTACAGTGCAGCAGCCAGTAAATGGCTAGAAGATTATACTACAGTTAAAGAAACATCCTCGCAGAATTTCACCTGGGATTTTTTCACTGTGGGTTCAAAGGCACAAATGCTAGGAAGAAAGCTTGTAACAGCCTTGCAAGGGAATTGCCTTATGGTCATGAAATGGCTTGAAGAGAATGTTGAGGTTATTGAACAGTTGCTGTGGAATATCATAAATTAGTAGCAGAAGAACAAATAGCATTTTAAAGACTTTTCAGTAATTTTACAGTTTCAGCTGAGTTCTACGTAACATCCATTCCAGGAAGAATCCAAATATGCTATGGATTTCTCCAATCCACACACTTATCGGCTGTAATATCTGAGCAGGAATAAAAACTTTAGAAATATTTCCACAGTTAATCTTTCTTTTCTTTTCTTCAGCCTAAATCATCCAACCAAATGCTTTGTGGAAAAGCATTTGCCTCTTAATCATTTTGGCCAATGCATTGTGGTTTTTACTAATTTTTAGAGAAGTCATAATATAAAAAAAAACAATTAGAGACATTGTCTAAAGAAATTCCTTCTTGGTTCACTTCAAAAGAGGTGTGTGCATTGAACTTAGTCTTACCTTTTCACAGCAAACAGAAGTGGAAAAATGTGTGGCTGTGTAAATGAAATAGACATTTAATAAATCAAGAAGAACTCTAAGGGATTTAACATTTTAGCACTCCAAAAAGACAGATTTTGTGCCTACAAAATCGCTACTTATCAGGATTACTTTCTGACTTGGGACACAACACAAACACAGTGCAGAATTGGAAAGTCCGGGTAGTTTTCAATTCAGCCAGGGAATTAAATAAAAGGAAAGGAAACACACTTAATATGTTTTTATATTAATTATATTAATTACAATAATATTACTTTTTAATAATGTTAGTTAATAATTACTTATTGATTAATTATATTAATTATTAATAATATTAATTAATAATAGTTAACACCATGCCATTTAGTATACTTCTCTATACTTCTTTCTCCTTGAAAAGTATATTTGTTTCCACCATATCCATGAACATTGACTACTGGTGGAAATACAAAAAAGTAATAAAATAAAATAAATAGCTATGGGAAATGATGCTAGAATACATGGGTTTCTTTTTAATTAAAAGTATGAATAGGTTAGGCCAGTACAGTTCCTGAGCGTGTCTAGGCACCAGGACATAAAGGATAAAAACCAACATTTTAAGTTATACTCAGAACTGAATAACTAATGTATGGCTTATAGTATCGGCCCCTTAAAATGTGGGTACATGAGGTTTTGAACATGGTGGTTAACGGTGATGCTATTTGGGGCTTCTGCCCTTCCTTTATTATGATGCCCTGTGTTAATGATGTTAAGGAAATACAAAATACTTTCAAAGCCAGGTCTGGGATATGTTTCTCTTTCTTAGAAAAGGAAGAGCAATACTTCATGAAAGGAAAATATTTTTCTTTTTTAATAAATACAATACTAGATATTAAAACACACACACACACACACACACACACACACACACACACACACCACCCTGGCCAAGGCAGGACAAAGATTAATGACATTAATATATATTCATTTCTTCTCTTTAAATTATATCAGTTCTTTTCTTCTCCACACATAGATATGTTTACAGAAATCATTTTGCATATCAAGTCGGCAACATTTTTGCAGACAAGAGTCTCTTGAAAAATTGGACTTGAAGACCACTAGGGAAATGTCCAGTGATGCCAGAGGTGGTATTCAGCAGGTTCTGACCAGTTCTGGAGAACCGGTAGTGGAAATTTTGAGTAGTTCGGAGAACCGGCAAATACCACTTCTGACTGGCCCCGCCCACATCTATTCTCTGCTTCCTGAGTCCCAGCTGATCGGCTGAGTCTTCTTTTGTTGCCTTACACAGGAGAACTGAGCTGGAAAGCAGGTTAGTGGGGTGGGGAGGGAACGGGATTTTGCAGTATCCTTCCCCCAGAAGTGGGGAGGGAATGGAGATTTTACAGTATCCTTCCCCTGCCATGTCCACGCCCACCACGCCATGCCCACAGAACCGGTAGTAAAAATGGTTGTGGGTGTGTGTGGAAAGATGAACCAATAATTCTGCCCATTGGTGGTGCACGTGGAAGATACCAACAGTCAACATTTATATCTTAAGATCTGCAGAAGAAAAAATGATCCTGGGTTGGGAGTATCGAAGTTTCAAGGGGTAAAATTAAACTCTTAAAATTCCCCAAGTCTTTTTAAATTTAAAACAAACTAAAAGACTGAGGTAGAAATTTAGCATAGCCAGCCCAGTTGTGTGCCAAAGGTCTCATCATGGAACCCAGACCTGTAGGTTGCCAATCTTGTGAGGTATGGTACGAACAATCTTTTCTGGAAACAAGAAATTACATGATCAAAATGGCACTACCATGCGGAATTGGAAGTTATTGGCAGGCAATGGAAACGTTAGGTGTTGAGGAGGACCCACTTCCTGGGATTCTCCTTTGTGTAGCAGTGGCTTCCATATTTATTTATTATTTTTTTGTTCAGCACACATGGTACATTCCATAATTTGACCAGACTTCTTTGTGTATTTTTTATTAATCACTGTCTGAAATTCTACTCCCTTCTATGACTTCATTCTCTTCTGATTGAGAAACCAGATTTTCAAGGCATGTAACTTGCAACGCATGCTTAAAACATTTCTAGCTTGCTTGCAACTTTCACCCTGCTCTGGCGGGGGCATATTTCATCCATGTTACTCAAAAAGAGTCTCTGCTCTTGATAGAAGCTCTTAGTGATCTTGACTAACCTTGAAAGCTAAGCAATGTTGGACCTGAATAGCACTTCAGTTACTAAATCTCAAGGGTCTAGAGTAGACTGACAAGAAAGCAGGGATAAGCACTTCCTTTCTGCTGCTAAAAAAGAATAACCTGTCCATGAAGTCCCTGGAACATAAATTTAACATAAATTCAAGGAAATCTTTAGCTCTGTAATTAATGGGGAAAAAAACATTAGCCAAAGTGAATAACTAGAAGACCCCACAAGTTTGGAGCAAGGATCATGAGATTTTCATTCACTGTGATTTTATGTGGCATAGTAAACTGATACTTCGCAGCTTACAAGTTGTAGCCTATTCTACTGAAAAATGTTATGAGAAATGTTATTCATTTGTATTTCTTCTCTTTTAATAGAAGGGAGAACATAGTCTTGTTTTGGGAAATCTCCTTTGTTTGGTGCAATGGATTATAATCCCCACAGAGAAGATCAGCCTAAATTTCCATTTTCCATTTGCAGCTTTCCACATGCCCTTCATTCCACATACCCCTAACCACTTTAAAAGATACTGTATATTCAAGTAAGACACTAAATGGAAAATATATACATGAAATGGGAGCTCAAAACCAAGAAGAATAAGTCTTCCCTGTGCAGTAAATTCAAACAAATCCATTATTATTTGTAGGCAAAGTTTGAAAGCAGAAGTCGAAGTCTAATGTTGACCCCTCTTTTCTCTTGAGTGTCCCATCTAGGCAAGAGAGACCAAATCAATCTAGCTCAGCCTTTCCCAACTAGGTGGCCCCCAGAAATGTTAGGATTAAAAACTCCCAGAAATTACATTTCACTAAGAAAATGTCCTGACATGTTTGGAGAGGACCAAGGCTGGGGAAGTTTCAGGCTGGCCTGATCACATTTGGATAACGGTGTAAGAAAATAACAAAAGATCAAGAATTTCTTATTTTAGGCAGGCAAGTGTAAATGCCTTTTTGGACCCTCCAACAGATAGAAATGTTCGTGTCAGTCCAAAGAAGATGGTAGTGCTTTTTGTCTGGCAAGAGGTATGGGCCACAGCTATGTCTAGAATTTGGTTATTGAGAAGTGGGTTGAAGTTGGAGAAAAGGAAAGATTCCTGTTTGGATGAAAGGAGGAAGGCTTCAAGTTGTGCATTTTCTTAACAGGAGCCTGAAGAAGCTACAGAAAAAGGCAAATATTTCAGTGTCTTATATATATCTAAGATAAGAACACACGGAGCAAGACGGAGGCTTGTTTTCAGCTCTTCGCTCTATTACCAATCAGAATATTACCTCCATGTCTTTAGATTATAAAATAAGACAGGGAAAGAAGCATTGTACCATATGGTCAAGAACAGACTCAGAATCATGATCCAGGACTCTGATGTTCTTGCAGCACTGTGTTCAACACATGGAATCACTTATTGCACTTTTAAAGTTCTCACAGTGCCCCAAAGCCCTTTGTTTAGTGTTACTCCAGGACACTGTGAATCTTGAGGGTGCCTGCTGCAAATGTCCATGGCTAGGAAGCCCCTGGTCTGAAATAACTTCTGGTTCTCTCCCCTCTGCCTTGGTAATACAAGTTCTGAATCTCTGGCGTCAGAATCAGACTTCCCAAGATGAGATCCTTTTCAGTTATGGGATTCAAAATTTTTTACTACTGGTTCTGTGGGAGTGGCTTGGTGGGAGTGGCAGGGGAAGGATACAGTAAAATCCCTATTCCCTCCCCACCCCACTAACCTGCTTTCCAGCTCCGTTCTCCTGTGCAGAGCAACCAAAGAAGACCCGGCCAATCAGCTGGGACTCGGGAGGCAGAGAATAGATGGGGGCGGGGCCAGTCAGAGGTGATATTTGCCGGTTCTCTGAACTACTCAAAATTTCTGCTACCGGTTCTCCAGAACTGGTCAGAACCTGCTGAATCCCACCTCTGATCTTTTTTACTTGGAGAAGCTAATTGAACTCTGGGGTTTCTGCATGTTCTACCCCTGAGCAACATACTCTGTATTAAAGAATTTGTGTTTGTTTTTCCTGCATGGAAATGGATGCTTTCCCTAAATAGAAAGATGATCTACACTTGAACAACAATTCCTTTCCCTTCTGCATAACTTTATGAATCCTGCATCCTGCATTTCAGCCTTCCATTGACTTTATAATGTACAGCTTGGCTTTTGACCAAGGATTTGAATTAGAAAGCATGTGTGGGTGCTGCCATGCTCTCTGATTCCAGAGGGCTTCAGGCCTTCTCTTCATGCGGTGGATGGGAGAAGGGGCTTTCCTCCTTTCCTTTTATAACTAGAACCTCTTACCTTCATTCCTCCTCTGCAATCTCTACATGAACAAAGCAGGCAGAAGCAAATATTATGCATAGTCTAAGATGTGGTGGCTCAGTGGCTAAGATGCTGAGCTTGTCGATCGAAAGGTCAGCAGTTCAGCGGTTCGAATCCCTAGCGCCACGTAATGGAGTGAGCTCCCATTACTTGTCCCAGCTTCTGCCAACCTAGCAGTTTGAAAGCACGTTAAAAATGCAAGTAGAAAAATAGGGACCACCTTTGGTGGGAAGGTACCAGGCGTTTAGTCATGCCAGCCACATGACCACGGAGACTTCTTTGGACAGCACTGGCTCTTCAGCTTTGAAACGGAGATGAGCACTGCCCCCTAGAGTTGGGAATGACTAGCACATATGTGCGAGGGGAACCTTTACCTTTACCTTAAGATCAAAACCCCCAAGGATACAGATACGTAGTTTCTTCCACAGTTTTATGGCTCCAAAGGAGCAAGGTTGCTTGCATTTTAAAACTCAAGTCAGTCCTTTTATATGCAGTTTAATGAACTGTGACTGCTTTCAGATACACCTTTCTCTGAACGTTGCCAGAAAATGCAGTTTTCCATCATTTCGACTACTGAAAGAAGATGAGGACAGATTTATTTATGGCTGCCCATAGAATACCACTGAAGGAACTTTTGACTTTCACATTTTAGATTTTTAATTGAAATTTCCAACCTTACTCTTTGTAGAAAACATTTTATTGAAATGTTGCCTAATATATCAGGTATTTCTTCATAAATGTATACTATGAAAATGAACAAATTATTTTTCATCCAGTTTTTTTGAATATTTACAGCCAAACAGTAGGGCTGTGCAACACATTAGTTTCTTTTCAACAAATATGTAACATAGGGGGAATCCATAGATCAAATGAGCCCCAACGGTATTCCAGAGATTCTTGGTGATCTGCAAGATTCTGCAGAGTAATCCTGTGGTATGAATGCCATTTGTGCTGAAAACCCAGTTCTGCCAATGGGCCTGGAGAACACAGAACAGGATGAAACCCATTAAATGGCTTGTATGATGTGTTGCCGCCAGGTGGGGGTGAAGGGTTATTTTATTTTATTATATATGATTCTCTCTTTTTATGAATTTCATTGTTTTTATATGATGTTTTTATATTCTTGTAAGCCGCCTTGAGTTACCATGTGTGAATAGGCGGCAATATAAATCTCCTAAATAAATAAGATTTTATTATCAAAATATAAATGTTTCCAAATCTCACAAGACATTAGCAGTCTTGCCTGGGATTTCATGAGAGTTGTGAGATTTCAGGACTTTTAATTTTAAAACTAAATTGATTTTAAATTTGGGGAGCTTTCAGATGCTATCTGGTACAAAATATACATCCTGAAATGTGATGGATACATTGCATTTCGGACTCCTATATGGTGGTCTCCAAAATTTTCACTGATGATGTTGTAGTGGTCCATCCAAAGGTAAGGTTCCAGAACATTTGCAAGGATCACTTCAGCTGAACTATACATAGTCGGATGCCAGCTACCTCCTAATAAAATCCTCTGCATTGCTTTGTTACAACTTAATTTTTGCATTGGGTTACAATAGTAAAAAAAAAAAAAAAAAATGGCTGGCTGTAGAGAACTTCAGAGAGAAAAAGAGAGACGTTATGTTTGTACTTTTGTAACAGATATATTTTATATGCAAATATATCTAGTGAACACATTTTGTCAACAGTCTATTTGTATTTAATTTCCTCTTCTACTAAATCACCTGTAAATATACTTACTTAGAGAATTGCTTTGTTTTCTCACATTTCTGAGAAATTTGAAGGATAACTGTGTTCTAGTTCACATAGTAATTAGGAAAATTGCTTTTTTCCCTCACCAGCATGGGAACCAGCAAAATTCTCTACCACCTCTTCTTTTAAGGAAACATGTTTCAGATTACAACTTCAACGGTTAGATTATTAACCTGCCTACATGAACTTGTATGGAACAAATTCTCAACAACCAATTTCCCTAAATAAAAGCAGCAATTTGAATGGGGAATTCCCAGGGGATGAGGCCTTAGACTGTCTATAATCCCATATGAACTTCCCTTTCTGTAGATCCCTATGAATTTAGTGAGGCGATCTCTGAGGAGAAATATATAGATAGGAGGATCAAGCTTTTCACTGTCTGCTATTTATTCCCTCTACATCTCTTGACCCTTAGGCCATTTCCCAAAACTGCATTCCCTCCCCCACCCCTTCCTTTATACTTTTCCACTCCTGAAACGATTAGATTGCACTTCAGAAATATTAAACTATCTGGCCTAGGTTTATTGGCTTAACGTTCAATATGAGTAAGAGTGTAGATGATAGGTATGACAAGGATGTTTTAATGTTCAAGCTTCAATGTTTGGCTTTCCCAGCTCTGGCAGATATGCAGTTGTCTAAAAATTTATTGATGTTGTGTAATAGGTCACCTAGGTCATATGGTGTTTCTTGTGAATACTGGCCAAACTGCAGACTTTTAAGAATTAGGGTATAATAAATAATACATTCTTAATAGCATTTTCAGTCCAATTTGAAATTTTTTTTTTAATGCAGCGGTACCACTCCCTATTAATGTATGAAATGTCCTGTCCATGCAAAACGTTCATCATATAACAATAAAAAGCATAAACACAAAAACCATTTGGAAAATGTACATGCCAAAAAGTAATACTTTAGTAAAATCTTTGTGTAATAACATTCAATCTTTCCTGAGTGGATGGCTGTGGAGAAATTGTGCAGTACTTAACAGTTTCCCCTCCATCCAATCCCATGTCCCATTTTGGCATTTGGATAAGAAGCCACTGCTCTGAGATAAAGCTCCAAATGTTGGGGTTTCTCCATCTTCTGAATGCTAGCAAGTTCTTTGTTTTTCTTACCACCCATATGCACACAAACAGAGAGAGAGCAGCCTATGGTCTTCTTTTCTTTTCCAAACATAAGAGAAAATTGTTTATTTAGAGCCATTTATTAAGAGCTGTGGTGGCGGAATGGTTAGAATGCAGTGTTGCAGGCTAATTCTGCTGACTGCCGGCTGCCAGTAGTTCGATTCTCACCGGCTCAAGATTGATTTCAGCCTTCCATCCTTCTGAGGTCAGTAAAATTAAGACCCAGATTGTTGGGAGACAATAGGCTGTGTTGTGAATCAATAAAAGTGAATAACCTAAATGCAAATTAGGGGTTGAAAACCTGCACACTTGATTGGTCCTTATACAACAACTTGGGATTGGGCCAGAACCAGTCCCTGATTGGCCACTTTTGGGACTGTCCTTATTGGTCAGTAGTTGGAACCTGTTGCACATTTTCATTGGTTAATAAGGCAGCAGCTAACCCTATAAAAGGGTTACTGCTGCCCATAGCATTGCTCTGTTCCATTCTGATTCCTGTTATTATTAAAGAGTTGAAGTCACTGGTCAGATGTCTGGTCTCCTTATTCTCCAAACTTAACACTGGCGACGAGGGTGGGATTCGGAGACCGAAGAGCTGACTAATCTACAGAGCAACTAACAGAGCACGTGGTCAAACACACACCATCAACAGCAACATGGCCAGCGGTGCCGTACCACCCGCTCCATTCAATCCAGAGACCGAAGACTGGGAGGCCTACATGGATCGGTTCCAGATGTTTCTGGAAACTAACAATTTGAAAGATGCAACAACCGGCAAAAAAAGAGCTATCTTTCTAACGCATTGTGGACCAACCGTGTTTAAAATGGCAAAGTCGCTTGCCAAGCCAGCAGAGGTAAAAGAAATGGACTGGGACATCCTTGAGCCGTTACTACGGGCTCACTACGCGCCCTCCGTACCAACCCTAGTAAGAAGACACGAATATTACCAGAGGGATCAACGGAAGGGCGAAAGCCTTGCCAATTACATTGCGGACCTCCGGAACCTAGGAGGCCTCTGCGGGTTCGCCGACTTGGAAGAAGCCCTCCGGGACCGCCTGGTTCTGGGCCTAGAAGACGGCGCTATCCAGAGCAAAATTATGGCTAAGGGGACATCAGCCTCACCGATGCCCTTAAAGAAGCCTCAGCAGCAGAGGCGACAAAGAAGTCGGCAGCCCAAATGCGCCGCACAAACGCACCGCCACGTAAACTCGCCACTGATACCTCGCCTCGCTCAGAGAGACACCCAGTATCAACTCACCACGAAGACCTAGAGTCCCCGTCCGACAGCGATGAGGAAGAGGTCAACCGACTTCGAACGGAGAGAGACCAGCCCTCACAACACTCATTTCGACCGTGTGCCGGCTGTGGAGCAAATCACCCACGATCCGGCTGCAAATTCCTTGAGCGCACTTTGCCGCCATTGCGGAGACGCCGTCACATCGCAAAGGTTTGCAGGAGCAAACAGAACTCCAAACCCCGACAGGCGAATTCCAGTCTTCCGGATTCTTTGGCACACACCGAGAAAAATTGAACCACTCCTACAGAAACAAGCCGTCCACCACTTCCACCAGGCGTGAAGAAACCAGGCGGGAAGAGACCCACCAAACAATCACCATAGGCCACGCTACATCCCTTGATGCCGGGAAAATCCGAGTAAAGGTCGCCATTGAAAACAGACCTTGCGTGATGGAGGTAGACTCGGGATCTTCCCTCTCGATGGTGTCGTGGAAAACGCTTCAACAGCTCATTCCAACGATTCGCCGCCAAGACCTCAACCCTCAGAGGGTTATACTCAAAGACTATCAGGGCAACCGAATTCCCGTCATCGGGTCCCGCAGATTCCAGGTCTCATTCAAGAACCGCACCGTCGCACTACCACTGACTGTCGTGGATCGAGACAGGCCTAGTCTTCTAGGCCTGCAATGGTTCAGGCCGCTCGGAATCACTGTAGCCGGAGTCCACAAGGCCGAAAGCGTCGATTGGGAGGAAGCACTCGTGCAAGAATTCCAAGGCGTTTGCGAACGGACTAGGCAAGTATAAGGGGACCCCAATCTCGTTTAACTTGAACCCTGAAATAGCACCCATCCGCCTTAAGCCGCGTCGGGTGCCGTTAACCTTAAAGCCTAAAATCGACAAACAACTCGATAAGCTGATAGCGCAGGGCATACTGGAACCCACCGACCACGCCCGTTGGGAAACCCGATAGTAACGCCTATCAAGCCTGATGGGTCCCTAAGAATTTGCGGAGACTACCGGGCCACATTAAACCACGCACTGCAGCAAAGTGCTTATCCAGTACCGGTAGTGCAACACTTACTCCATTCTCTGGGCGGCGGGAAAGTTTTCGCCAAACTAGATTTAGCCCAGGTGTATCAACAATTGCCTGTAGACCCAACCACAGCCGAGGCGCAAACGATCGTAACACATAGGGGCGCATTTAAATGCAACCGGCTCCAATTTGGAGTAAGCGTCGCCCCTGGAATCTTCCAGAGTTTAATGGAAAGGTTGTTACAAGGGATCAAAGGCGTTGTCCCATATTTCGACGATGTACTCATCGCCGCACCTAACAAAGACATCCTAGAAAAACGACTCAGAGAGGTTTTACGAAGATTCCAAAATGCAGGCCTCAGAGTAAAAAAAGATAAATGCCACTTATGTACCGAAAAAGTAGAATTTTTGGGATACCTCCTGGACAGCCAAGGAATTCATCCCACTGAAGACAAATTACGAGCAATTAAAAAGGCACCCACTCCTAGGAACAAGGCAGACCTACAGGCGTTCCTTGGACTTATCAATTTCTATAATGTGTTTTTACCCCACAAAGCAACAGTAGCTGAACCATTGCATAGACTATTAGACAAAAAAGCAACGTGGGTTTGGGGACAACGGGAACAACATGCTTTCCAACAAGTAAAGAAATTGCTAACTTCTGATTCAGTACTTATGCAGTACAACGAGACTCTGCCGCTCACTATCACGTGTGATGCATCACCTTTGGGGTTGGGGCAATTCTGGCCCACGTGTTACCAAACGGAGCGGAAGCCCCCATCGCGTTTTTTCGCGAACCTTAGCTAAAGCTGAACAAAATTATAGTCAGCTGGATAAAGAAGCTTTAGCTATTGTTGCTGCAGTTAAAAGATTTCACGAATATGTTTATGGCCGTGCGTTTACAATAATCACTGATCATAAACTGCTACTGGGGATCATTGCGGGTAATAAACCAACCCCGTATATATTGTCCCCCAGAATGACCCGTTGGTCTGAATTCCTGGTGGCCTACAACTACACCTTGCAGCACCGCCGGGAAATCGATTCTCCACGCCGATGCATTGAGCAGAACACCGCTCCCAGACGCTGTTGTGGATCCAGCCCCAACCCTCTCAACACTACAGATTGAAACTCTACAGGCACCACCCTTGACGGCTAGAGACATTGCTTTTGAAACGAAACGTGACCCAGTTCTGCAACACATACTACGCTGGGTTGAACGGGGTGGCCGACGGACCAAATTGCACCTGAATGGCGCGCCTTCAAAGCCCGCCAAACCGAGCTGTTTTCCCAAAAAGGCTGTATCTTGTGGGGCGATCGAGTCGTAATCCTTGGCAAATTGCAACAGACTGTGTTGGCGGTATTGCATGAGGACATCCGGGCATTGTGCGGATGAAATCACTCACACGCAGCTACGCTTGGTGGCCGGGAATCGACAAAAGAATCGAGGCCTGGGTCGCTGCTTGCCAACGCGTTGCCAGGACGTCAGCAACGCCCCACCGAAAGCAAGCCCAACCGAATGGGAAACACCGAGGGGACCGTGGTCCCGTATTCATATTGACTTTGCGGGGCCTACCAAAGGTCACACTTTCCTGATTACTGTCGACGCCTATTCTAACTGGCTCGAGATTCATCGAATGCACACAACTACAACCGACTCAGTTATTAATAAATTAAACAGACTATTTGCCACGCGCGGTTTCCGGACGTGTTGGTCTCGGACAACGGCCCGCAGTTCACTGCATTGCCCTTTGAACAATATCTGGCTGATCGGGCATCCGCCATGCGCTGACCTCGCCCGCGCACCCTGCGGCGAATGGACGTGCGGAACGCATGGTACAATTTGTGAAAAGACCCTGCATAAAATGGAATTTGGCAACATCGACGAGAAAATCAATCGAATCCTCTTATTGCAGCACATCACGCCCCACAGCATGACCAACAAAACACCCGCTGAACTTCTTATGGGGCGGAAAATACGATCGCACCTTGACCGGCTCCACCCGCCGCACCAGAAAAACCTTTCGGCTCCAGCAGCAAATGCCGGGAATTTAAGGTAGGTGATTTAATCTTTGCCAAAAACTTTTCCGGCGACCCGTTATGGATACCCGCAACCGTTACCCACCTCACCGGGCCTAGATCTTACCGCCTGCTAACAGACGATGGGAGGTGTGGAAACGCCACATAGACCAACTCCGATCGAGATTACCACCCAGCGGCCATGACTTCCCGGTTCAACAACTCAAGGGGAGGGAGTATCGAGGAATTGACTTTGATACAACTAATAGCAGGTCAACGGGAGCCCTACAGCCCAGCGAAGCACCGGAACATGAAGCGGGGAGGGAGTTCATGTCTTCAGGGAACTTTAATACGGGGGAAAGCGAACTGCAAAACCCCGAAGAAACATGCAGCAGCAGAGACAACCACAGTGAATGCAGCACGGAATCGCCGTGCAGCGAAATAGAACTTAACAATGGTCATCCAAACGCTCCACCGAACCGGACATTGGACAAAACCCGGTGGAGCCTCGAAATCATCCAGGCAGACCAAACGGCCTGCCTATCTTGAGGATTTCATCACAGCTCCCCTCAAACGGAACCCAAGGGTGAGGGGTGTTGTGAATCAATAAAAGTGAATAACCTAAATGCAAATTAGGGGTTGAAAACCTGCACACTTGATTGGTCCTTATACAACAACTTGGGATTGGGCCAGAACCAGTCCCTGATTGGCCACTTTTGGGACTGTCCTTATTGGTCAGTAGTTGGAACCTGTTGCACATTTTCATTGGTTAATAAGGCAGCAGCTAACCCTATAAAAGGGTTACTGCTGCCCATAGCATTGCTCTGTTCCATTCTGATTCCTGTTATTATTAAAGAGTTGAAGTCACTGGTCAGATGTCTGGTCTCCTTATTCTCCAAACTTAACAGGCTGACTCTGTAAACCAGGGATCTCCAACCTTGGCCACTTTAAGACTTGTGGACTCAGCAAAGCTAGCTGAGGAATTCTGGGAGTTGAAGTCCACAAGTCTTAAAGTGGCCAAGGTTGAAGACCCCTGCTGTAAACCACTTATAAGTCTAAATGCCATTGCTATTTGCCAATTTCCAGGTGTATGCACGGCCATCATAAGCAAGTCTAACCAAGCATTCTCTTCATCTTCCTTATCTGAATCACTGTTTTTAAGGAAATTGACTACGAGGTCATCTCTGTGTCAGCCCCAGATCCATCTTGAATCAGATTTGGGGATGTCACAAGGGAGGATGGGTAATAGTGGGAACAAGAAGTGAGAAGTGAGGATAGCCACAAGAGCATTCTTTCGCCAGAGCTCGAGGTCGAGTCGCTGGAGTTTGGAACCGAGTGACTGGACTTGGCAGGAGTTCAGAATGGGGGTGGATTGGGGAGTGTGACTTGAGGGTCATCAGTAAGAGGGCTGGGTGTGAGTTTTAGTGGAGAGGGGGGAAACACGGGAATTCAGATTCGGGTTTTCCCGAGATGCACCAATGTGACTTCTCTAATAAATTCTTATTTGGATGGACTTTGTCTCTGAGTGCTAAATTCGGAATGGAGAGTTTGGTTGGAACGCTGATACTCTGTTAGTTTGTACGCTTTTTATGGTTTGTTATTGTTTTTGACTGTTGTGGCCTATCCAGAGTTACACTTCATAAGATGGGTAGCTATACAAATCTTTTAAATAAATAAATAAATAAATAAAATATCCCACAGAATTCCAGTCATCTAGTGGGATTAATTCCTTGACATATATGACTGGCAGTGTTCCTCTCTGCTCCCTGGTGGCCTCTAAAGATGTGAAGTTCTGGGTCATGACTGAACACTCAGACAACTACTTGCAGAAACGGTGTCCTTTCTTCCAATTCTGAGGAATACGCTGCTATTTTGATGAAGGACATCTAACTATACTAACTACCATTTGCTGCTCTTGCACAAGTATTATCTACTGCTGCTGCTATAATTCATGACACTGTAGAGCAGAAGTGCGGAATTATGGGCCCTTTATGACTTGTGGACTTCCAACTCTTGGCTGGCTCAGGAATTCTGGGAGTTGAAGTCCACAAGTCATAAAAAGACCATAATTCCCCACCCCTGCAGTAGAGCAACACTGTGTGTCATATTGTGCTACTTTAGTTGCCAGAATAAAGATGGAAAACAGGTAATGTTTGGCCCACAAGTATATGAGAATGTCAAAGTGAAATAACCCATGGCATGTACCTCTGAACTTGTGTTTAGCCCTTTGTCAGAAGATCATTAGAACTATGTCAGGAATAGCCAATGGACAATCCCATGTGCAGAGAAAGGATTGAGAAGACTGTTAGGGATAACATTGTTTACCCTAACTGGTTTGGTTAAAAATAATAAATAAGGAATCATGGTTTGTCAGATAAAGTGTATGTGACTTTAAGCTAAAGGAATGTAATTAAGGGTGCAGCTGTAAAAGTACTATATAAGCAGCAAGGCACTCTCTGGCTCTTACTGGCTGGCTTATTGAAGACTGCATTCTTGCTGGATCGGGGAGGAGAAGAAGTGTTGGATTACTTTGAAGATATTTCTCAACGGAGAGAAGATAAGTTATGGACAGATTTATTATATGTGTACTGACACTGGCTATTCGACACGGACTTTGCAATTAGAGTATCCTCGACAAGACTTGACTGAAATTGATATATGACTACTGGACTGTTTACATGACTATGCTATAATTCTTAAATGGAATAAATTATAATTTTGATAGCACAAGCGTATCTGTATTTTTACTGCGTGTTAACGAGAAGGCTTATCTCACACATTTACCTGTCTTCCTATCTGACTTCGCTGCACGTTCTGTTTAGTTTGTTTTCCTTAACACCTGTTGGGGAATCCAGGCTTAACACTGGTTATGGGCCCAGAGAGACTGCAAAGTCAGTTTAACTAGGATAAAAACAGGTTTATGTAAAAAGTGAGATTTTTGTGTTGTTACACGTTACAGTAAACAGACAGCTGTGTTTTATCAATTATAGTTTTATATCCATATAGTGAAATATGGCACAAGACAGTCTACAAAGTTTGTCCCTTATATCCAAGCTGGATGGAACAAACTATGTTTCATGGTCTATGAAATGTAGTCTACTTCTACGAAGAGAAGGTCTGTGGAACATAATTGAAAATCCACCAAACGTAGAAGAATGGGATCCTGCAGATGAGGAAGATAGTCAAAAGATAGAAGAATTTAAAGAGAAAAATGAACAAGCACTTTGCATCATAGGTCTAACTTTATCTGATCAACAACTTGTTCATATACGTGGAGAGCAAACAGCTGTTGGGTGTTGGCAAAAACTGAGGAGGATTTATGTTCGAGATAACGTTGGTGCTCACATAAATCTAACACGGAAGCTTTTCCGCACTTATCTCCAAAAGAATGGTGATATGCTGAATCATTTGAATACTATGAAAAGCATTTTTCAAGAACTTCATGAGAAGGAGTTAATTTTCTCTGAGCTACACCAGGTCTACATAATTCTATCTTCATTAGACGAAAGTTTTGATGACTACGTAACTTCCCTTGAAATATTGCCTAAAGAAAGCCTAACTTTAACTGATATCACTGGCAGATTGATTGAAGAGGCCAGAAGAAGGCTTGAAAGAGATCAGTTAAGGAGGGAGCAACCTCACAAGGAAAATAATGAATCTCCTACTGCATTCGCAATTAAAAAGTGTTTTAATTGTGGAGGGAGAGGACATTTTGCAAGATTTTGTAAGAAACCAAAGCGCCAGAATGCTGTAAACCAACAAAGAAGAAATAAGAATTATGAGTTAGCAATGTATAGTAATGGAGTTGTAAAAAATAATTTATGGGTGGTTGACAGTGGTGTGTCCCACTGTATTACAAATGATAACAAAAAATTTGTAAAAATGTCCATGAGTTCACAACATATCTCATTGGCAAACGGATGGAAAATGAAGGCAAAAGGTCAAGGTATAGCTCATTGTTCTAGTATAAATGAGAACATAAAAATGTTATATGTACCTCAACTTAAATTTAATTTGCTTTCAGTTAGAATGTTGGTTAGATTAGGATACATAGTTACCTTTAGGGGAGATACTTGTTTAATTGAAAAAGAAGGTAAGAAAATTATTGCAACGTTAAGAGGTGACTTATATGTGTTAAATGATAATGGTTTAGAGGTGGCTAACACAGTTTATGATAATAGAAAACCTCATGATGAATGTATTCACTTGTTACACAGACGGCTAAGTCATTTAAATTTTAAAATGATTAAGAGAACTGTTCAACTATCTAAAGGAATAAGTTTGAAACCTTGTAATAAGTATTTGCAATGTTCTGCTTGTAAACAAAACAAAAGCAAAGTTATACCGGCAAATAGATTTGATGGATTTACTACCAAAGAGCCTTTAGAGGTAGTATTTGCCGATATAATAGGTCCTAAAAAGCCAAGTGTAGGTGGTGCTAGATACATATTAAGCATAATGGACCACTATTCTAGGTATGGTTTCTGTTTTTTAATGAAGAGAAAAACTGAAACGTATACAAATTTCTTTAACTGGTTAAAATTTGCAGAGAGGAAAACTAAAAAGAAATTAGTAACTCTTATAACAGATAATGGCAACGGAATTTACAAATAATAAATTCCAGAGTAGACTTAGAATGGCAGGTATTCAACATAAAGTCTGCACCATATAGGCCTCAACATAATGCATTTATAGAGAGACGAGGCCAAACACTGCAATCAATGGGAAGGACAATGTTATCTGACTCTGGATTACCTGACAATTTGTGGGGAGAAGCTATAATGTGTGGGAATCACATATTAAACAATGTTGTTAATTCAACAACAGGTGAATTACCATTCACTCTCTGGCATGGTAGGAAACCTGATTTGAGTTATATTCACACATTTGGTGCACCAGCATGGGTGCATATCCCCACACAACTCAGGCACAAAGGACAACATAGAGCTAAAAGATTAATTTTTGTTGGATATCAAGCAAACCATAGATCTTATAGATTTTGGGAACCAGGTACATCTAGAGTATACTGCAGTGCTAGTGCACAATTCCTAGAACATATAGGATGGAATAAATTAGAGCAGGATTCAGATAATGATGTTATAATAGAACACTACAAGAGGCAGAAAGAAAAGACTAGTTATAAGAAAAGTCCAATTAAAGAAGAAATCCATGAAGAGCAAATAGAACCAGATCAAGAGGAAATAATTGATCAAGAAGAGATAGATAGTCAAGAACAGGAAATAAAGGAAAGTCCACCTGTAAGTCCTGTTATACCTAGACGTACAATGCGTATAACCAGACCACCTGAAAGATATCAGGCAAGTATTATTTGCCAAGTAAATAAAGTTCCTACTAGCATAGATGAACTTAAGATGTATCCTGCTAAGGATCAGGAGAATTGGCAAAAGGCAATGGAAAAAGAGTTAAATTCATTAAAGGAAATGAAGGTTTATGAAGAAACCAAATTACCTCCAGGAGAAAAATCCATTGGGTGCAAATGGATATTCAAAGTAAAGACTGGAAACAATGGGAAAGTAACTTATAAGGCTAGGTTAGTAGCACAAGGATTTAACCAAAATATATTTGATTATGATGAGATATTTGCACCAAATCTTAAGGCTACAACTTTAAGAGCAGCTTTAGTATGGGCAGCTAAAAAGAATTATATAGTTAACCATTTAGACGTAGAAACTGCATATCTACATGCACCATTGCAGCATACAATATATTTGAAAAAACCGGTTAGTATAAGTGATAATAAAGTAAATAGCAATGATTGTTGGAAACTCAAGAAGAGTTTATATGGATTGAAACAATCTGGCTATGAATGGAACCAATATATTGTGAAAGAATTAAACAATATAGGGTTTAAATCTGGTTTAGCAGATCCATGTATGTTTAAAAGAGAAAATAATGGAACGGTGTCATTATTGTTATTATTTACAGATGATATTGCTTTGATTACTAAGACCAATAATGAAGCTACTGAGATTATTTCATTATTAGCCAAAAGGATAAAATTAAAGCATTTAGGTGAAATTAAAAAGTATCTAGGATTGACAATTACCAAAACCACAAAAGGATTTAAGATATCTCAAGAGGATAAAATTTGCCAATTAATTAAATTGTATAAAATGGAACTTTGTAAGCCTGCAAAGACTCCAATGAGTCAGGAAATTTGCAAAATTGATGCTCAAAGTCCCAAATTTGATAAGACCATATATCAATCTTTGATTGGTAGCTTATCATATATAAGCAATTGGTCAAGGCCAGATATAGCTTATAGTATTAATCAGCTGGCACGATATAATAATGATCCACATCAATGTCATTGGCAAGCATTAAAGAGAATTTTAAGATATCTTAAAGGAACAATGCATCATGCATTGTATCTAGAGCCAAAAGGTGATTTGAATCTTAGTGCCTATGCAGATGCAAGTTTTGCAACTGACATAAATACTAGAAAATCAACATCTGGGATGGTTATATTATTTGGTAAGACACTAATAGGATGGAGGTCAATCAGACAACAGCATATTAGCTTGTCAACGATGGAAGCAGAATTTTCATGTCTGTCATTACTATGCACTGACTTAATTCTGTACAAACAGTTATTATTAGACATGGGTATAACTGTTAAAGATTCTATTATTGTGTACGAGGACAACCAGGCAGCTATACAATTAGCTACTAATATTGCTGTAAAGACTAGATCAAAGCATACTGATCTAAGATACTTAAATGTTAGAGAATCTGTTAAAAATGGTCTAATTAAACTTGAGTACTGCATGACGGAAGAAAATATTGCAGACCAGTTTACAAAAGCTCAAGGAGTTGTAAAATTTAAAGAGAGTTGTGACAATTATGATTTAAAGGTGTAAATGGTTATATTATTGTAATATTATTATTATTACCCAAAAGGGGAGAATGTTAGGGATAACATTGTTTACCCTAACTGGTTTGGGTAAAAATAATAAATAAGGAATCATGGTTTGTCAGATAAAGTGTATGTGACTTTAAGCTAAAGGAATGTAATTAAGGGTGCAGCTGTAAAAGTACTATATAAGCAGCAAGGCACTCTCTGGCTCTTACTGGCTGGCTTATTGAAGACTGCATTCTTGCTGGATCGGGGAGGAGAAGAAGTGTTGGATTACTTTGAAGATATTTCTCAACGGAAAGAAGATAAGTTATGGACAGATTTATTATATGTGTACTGACACTGGCTATTCGACACGGACTTTGCAATTAGAGTATCCTCGACAAGACTTGACTGAAATTGATATATGACTACTGGACTGTTTACATGACTATGCTATAATTCTTAAATGGAATAAATTATAATTTTGATAGCACAAGCGTATCTGTATTTTTACTGCGTGTTAACGAGAAGGCTTATCTCACACATTTACCTGTCTTCCTATCTGACTTCGCTGCACGTTCTGTTTAGTTTGTTTTCCTTAACACCTGTTGGGGAATCCAGGCTTAACAAAGACCATCAGATGAATGACCAATGAATGAAATTTGGTGGAAAGGGAAATGTAGCCTGGGAAATCCACTAAACATCTTCCTTAACTTGACTGACAATAACTAAATATATACAGTCTTGATAGTGTAGCAATGGCAAACCACTGCTGAAAAACATTGCCAAGTGTTGGGTCGCGGGAAAGGAGACTCGAGACCAGTGTGACTTTTCAGCTCTTTATTTTAATGTATAGATCTGTACAAGATCTTGGAGCTGCGGCAGCCCTTCATATAGGGATTGCTCATGGCTCGCCAGCCAATGACAGCTCTTTGAATCTTCCGCGATCAGTCCGGTCAATCGCAGTTGATTCATAGCGAGCCAATCACAGTAGTTTAGTTAACCAATCATCTTGCAGTATGTGTGGACCAATCAGATAAGAGTATTTGGAGTATGCTAATATAGAACACCAAGAAAACTGCAACGACTTGTCCAGGCAATATCTGAGAATTGGACATGATTGAACAGAAGGGGGGGAAATGTGGTAAAAGAGCAGAGACTGGCAATAAGGCAGCCCAATCTTATGCTGGTACACTTTTTTCTGCCAGGCCAAGGTCAAGGTTTGACTAGGCTAAAATTAACAATGGTGGCCATAACTTAAAAATAAACCAAGCACCTACACAGGGGAGGCGCAGTCAGAAATATTGCCAAAAGATGCCTTCAGAAAATCAATAAGAAGGAACCACATTATTAAGAGCTAAATGATATGCAAAAGAAAGTCATTGGAAATCAGAGGAAGAGATGCTGGATGTGGAGCAGAAAGAACCCTTAACCCATCAAACAGCTGCCAAATTTACAAACGCAGTGAAAAAAGGACATTAGGGATAAAAAGGGTACCTCATTCTGGACTTGGTGGCTTCTGTTCTTTTCACTTGTCCAGTCCGGATCAGTGGTGGGATTCAAATTTTTTTACTACCGGTTCTGTGGGTATGGCTTGGTGGGCATGGTAGGGAAAGGCTATTGTAAAATCTTCAGTCAGAGGTGGGATTTGCCGGTTCTCCGAACTACTCAAAATTTCCACTACTGGTTCTCCAGAACTGGTCAGAGCCTGCTGAATCTCACCTCTGGTCCAGATGAATAGGATTAGATAAACAGACATGTAAGTGATAATGCTTGAATATGGGAGCAGCTGCTTACTTCAAGTCAATTAACTATTACTGTGACTTTAAATTTGGCAGATCCCTTGTCTATTCTAATTGAACTTGGTTGCTGCAATATTCAGTTGAAAGTGCACGTTAAGTACTTATGAAGGTATTTTCAAAAGTATTTACAACTATTTCCTAAATCATTCCCAATGGTCATCCAGGGCTGCAATGTCCCATACATTCCAGCTTTACATATTTGGACACCCAGTTAGAGATCAATTGGAACAATAACAATCATATGGTGAGTGGAGTGAGTGATTATGAACTTGAGCTGAAGTATTTTTGTAACAAAAAATAGGTAATATGGCTGTCTGGAACATCCTTATTCTAGTTCAATCCACTTAGACTAATAGTCTAGAGTTTTAGCCCCTAAATAATCTGATGTCCAGCTAAACTCATATCCTGCCAAAATAGAAACTCTTGAAAGGAATAGTCCTCTGTCCTGGAGTTTGGTATTCTTCGCCTCTCTCTTGAGTTTTGTCTTTCTATTGAGAGATGAAGTCTGCTGTCTAAGGGGACCAGTCCTGCAAAATGTGGCCCAAAAATTCTTCACTGAGATACCCAGTCTAGAGGTTTTGCTAGCATCAATCATGATTGATAAGTTCCCATTCTGAGACCACCATTCACTCTAGGAATGAACCTACTATTTAAGGAATCAGAGGCTCCATACTGGATCAAGAGTTCCACCTAATTGGGGTAAGTCTAGAAGAAAGATGGTGTTTGGGTACTGATAGTGACATAGGGCAATTTTCAAGAAAGTGTTGCACACTTCTGCTCTATGGGAAAGTTGATAGGGTTCTTTTAATGGTGGCTTGCCATGGGTTTGCTAAACAAGCCTCCCTTTCTATTGGCCATGGTAGCTTGAGCTCCTGGGACTGCTAGCAACATCTGGAAGGCCATAGCTTGTGCACCATTATTTTGAACAATATATAAGCAATCCCCTTAAAACTATTGCAGTTTTAGCTTTCTAGAATTTCTTTTAATGCTATTTCATCTTAAATTGGTTGAATGGCTTTAAGTTGCTATCAATGAAAAGTCAAGGTGCTAAGTACATGCATCCATTTCTTACCGTGACATGAATGCAGCCTTCGTCTATATATTAAAGTCCTTTTGACAAACTCCATGTGTCTTTTCCTAATCAGATGTTGACAAAAGATGTGTGAGTTCTTGTTCATCTGAAGGTGAATAGAGTGACTGAAATAAAATAAACAAGGTGAAACCATTCAGTGGTCAAGAATTAGCAAGGAAACCGCTATTTCCTGTTTTCCAATTGCCACTTATGCCAACATACCTCAGGTATGTCCAGAACCCACAAAAAGAAAAAAAAATGGACAAAAAGAATGAAAGAAGTTGCTTGAACTCAGGAAGTTTAAGCTTGAGAGAATATATTCTCATGGTTAATATATAATTTCTTAGATTCAGTGGGTCCTTTATTTGAAAGCTAGAACTAAATGGTCAGAAGAATATGGCTAAATCATGAAAAATGGTTTATATCTACTTTTTGTCCCTTTCTCAATAACACAGTAAAGTAAGCAAATACATTTTAAAGCTACAAAAACAGAGAAAGGGAGGGAGAGGTGGGTAGAATATAGCTACACCTGCAGAATTTGTACCAGCTCACATTTCAAAGGCCTCTCTGAAGTGGTTGCAGAGCTATTTCCACTGCAGAATAACAAGTGTTTTTGAAAGTCATTCCAAGTGCCAAATTAGACAAATTACATCACAGTGTATTTCCCTGCAGCACAAGGTACTTTGGAAACACCTGCCTAACATATTTGAAACATTTGCAGAAGGGAAGGGCTGGTTTCAAGAGTGGTTAACCATCTAAAAAAAGTGTAACTAACTATCAAAGCAGACCACTTCCCCCAACAAATTGAGTTGGATCCAAACTATATTCCTGTCCTTCAGTTTGACTAGTTCATCATGATAGAAAGTTGCCCAGTTGACTTCACACCAAGATCTATAGCACAAGAAATGTCATTGTAAGTATAAGGAGTCAGGAAAGAAGAAGGAGGGAAAAAAAACACACAACTACATAGACATGTCTGCAGGATGGTTTCAAGATGATGGCTGCAACTGTAGAATTATGGTTGTCATAATCTTTCTGGGGCTGGGAAAGGGTGAGCTTGGATATTCTGCAAAATCCCCAACTAGAGCCAATGGTCAGTCAGAAGTATATAGGGATGTTGAATCCCATAAAATTTATGGTTCAGGCTGATTGTGATTTTAATAAGTTCACAGCAGGCTAAAGGACAATAACAAGATCCATCATTATGATAGATTCCAGTCAATTGTTTTATAACATTTTGTAGAAGTATTAATCAAAATCAGAATTATGCAGTTCTTAGAAATTGGAAACGCCTTGTGAAAAAATAAATCATCATTATCATCATGTTGAGAATTTAAGAGGAATCTTTTAACTTTGATTTGACTCCTTTGATGTTCCCTGTGAAGGTTGACCTAATAGACTTGTTTGTCTATTTTCTAAGTTGTGTCTGAAAATATTACAATGGGCAACCCAGAGATTTAGATTACCGCTCTGATTTTTTTTAAAAAAAATCTCCACAACCCTAGTTTAGGCATGCTGAACTCCACACACCTTATGCTTTCCCCCAAAATGTCTAAATTGATCCCCTTATTCATTACAAAGACAAAAATGTACTACTGGAGTGAATGCTAAGATGGCATTTGCTACCATCTATTAACATTTTCCCCCCATGTTGTTTTGAAATAGAGTTTCAGAGGACTTTGGGAAGGTTTCTTAATATTATGAAATGAAATATTGGATGAGACAGATCTTTGATCTGATCTGGCAAGGCTTTTCTTCTTTCTTTCTTCAGCTGACTTGGCATCATCATGATGTCAATGTTATTAATACAGCGGGGAACAGAACAGGACTGGCGAGAAAAATCTTATGCATATTTCACCCAGTAAAGTTTCTGTTTTCTCAGCCATAATGCCTCATCTCATAAAATATGGAGCCCTGACTGACTCTTCTCACAAATAATTATGGCCGTTGCTAAGCCTAAAATACTCTAAGCTATGCAAAATACTTCTTATTTGTTTATGATGTCCTTTCGACTATAAAAGGCACTTATTTTATAGCACAATACCAACTTGAAAGTAAACGTTTATCAATTTCAATGGGGATTGTGCCCAAACAGGCAGATAGGATATATTTTTAAAATCTTATTCTTATATCCCAAGCTCACTCTTGGGAGTCATCCCAGTGGCCAATATGAACTTAAGTTGTGAATTTTTTTTCCTTTTACCATCTTTTGGTTCCTCTTATTGAAAACATGGAATATACTTAATGTACATTGTTATATACTTAATTCATAGTTCTGCAATATTCCACAGGCACCCTGATATGATTTCTTCCATTGTGTTAAAGGCATGCAAATCTCAGGTGGTCTCTCTGACCTATTTTTTTGTACAATCTAAATGATAAAATTCAAGCCTTGGTCTGCACATGTCTGCAAATGGATTTATATTAGATATAAAGTGACAGGTCTGTGTGGTTCTTTCAGACTTACTTGTTCTCATAAACATAGTTATCAGAGGAAAGAGAAAAAAGCTATAAATATTTTTTTCAACTTCCAACAATGAGAGAGTTTTTCCATGGTTCCATGTAATGGTTCTAGTGTTTTTTGTAAAAAAAATTGGAGGGAAAAAATCAAGGATTTTTCACTCTGATTAATTTCTGTGTATATAACACGAATGTCATATTTTTAGCAAGTTTTCAACTGCTTTGATTTAGTTATTTGTCAATTATTATGATGATTTGTTGCATAATGAACCAGATGTTTAGAGTAGATTTGGCACTTTTATCCACCTATTGAGTCCTTCCCAAGGATCTGGGACAAGCAGATGTTCATTGTTTGATAATGTTAAAGGTATTGTCACAGGATGTAATCTGTTCAAATTAAAGCTGCTTTTTGCAACTGATTGACGGCAATTTTGTCAACACTTATTGTGTTCAAACGATGCTCCACTTATTTACAGTTTTCACCCCATTTGCTATTAGTATTATCTTTGCTTTCTTTTGCTACAGTAAAGTTATGTTATGCTAAATATAATATAATTATTATATGCATATGAGCCCTGGTAGCACAGTGATTAGAATGAAGTATTGCAGGCTAACTCTGTCCACAGCCTGGAGTTTGATCCTGACCGGCTTAAGGTTGACTCAGCCTTCCATCCTTCTGAGGTCAATAAAATGAGGACCCAGATTGTTGGGGGCAATAGACTGGCTCAGAGAGGGCTGCAAAGCACTGTGAAGGGGCATATTAGTCTAAGTGATATTGCTAAGTGCTATTTTTCTCTGAGGAGATCAAACTAATCTACATGTGGCTTTCAGACAAACCCCTACCTAAGCATTATTGTACAAATATTGCTTTTCACAATGCACACACACATACTCCCTAATTACAGCAACTAAACTTGATGTACTCTACCTCCAACAAGTAAGACCAAATCCACCTATGTTGTGTCTGTTCTTACACACATACAGGTCCTAGTAAGACCGAACTCTTGAAATTGCCTTATTTTCAGTGTTAAAAGTGGAAGGGAGAAAAAAAGGAGGAATGATTTGAGGGAACTGGGATGTTTGTACTAGACTTAATTATCTGCACTTGGGAGGAGTAGAGTTAAGTACAGCTCTGCTTGAAAAGAAATGGCATAATATCCTCCCACATGCACACAAATCTCCTTATTGGATGAGAAGTGGGATAAATGTCTAAGAAATACAACCAATGTTCTGCAGTTAACTATTTCTACCACCACAATTGTGAGTGAAATAAAACAATACATGAAATAATTACATTCCTGCAACCCTACATGTGGGCAACCACAGGCTTACTCATGATAGCTATTCGTGACATATAACATTGGAGACAATTGGCTTTGTTCACTTGGAACATCCAAAGAAGAACCTTTCCTTCTTCAAAGAAGTATCTAGGTTGGCCCCAATATTGTGGTGTAGTGTAAATGGAACCTGTTGATGTTTAACTGTGAAGAGGAACCAATGTTAGACAGAGAGTAGTGAGGGACATATTTTGAGGTGACACAGTATGAAGGAACCGGAAGGGAGGAGTTAAAAAAAATAATGCAGTTTGTGTGCAGAGAACTCACGTGTTAGGAGTATTATTACAAAATACGACATGGTGTCAGAAGTTCTGTAACACGGTAACTGAACAACGAGGTCTACCCAAAAGAGGAAAATGAGCGGCAGTGGGGATGAGCAGAATGAGGAAGGAGTTAGCAGAATGGCTAGCACACCCAGCGCTACTTTTAACATCCAACCACCGGAGCCCTTTGACTTTTTCAAACCAAATGAGTGGACAAAATGGATACGGCGATTCGAGAGATTTAGGCAAGCAAGCAATCTCGCAATAAGCTCCGAAGAAAATCAGGTGAACACTTTGATTTACTGTAATGGGAGACGAAGCAGATGATGTTCTGCATGGCCTGAAACTCAGTGAAGCTGATCAGCGTCAGTATACTAAAATCAGAGACGGCTTTCAGTCATTCTTTGTAGTAGAAAAGAACATTGTGTATGAGCATGCAAGATTTAATATGCGCAAACAAGAAGCAAATGAGACGATGCATTTGTCACAGCGCCATATGCATTAGAGAACACTGTAACTATGGAGCACTACCTGACGAGCTCATCAGAGACAGGATTGTAGTAGGCTTGGTCGATACACAGCTATCAGAACGCATGCAAATGGAAAAAGACCTAGACCTGGATAAAGCTATTAATATGGCAAGACAATCAGAGGAGATTAAAAAACAGCAAACCACATTGAGAAGTGATGCTAGTGCTGTAAACCTAAAGGATGTGAACTCTTTGGACAGACTGTTTAAAGGCAGGCATCAGAAAGAAAAGCAAAAAAAATTCAGCAGTTCAAAGAATGATGGAGCAAAGCCTCTAAGCAGGCAGAACAAAAACACTAAAGACCCCCAGTGTCACAAATGCGGTGGCATGCTTCACCCTAGACAGGAATGTCCTGCTAAGGATGCTAAATGCCATACATGTGGGGAAAAGGGTCACTATCAACGTGTATGTTTTGCAAGCAAGGCGGTGCATGGCATTGAGGAAGAGGAGAGAAGCTTCTTTCTCGGCTCTGTGACATCACATGCTGATCCATGGACTGTGGAAATCAGAATAATGGATAAAAACATCACGTTCAAGTTGGATACCGGAGCAGATGTCACTGTTGTTTCACAGAATAATTTTGCCAACATTTTTCACAACACACAGGTGCTGGTGCTGCAAAAAGCAGAGAGACCTCTACTGGGTCCAGGAGAATTCCACTGGAAGTGATGAGATTTGCCAAACTACAGCTAAAGAAAGGAGCAAAACAAATTACAGAGAAGGTGTATGTGGTCAAAAACCTGAGTATGCCTTTGCTGGGACTGCCAGCCATTGTAGCTCTTGGTTTGTTGGTTCGTGTGGACACTATTGACATGGAAAACCTGAAGTCAAGCTACCCTAAGTTATTCAGCGGCCTAGGGGAGGTTCGACAACCTTATTGTATTAAGCTCAAATCCGATGCTGTGCCTTTCTCTTTGAAAACCTCAAGGAGGATTCCCCTACCATTGATGGGGAAAGTCAAAGATGAGCTTCAATGCTTGGAAAACTTGGAAAACTTGGGAGTAATCACTTGTGTGGAAGAGCCTACGGACTGGTGTGCAGGCATGGTAGTGGTGCCCAAGAAGGACAGCAAAAAGGTGCGTTTGTGTGTGGACCTGACTGGCTTGAACAAGTATGTGTGTCGTGAAAAATTCATTTTACCATCAGTAGAACAGAGTCTTGGAACACTGGCTGATGCTAAAATGTTCAGTAAATTAGACGCCAACATGGGGTTTTGGCAGATACCCCTCACCGAGGATTCAGCAAAGTATACCACATTCATTACACCCTTCGGACGGTTCCACTTTAACCGTCTTCCATTTGGCATTGCCTCAGCACCTGAACATTTCCAATGTATGATGGCGGAAGTTACACAGGGGCTGGAAGGTATAGTTTGCCATATTGATGATCTACTGGTGTGGGGACGGGACCAAGAAGAACATGACAATCAACTCCATGCAGTGCTAAAAAAACCGGAAAAGGCGGGAATCACTCTGAACGTGGATAAGTGTGAACTCTCCAGGAGTGAGGTGTTTTTTTTGGGTCACATCATCTCTGATGCAGGGATATGACCTGACCCAAGGAAAACAGAGGTTATCAGAGCTGTTAAGGAGCCCTCTAGTGTGAACGAACTGAGGAGTTTTCTTGGCATAGTAAACCAGCTGGGGAAGTTCATCCCTCAGTTGGCAGAAAAAGACAAGCCACTTCGTGATCTCCTTTCTAAGAAAAACTGTTGGGTTTGGGATGTGGAACAGGTCAGGGCATTTAAGACATTGAAAGATGCATTGTCTTCCCCTCCAGTGCTGGCCATGTATGATCCGAACAAAGTGACGAAAGTGTCAGCAGATGCATCATCATATGGCTTGGGCGCCATTCTTCTTCAAGGGTGGGGAGATAAATGGAAGCCTGTGGCTTACGCGTCGCATTCACTCACTCCAACTGAACAACGCTATGCACAGGTGGAAAAAGAAGGCCTGGCTCTAACCTGGGCATATGAAAGATTTTGGGATTTCCTCCTAGGAAAGCATTTCTGCCTGGAGACTGACCACAAACCACTTGTCAGTTTGTTTGGAGACCAAGCACTAGATCTTCTACCCTTGAGAATTCAGCGATTCAGGATGAGGTTCATGCGTTACTCTTACTACATTGTGCATGTGCCCGAAAAGTCACTTTGGACAGCAGACACATTGTCATGTTCGTCTATGGACTCTCACATGTCCAAAGCAGGACTGGAGCTGATGGAAAGCACTAATATATATGTGGACTGTGTAGTAGACACCTTGCCTGTTAGCCACACATATATGGAAATCATAAAAGAGCAATTGCAAGCTGATAGTATTTGCTCTCGAGTCATGAAATTGTGTGCAGATGGATGGGCAGTGCATGCAAAACAGGAACCTGCACTGAGAGGATACTGGCCAGAACGAGCTACACTCACTGTACAAGATGGATTACTACTGAAAGACACTAGGCTTGTGATCCCATCCACTCTGAGGAATGAGGTGTTGGAGAGGCTGCATGAAGGACACCAAGGGGTGTTGAAATGCAAAGAACGTGCTCGTCAGTCTGTGTGGTGGCCAGGACTCAGTCAGCAGGTCAGTGAAATGGTGCTCAAATGCAGGACATGTATTCAAGAGCGTCAGAATCCTAAAGAGCCACTCATGACATCTGAGTGCCCTGAAAGACCATGGCAAAAGTTAGGGACTGACATGTTTGTACTTGGAAGGAAAACTTACTTAGTTGTGATAGACTATTTCTCCAGATATGTCGAGATTGCACTGCTATCGAACACTAAGTCAACTGATGTCATTGTCCATCTGAAGTCAATCTTTGCCCGGCATGGGATTCCAGAGGAGTTGATGTCAGACAATGGACCACAGTTTTCTGGCCAAGATTTCTCTCATTTTGCATCCACATATGGGTTCAAACATGTTACCAGCAGTCCAAAGTTTCCACAAAGTAACGGAGAAGCTGAACGTGCAGTTCAGACAGTGAAAAATCTCTTGAAAAAGGCTAGCGACCCTTATCTGGCCCTGCTTGCCTACAGAGCTACCCATCTCCAGAGTGGGTTCAGTCCGGCTCAGCTGCTTATGGGGCAATGTCTTCACCAGTGTGCCGACTCTTCCCTCTCAGCTAGACCTAGCATTGCCAGATGTTGACCATTTTGCTCGTAAAGAGAGAGAGAAGAGGAAATTGAATACTGAATACTACAACAGGAGACATCATGCAAAACCTCTTAGTGATTTGGTTCCAGGAGAGCATGTATGGGTCACTGATACAAAAGAATCTGGGACTGTGCTGCAGAATCACATGAGTCCAAGGTCATATCTGGTGGATGTACCTAAAGGTGTGGTGAGACGCAATCATCAGCACTTGATACCCTTACACACACATGCAAGTGAAGGAGGAGCGGTGGAGCAGCAGGAGTTGCCAGAGACAAACAGCGAACAAGTTTCTACATCACCTGGGAAAATACTTAAAAACTTTCCTAGTGTGACAGCTACCCCAAGGACAAGGTCTGGGAGAGCTATAGTTAAACCAGAGAGACTGAATCTGTGAACTGAGAAAGTGAAAAAGAGTTAATGTTGATGTGTAGCTCAGTAAGAAATCTGAGATGCAGAATAGTTTAAACACAGTTAGGTGTATTGGATTAGTAAATAGTTATATGATAACATTTTCTTCCCTACAGGATTTAGATAGGAACAGACCTTCAACAAAAGAGGCAGAATAATCCTCTAAGATTTATTTATTTATTTTATTTATTTATTTGATTTGCCAATTGTTTACAAGATAATAAGTATAAATGTATACATAGTTGTGAATACATGAAATGGTTACATATAAGAAAAATAAAAGAATAAGAGAAACAATAGGACAGGGACGGTAGGCACGTTGGTGCGCTTATGCACGCCCCTACAGACCTCTTAGGAAAGGGGTGAGGTCAATAGTAGACAGTCTAAGGTTAAAGTTTTTGGGGTTTGGGGAAGAAACTACAGAGTCAGGTAGAGTATTCCAGACATTGACCACTCTATTGCTGAAGTCGTATTTCCTGCAATCAAGTTTGGTGCGGTTTACTTTGAGTTTGTATCTATCTGGTGAGACAAAGGTAGTCTACCCTTTGTTCTCTAAAAAAAGGGAGATGTGGTGTAGGGTAAATGGAACCTGTTGATGTTTAACTGTGAAGAGGAACCAATGTTAGATAGAGTGTAGTGAGGGACATATTTTGAGGTGACACAGTATGAAGGAACCGGAAGGGAGGAGTTAAAAAAAAAATAAAGCAGTTTGTGTGCAGAGAACTCAGGTGTTAGGAGTATTATTACAAAATACGACAAATATAAGCCTTTGGTTTGATCCATTGTCTTATGTTAATGTGGGGGGAGAATTCTCAGCATCAAATAATAAGTGTCTTACTTTTGTAAAGTAGTTGCAGACCTTCTTGAAGGTCATGGTGCCATTTATTTAGTATAACTAAGTAAATCACCTTCAATTCTAGAATTGCTGTTTACAGTTTGATGCCCCAAATCCCACAATATGCATAATAATTTTTGTCAAGCAGTTAAGAGATGTTTAAATGTCTGCCTGATGCTTGATGACATTCATAATGCCTCTCATGAGCTTCACGAGATCTGCACTCTTTGCCAAGTTCTTGACAGCATTCATAACATCCGCCATACATCTCGCATAATGTTTAATAATGCCTGTTAAATGCTTCATGATGTTAATGATGCATTCGCCAAGAGCTTCGCAACCACATGCCAAAGCCTTGACCACATCTGTAACATCTGACTCGTGGCTTGCGGCATTTAAAGGGCCTATCCGAAGGCTGATGTAATTTCACAGAGCCACAGAGTGATAGATGAATTTGGCCCATAATTCCTCGGCGCTTTCCAATGTGGTTGACACCAGAGGGAGGCGATCCCCACAGAACGTGTTTGCTTTTTCAATTAACTTTGCGAGGTTGTAAAGAAATCCACAGATTAGTGGCTCGTGAGACATGCATAGTTGGTTATATGGTGAAGGGGCAGGGTTGAAGAGGAGATCGGTTTCTTAGAGGCAGATTTGCATTTTCTGCACAGCCTTAAAGAGGAAAAAAAAATACTGGCTTCCTGACCTTACAGGGGTTGCTCTCAATTGCTCTTGAAGTTTGCAAAAGGGATTTGTACATTTACTGTACAAATTTATGCTGATGGATAGGGAATATAGTGAAATAAGAAGGCCTCTTCCTTTTGTCTAAGATACATCTGCAGTGATTCTTATTACAGCCAAGGTTTGCAACGGTGCCCCCAAACTGGAAGAAAATAGCTATCTACCAAAAAGAAAAGGAATTCTGTTTCTTAGTCATAAAACTTTAACAAACATTCTGGAGGTGAAGGAAAACAGGGCCACTTTAAAGAAACCATATAAAGAGGTGGGGAAGTCTACAGTATATCTATAACCACATCTATATAATTTCAGACTAATTTTTTTTTAATTCAAGGTTGTAAAAATAAACAGGATTTGGAATTATTTCAATATTTTGGACTCCCCATGCACTCCATTTAATGCATCGATGGTAGTGTTTTCAACAGTTTAATTCACATACGGCCCATTGAGTCATCGCCATCTTCCTTGGGCTAGCTTGGATTATCTCCACCAACAGGGAATACTGACTGGCTCAGCTAAAGTTCCCAACAGGAAATATTGCCAGCTTTTTTCTTCTTTTTGTAATGTCAAGAACTTGAAGTTCAAAAACTTTTTGACAGAGGGAAAAGCCCAAGCTCTCTATTCTACAGAGTGCAAACCAAGGGCTGCAATCATGTCATCCCAAGGAAGGAAAGATTAACGTTGTTATGCCAGATAGCTAGATGACAGGGCGTAGAAGAAAGCAAGCCAAAATCTAAATTATACTTCCACCAACCCCAGACATAGTATCCCCAGTCTTGAAGTACTTTATCTATTATTGTACTTCAGTTATTTTGCATCATAAAAAGGGTACTCATAATCATAATCCCGTTGCAGACTTTGACCCTGAAGTGTAAAATAGCTAGACTGAAGAGTCCGAGCAGTTACAATTCTGTCTTTAGTCACTTCTGGCCTATTGTTCTTGAGAATGAGCTTTAAGTTTGTGAAAACTCAGTTGTAGTGTCCTTTTTAAGGTGACCTACATTCTTTGCTGCAACCCTTTTAGAACAGCTCCCAGAGCTTGAGGCTACAAAAATCTGGACCCTATTAGATGGCAACAGAAAGATAAAGAAATCACTCACTCTTTGTTAACATTTAGTGGTGATCATCTGCAGGAGCCTCATATCTTGCAGGCAAAACTAGTTCTTGATTGTTCTGCTTTCCTGTATAAAAAGGTTGGAAGGACCTGCAAAATGAACATTTTGCCCCCAGGAACTGAGTCTAACAAAAGGTTCTGAAACAAGATGGATGGATGTTTATTTATTTATTTTTATTTGTTTATTTTATTTGTCAATCACTTACAAGATAATAGATATAAGTATAAACATGAGTAAGAATACAGGAAATAGGTATGAATAAATGGGGACAATAGGACAGGGATGGTAGGCATGATAGTGCACTTATGCACGCCCCTTACAGACCTCTTAGGAATGGGGTGAGCTCAATCGTGGTTAGTTTGAGGTTAAAGGAGTGGGAGTTAGAGGATGTAACAACAGAGTCAGGTAGTGCATTCCAGGCATTGACCACTCTGTTGCTGAAGTCGTACTTTCTGCAATCAAGCGGTTTACATTGAGTTGTATCTGTTGTGTGCTCTTGTTGTGGTTGAAGCTGAAGTAGTCATTGACTGGTAGGACATTGTAGCAGATAATTTTGTGTGCTACGCTTAATTCTAACCTTAGGCAGCGTAGTTCAAGGTTGTCCAAGCCCACAATCTCAAAGCCTGGTGATATAAGATATTCTATTGAGAGCAGAGGAGTGTAGTACTCTTCTCGTGAAATACTTCTGGACTCGCTCAGTTGTATTAATGTCTGATATACAATGAGGATTCCAGATAGATGAGCTGTATTCGAGTATTGGTCTAGCAAAGGTTTTGTATGCCCTAGTTAGCAATTCAATATTTCCAGAGGAGAAGCTTCGTAAGATTAGATTTACAACTCTTAATGCCTTTTTGGCAATGCTGTTACAGTCAGCTCTAGCGCTTAGGTCATTAGATATGAGAACTCCTAGGTCCTTGACAGAGTGAGGGTCATCAATGAGGTCATATCCGCCTAGTTTGTATTTGGTGTGCTGATTTTTTTTTACCAATGTGTAGGACAGAGCATTTGTTGCCACAAGAGCAAGACAACACAAAAATAAAACAACTGTCTATTTAAGATGAGAATGTAAATGCTCAATATTTCCATTCACGGTTCAAAAACTAGAGAAATTAAAATGCAATATAGGCAACCCATCATGTTCTGGACTACTTTAACTTGAAAGATGATACACTATAATGCTTTTAAAAATCAACATTAGGATAGCTACAATTTGTCCATCTTTTAGGTCAACAATTGCTGAGATATGTATCTAGGCTGGTATTCAACTTTTATTTATTTATTTGTCATATTTTTATAGCTGCCATCTCTCAATAAAATGACTCATGGTGTACAATAAAAACAATTATAACATCAAAATATTAAAACAACTACAATGAAAAGACATCAACAATATTATCAATAATAAGATAGTGAAGAAAATTGATATTAAAAACAAGACAGCCATCTCATCAAATCATCAATTCCTTGAAATCCCCAGGCCTATTGGCACAGGCATGTTTAAGCGAGTCATTGAATTACTTGATAAGAGTTGTGCCAAATGATTTGTGCTAACTTAATCGTTACCCCCCAAAAAAATGTTTCTCCCACATTTCAACTGCTAAAGGTATTGTACAGGCATGTATTCAGTCCAGGATCATATTTGATTTTTGAACAGAATGGTAGGGAGCAGAACAAAGAGGTAATGGAGGGAAAAATATCAAGCTACATTGATATTTTCGTATGCAATATTTAAAAGTCAGATCCAGAGATTCCTTGTCTTCGGAAGGAAATATAATGAAAGATACATTAGGGGAAGAGCATGTGTTTTGTGAGCAGTGACTCCCTTGATCAATTCCTGACAAGTAGAGATAGAACTGGCAGAGTTTCCTCTGAAACTCTGGAGAGCTACAGAGTGTAGATGATACTGGAGGGAGCAATGATCCTACTTGATTTAAGACAGCTTCCACCTTAAGTACAAAAATAAAACTTAGGCATTTTGCTATTGTCAGCATAAAATCTCACACAACTTTATGGCACTTGGGTTCAGCGTATTGTGAAGACTTGGAGTTGGGTAAATGTTAGTCCAATCAGATTGGACTAATACCCACCATCCTTTATTATTGGCCATTGCGCTTGGAGACTATTGGGAATTTGAGGTCAATAATATCTTGGAGGGCTACAGTTTGGCCACCTGTAATATAATGTTCTGTTAGCTGTTGTGCAGCAGTATACAGAGCAATCTCCTTTTCCTTCTTTAATTTTGGATGGGGTTGCACTTCCCTAAGCAGGAATGGTGAGCAATGTTGGGATCCTCTTGGATTTTCAGTTCCAGCTTGAAGAGCAGGTAGCAACTGTGGCTAAGGGGGCCTTTGTACAATTCCATCTTGTGCACTAATTGTTGCAAGTCATGGATTGGATGGAGTTGCTCGTGGTCAACTATACCTTGGTCATCCCCTAGTTGGATCTTTGTAACATGCCCTACATGATATTGCCCTTGAAGAGTACCCAGAGCAGTGGTGGGATTCAAATATTTTTACCGCCGGTTTGGTGGGCGTGGCTTGGTGAGCGCACTTTGCATGCGTGCACACACTTTGCATGTGTCTGCCCCCAAACGCACACTTTGTGCAGGTGCAGAGGCGTTCTAACTCACCTCCTACAAGCCTGCACTCTCCCGGTCGCTTCAGCGGCTGCTGCGCGACACTCTTCTGTGCCACGCAAAGCAGCTGCGCTTCAAGTTCAGAGGATAAAGGTGAGTAAGGGAGCCCAGGCGGGTGGGCCCAACAGCAGAGTGGCGGAGAGAACTGGTTCAGTCTCCACTGCTCATCACCGCTACCAGCTTGGCAGAACCGGACCGAACCGGTAGAATACCACCACTGACCCAGATGTACTGTTGGTCCAAAATGCAATGGCAGTTACTTATGTGGCTCACCATGTTATGCCCATGTAACAACACTTGATGAGCTATGTTGGCAACTGATCAGCTACTAGGTGCAATTCAGATGCTAGTTACCACCTATAAAGCCCTTTATGGCATAAGGTCAGGTTATCTGTGGTACCCCCTGTCTTTGATGGTGTCAGCTTATCCTATAAGATCCAACAGAGTGGAGATGCCTCTGGTCCTGTTCGTGAAATAATACCACCTAATATGATTCAGCCATGTCCTTGCATACCATCCCAAGCCTGGATAAGTGGGAGGGATGTGGCTAAGACCTGCTGACCTATCTTGCTAAAATCTTGCTGAGAAAATTTGTATGGAAAGGCTCATTGGAAAAGACAGCTATGCTGGGAATGGTTAACGGTAAAGGAAATGAGGCTGCCAAAAAAAAATATGGTGGCTTAGAAACCATCAAAGCCGATGCCAGCCAGAACATAAAACAACTGAAGGAAAATATACAAGTTCAAAATACGTGGAGAGAGATGATGTACAGCAGTGGCCCCCAATCTTTTGGGCACCAGGGACGGGTTCTGTGGAGAGAAGTTTTTCCGTGGACCAGAGGAGGCATGGTTTCGCATGCTACCTACATCCTGCAGATGGGCCTTGCTTGTTTGCACAGACTGGTTTCTGGCATGCTATGGACTAGTGCCAGTCCACGGACCAGTGGTTGGGGACCAGAGGTGGTATTCAGCAGGTTCTGACCAGTTCTGGAGAACTGGTAGCAGAAATTTTGAATAGTTCAGAGAATGGCAAATACCACCTCTGACTGGAGATTTTACAGTATCCTTCCCCTGCCATGCCCACCAAGCCACGCCCACAGAATCGGTAGTAAAAAAAAATTGAATGCCACCACTGTTGGGGACCACTGATCTATAGGATCATAGACAATTTGAATGGATATGATCATCATCATCATCTGTCAACTCAAAAATATTTCTCTGGTCTTTTAGAGTTGCCAGCAGAGAGGGAGTGGGGGAAGTAGTGCATTCCTTAAATGCTTTCATAGATAATCTTCAGGCGACCGAAGCTTTTGGCGTGCAAGATTATTACTGGAGAGCATGATTGATGTCTCTTGGCTATGGATGTGTTCCATTGGAGAATATACATCCAGGGGGGGGGAAGACCAGAGTCAAGGGTGAAATGAAGTATGTGTCTTAGAGTCGGCTACACCCAGGTAGCACCGGCATATTCACTCCTAATAAATCTTCTTTAAACTCCGAGAGATACGGCTAGAGACTCATGATTTTTTTTTATAATTTTTTATTCTTCAAAAAACAAAAAATACAAAAAATCTCATTTCCATTAACAGTTATTGTGTCATTGTGTATACATGTTTCTTAGTTTGTGACTATACGTTATTTTTATCCTTATCCTTCACCCATTCGTACCACCTCTCCCATGTCGCATAATATTCTCGATCCTCTTTGCCTTTCAGTTCCATAGTGAATTTATCTAGTTCAGCACAGTCCATTATTTTTTGAATCAGAACTTCAACTGGTGGTATTTTATCACTCTTCCAATTTTGTGCTAACGTGATTCCTGCTGCAGTTAAGATGGGTACAATAAGGTATCTTTTATCTTTACTCAAATTCCTTTTAAGAGACTCATGATTTAAATGGGGGTGGATGCCGGAGCCCTGACATCACCATCATCATCATCATCGTGTCCCACAAGGTGTGCCTTCTCTATTGGAATACTTTCTTTTAAAGCAGCAGAGCCCTTGAGATTTGGATGGTTTTGACCTTGTTGGCTTCTCACAATGCCCTTAAAATTTGTTTGTTTTTTTCCTCTCCCAAAGATTAGGCTTACAACAATGGATGAGCCTTTCTGGTAAAGGGTATTACAATGCAGACATGCTGTAATTGGCGTCAGCTGTATTGCATTATGTTGTGTTTTCGTGAGGCTTTAAAAAAAATGCTCATTGGTATTTTAATGCTGTGTTTTTAATTCTATGTCAGCTTCCCAGAGTCATGATTTGCAAGTGAAGTATAGATATTGCTTAAACAAACAAACAAAATCCAATGACTACTAGACTATGTAATGACACAATTCATGCGCTGCCCAGAATCATTCCATTAAGAAGACCGTATGTTATTTTGTAAAAGTTGGCATTTACTTGTAATTTCAAACGTTCAGACAATAGTAATAAAATGTTGTATTCCATTATAAGTGTACCCTACTTGATATATCAAAAATACATAAGTAGATCAAGAATTAAGCTATTTGTCATTGTATATTTAAGTACCATGGATGATATTAACAACCATTCATCCTGAAGGCTGATTAGACTTTTAAAAATGTTAAATTCAGGAAAATTATTACTCTGCCCTCTTCCACCACTTGCCAAAAAGCTCCTTCTCACTAGAAGCAAGCTACCAAAAGCTATTATTTTTAGTGGGACTTATTTGTATTTGGGCAGAAGAAAATCTACATGTGGCTAAAGCTTATGGTTGAAACTGGAGGATAGAAAGTATGCGATTGGCCAGAAGGAGAGAACAGAAAGTCTTATTAGAAGCTTGGGTAATGTTCTGGTTTTTTTTTCCTTCTATCCCAAAATAGGAGACAGAACTCATACACACAGAGACCAACGAAGGGACATTTAGAAAAAAAACAAATAGTGCATTTCCTTCTTTGGACTATAATAGAGTTTTATTTTTCAGAAATTTAGAGAGTTCACACATCATACGAATCATATTGTGCTTTTTGATTTGACTTATTTCATCCAGCCTTTTTGGTTTGTAAATAGCGGTCTAAGGCTTAACACCACACAAGATTTGAACTGATAGGGGTTTATTGATGGTTGCTATTCTGGCTCACCATGATTCATGAACCTGACCCATTGTCTCGTAAGTCCATCTCCCCTTCCCCCCCCCCCCCCACACACAGAGAGTTTTACAGATCTGTGGCATATGGAACTATTTACCACAAAGCTGAACAATAAAAGAGAAGGCCCACATCTCAAGCTGATTCCAGGTAGATAACCACAGAATGTGCCTTGCAGTGATGCAAGCCAGGCCTAACAGAGATAATTTATGAACTGAGCTCTTTCCAAGAGATGCCCTCAGGAATACAAAAGGTCTGCACTATTCTTCACCTAGTTTCATTCTCTGAAGATTATTTATTACGCTCTTCCATCATTATGCTACACTTCTTCTCAACTTCATTGCTTAACGTTTTACCATTTCCTTACTGTCTGTAAAGCAATCCGACAGGGGAAACCAACAGAATTTGCACGCGCTATTTCTTTCATATCTTTTCACAGTATGAACCTTTTCCTTAAAACAAACAAACATACAAAAAATCATCCTACCTATTAGCCGGTTAAAAAAAGATTTACCGAAAATTCCACACATATTTGGCTAAACTTTCTCTGCCTGTGTGTGACCCAGTGCTTATTTATGAGGCTGGGAGGGGACAGTATTTTAAGACAAGTCGCAACAAAGCCTTCCTTTCGCCAATTCACCAGGGGGTGTTGGCAGAGAGGGTCAAAGAAGTCAGAGCGTTGGCTGTGACTGTGCAGTGGAAGCCCTACCCTTTTTTTTTGAAATGGAATACTTTATTTGGCCAGGTGTGAGGAGACGCACAAGGAATAGGTCTCCAGCGCAGAAGCTCTCAGGGTATGTGCAAAACAACGCAATAATAATCACCGTCACAATAATACCAACAACAGGAGGAAGTAAAGAAGATAGATAGTAAGAAGGATAAATTTAAAAAATGCTACAGGTAGTCCTTGACTTATGACCACAAATGAGCCCCAACTTTTGGTTGTTAAGTGAGACATTTATTAAATGAGTTTTGGCCCATTTTATCACTTTTCTTGCCACGTTTGTTAAGCGAATCACTGCAGTTGACAAGTTAGTAACATGGTTGTTAATTGAATCTGGCTTCCCCATTGACTTTGCTTATCACAAAAAGGTGATCACACGACTTTGGGACACAGCAACATTCATAAGTTTGAACCAGTTGCCAAGCCTCTAAATTTTGATCCCATGATTATGGGGATGCTACAAAGACCGTAAGTGTGGAAAATGGTCATAAGTCACTCTTTTCAGTGCCACTGTAACTTTGAACGGTTGTAATTCCTTGTTTGTCTGACTCCCACCCTGCTTGTCATGTTCATGCTGGTTTTTAAGAATAATCATCTGTCTGAAAAATATTAACCAAAAGAGTAGTTTTACTCGGCAGACTTCGTTAAGTAAACCTGGAAGCAAGGAGGGAGAGGAATTATAGGTTTCTTCATTTCAAAAGTGCCATAGATTTTGTCTACCCCTTGTTTTCTTCCTGAAGATAGGATCACAGCATAGGATCACAGCATTGTGCAGCTGAAGAGAAACAGTCCTTGTATCCCAGATGTATTCAGTACTCAAGAGAGATTGTTGGCAGAGGTTGGGATGTTTTAGTTCACTGGGCAAGGGGTTGCACTAAATAGCCCCTTCTAACTACATGGTTCTGTGTGTTTTGATAAATCCCGAAATTTGAGGAGATTGTTCAGTGAAATTGATCTGACTGCTCAGCTTCCGCATAGAGGGCTGAATTTTGTTTCTCCAGAACATTAACTTAATTCTTAAAACACATACGGTGAATATCCATCACGGAACTCCCTTAAAACCTTGAATATTTTTGAGGCGGGGAGGGGAAAAGAAAATTAAAATAACAAGGAAGATTTAAAAAAGCATTGCAAAAGAAGATAATCGTAAATCGCTTCCTTGATGCCAAGAAAGTGTTACCTGGATATGTCCATGAAATTATTAGGACTTGAAGGAAATTCCACGTTTTTGGAGCAGCACAGGGCGATCATAGGCTTAACATACTGGATGACTTGTTTAAGCTTCTTGGCTCACTTTCAACTGCTTCTCAGGAATCCATGTTTATTTTATAGAAAAACAGTTTTGAAATAAAGCTGTATTTTTAAAATATGGAATACCTCCAAATTGGGTGCACATGACTAGCGTAAGATCCTGGAGTTCAACATTTATCTGTATATTACTAAAAATCTTGTCATGACTTTTAACTGGGTGCATCATGGGGCAACAATTTTTAAACCAAGCTACCTCAATTGGGCTTACAAAATGCAAGGGACAACATGACATCCGAGGGAATGAATTTGGGGGAGGTTGTGGCTTCTTCAAGGCTACCAACTGCTGATGCACTGCTGGACTGCTAATGTGGTCATGTGATCTTCATTTTCAACATTCTGTGGCAATTTCCCAGCCAGTTTCATGATCTCTATGAGCCGTGGTGGTGCAGTAGTTAGAATGCGATATTGCAGGCTAACTCTGCAGGCTAACTCTGCTGATTGCCAGCAGTTCAATCCTGACCGGCTTAAGGTTGACTCAGCCTTCCATCCTTCCAAGGTCAGTAAAATGAGGACACAGATTGTTGAGGGCAATATGCTGACGTGTAAACTGCTTAGAGACTACTGTAAACAGTGGTGGGATTCACCGCTTCAGGTGAACCGTTAGCTAACTTTCTGAGCGGTTCAGTGAACCGGCTGTTGGGAGAAACAGCCTTTTGTTTTCCCCACCTTACAGAGTTAATCCTGTCAGAAAGGCAGGAAGGAGACATTCTGGTGTGCTTGTGTGTGTTGTTTCTAGCCTAATTCTTTATCTTTATTGCCCTGCTTAAGTGTTTTCAGAAACTGCCTCTGCAGTTAAGCTTTGTTACATTGTAACAGCTAATAGTTCTTGGCAGTACCAGTCTTTGGTAGCCCGAGCCTCTCCTGAGCTTTTTTAATTAGGTGCTTCACTTTCTTAAAGGGGATGGGTTGTTTTAAGCTTTTTACACTGCTTTACTGGTTCCTAGCACTATCCTTTTGGGGTGTACTTCCAAGAGGCAGGATGTAAGCTTGGCACTGATTTCTTTACTGCCTTTCTGGGGCATGTGATCTTTCCTTAAATCTGGATGGTTTCCTTAGGATATCTTATGAGGTGAGTGAGACCAGCTGGTATCTTTAAGTGGTCCAAATGGATCTAAAGATTGATTCTCCTGGGTGGGAAAGGGTGCTTCGTCAGTTCACTGAGCACAGGAGTCTCTTGTCTATGGGGATTCTTCAGTCATCCAGGTCATGGTTTCAAGCCCCTTTCTGGAAACCAAGAAAGTCCAGTTGCCTCTTTTGGGGCAGGAGTCTCTTGCATTGCTTCAGAGTGGCCAAGATACATGATTGCTCACTGATAGTAAGATTTTTAAAACTAAAATTCATTTTAGTTTTCTCTCGTGATAATAAGGCTTAATAACATGGCACCAGGCTTGAAGTTTATTTAGATATCCGAGGCATGTACTAATTTTATTGTGATCCTGACAAGCTTGGGAGGGCAGAGACTTGAACCTGGGTCCCCTATATACTTCATTAATTTGTCTCTTTAGCTCAGCATTTTGTAGCCCAAGGGTGCCCACCCACTTTCTGGAGAGCTTAAATGAATTCTCTGCTAAAGGGTTTCACTCTATGAGCAAGAGTTGGCTGCTGATATTTATTGCATTTTAACTATTTTAGTTCCCCAATGTGCTCTGGCACCCTGCCTGATTTGTAACTCTGGGTTGCCGTTACTGCTGATAAAAAGGAAGGTATTCAGACAGAATGGTTTAGGTTTCCATGATGGCTGTGACTGTCATTGATCTTCAGTTTGTATTCCCCCATTTCTAATAGAATAGTTCTTTATCGGCCAAGTCTGATTGGACACACAAGGAATTTCTCTTGGTCCATGTGCTCTCAGTGTACATAAAAGAAAAGATACATTCATCAAGAGTCAAGAATCATCAGGTACAACACTTAATAATAGTCATAGGGTACAATAAGCAATCAAATCATACTAGGAAACAGTCAATATAAATCGTAATCTAATGATTGCTATTTAGGGCAGCTTTTCGCAAGCAAAGAAGTTTTTTTTTTTTACTTTTGTACAGGTAATCTTTGACTTACAACAGTTCATTTAGTGACTCTTCAAAGTTACAATGGCACTGAAAAAAGTGACATGACCAATTTTCACACTTATGACCATTGCAGCATCCCCACGGTCATGAGAGGCTGTGTAAGGCAAAGCACCCCTCAAGTGTCAGTGATGACGAGTTGGCCCCACCCACCCAGCCATGCCCACCTAGCCGGTCATTAGGGCAGAGAACCGGTTGTTAAATTATTTGAATCCCACCATTGGCTGTAAAGCACTATGAAGCAGTACATAAGTCTAAGTGCTATTGGTATTGCACTTGTTCCCTCCCCCCAAACATCAAGAATTGCTCACCTGTAGGAAGGGGAAAGGGGAAGGGAAGAAAAAAAAATTATGATGCTCCCTTCCAGATTCTCACAATGAAATTCAATGAGGAAGCCAACGGGAAGTCAAAAGTCTTAACAAGTCTTAACAAGCTCAGCTCTGTTATTTTAATTAGCAGATTAGAACCTTCCTGGTGCTGGCAGCTACTTCTTGAAACTCACTCAGTTTTATATTGAAGGAATTATTGTGCAAATGCGCACATTGGTCAGGGAATGAACTATTTATTATCGCTCATTACCGTCGAATGTGAGAACAGTCGCTATCCAAAGCCGTTGCTAAATGAGAACTATCGATATTACACAGATCTCTATTCCCCCTAAACCTTTTGTGGTAAAGAATTTACTTTCTTTAAGTTGAGTGTCTTTGAGTCTCCTAATTGAAAAGTTTGAGTGCTTCGTGTTTATTGTTGCTTTTATTATGTTTTGATGAGATCTTTATTTCATCAAAATAAAGTCGTAATTCAAGGTTTTCTAGTTCTAGAATTTCAAGTCTGGTGGCATAAGGTATTCTCGTTGTAGAATACCTTATGCCACCAGACTTGAAATTCTAGAACTAGAAAACCTTGAATTACGCCGTCTTCGGTCTGACTTAAGCATGGTATATAAAATCATACATTGCAATGTCCTACCTGTCAATGAATACTTCAGCTTCAACCATAACAACACAAGAGCACACAATAGATACAAACTCAAAGTTAACCGCACCAAACTTGATTGCAGGAAATACGACTTCAGCAATAGAGTGGTCAATGTCTGGAATACTCTACCTGACTCTGTAGTTTCTTCCCCAAACCCCAAAAACGTTAACCTTAGACTGTCTACTATTGACCTCACCCCTTTCCTAAGAGGTCTGTAGGGAGCATGCATAAGCGCACCAACGTGCCTACCGTCCCTGTCCTATTGTTTCTCTTATTCTTCTTTTATTTTTCTTATATGTACCCATTTCATGTATTCACAACTATGTATACACTTATACTTATTATCTTGTAAACAATTGGCAAATCAAATAAATAAAATAAAAATAAATAAATAAAATAAATTTGTGAGCAGGCAGCTTTAAAGAAACGAAATAGAACCAAATAACTAAATCCAAGAGCGAAGCTTCTCACTCTATGAAAACCAGCAGGATTGCCTGCCAGTAAAACAGCATCCTTTGCTCTTGCCTCGTATGATAACCTGCTATCTGGGGGCTTCCTGCTGCTGGAGATTTGCCAGGCCACCACCTCTTGTGACTCACATTATACGCCATGAGATGTATCTTTACATAAACAACAAAGTCATGGAATCGTGGAGTGACAGCAAGTAAATCCAACCCTAATCCTCAACTATTAAAAAATATCATTGTGGATCTATATGAAATCAGCCTAACATCTGGAGATCAAGTTGTAAGAGATGTTATGTCAAAGCAATATCATTTCACTAGAAACAGCCAGGACGTTTGCCAGTGAGTGTGTGTGTGTGTGTGTGTGTGTGTGCATGCGTGCTGAAAAGGCATTAAAAATATTACAGATTTTGGCCTCTTCCAAGGGCCAGGAAAGTCACCCCCTCCTGTCAGCTCCCATTAACAACCCTTCTTCTTCCAACTCTCAGCTATGTGTTCTAGCTGGGTTTCAGAGGAACCCTTGAAATGAGGAGTCCTTGGGGAATGCTAATTGAAAATTCACATCTGCCAACAATTACACTAATTCACCAATGCATAGAGAAATTTTGCCAGCTTGTACAAAATTGCAAATGCAACATGGCATTGAGATTTCAAGTATACAGATAAGTCTGTTGTTATTTCAGTCACACATTATGTATTGCCAACTATATTGTCAAGAGGCAGCAGGCTGTTAACCAGCATAGCTTGGTATCCATCTATATCCTCCACGGTGCCTATATATTTTCAGTAGAGCTATAACTTAGTGGCCTCAGGATATTTTTGGCTTGTGGAACTCCTCCATAGGTTTATCTTCTGGCCTTACCCCGAAAACACCACCACCTTGTATATAGTAAAACTGTGGGAAGTAGTAAGTACTTTAAAAATTATAGATTACTCAGATGTGAGTTCAAAGGTAGCTTCCTATCCTATTTTAATGTAGGAGGAAAACGTTTAACGGTATTAAAAGTTTTCTCACATGCAGAATAAAAGCCGTTCTATGAAGTGCTCTGGAAAAGTTTATTGAAAGATTATGAAATAAATAAACGTCCATCGGGGAACCACATGGGAACCTGTGACTGGAAATCCATAGGCAGAAGATTTGAACTTGAAGCCAAGCAAATTCAAAGGTAACTAGGTCAATGATCAAAAGTAATCTATTTCTTGAACAATAGCAAGGCAAACCTTGGAGGAGCCATGTTTCACATGTATGCCTACTTTTTTTGTGGGAGAGGACCATTCTGATACAACATGCAATTTTTACTGTAGACTTTCTAAAAGGAATAATGGGATTTATTTTACTTTATTCCATCCACATGTCCTGATGTGAGAACTACTTGTATCTTGAGGATACGAATGCCTAATGTCAGGGGTGAGATTCTACAGGTTCGCACCTATTCGCTAGAACCGGTTGTTAACATTCTAAGCAGTTCAGAGAACCAGTTGTTAGAAGAAATTACTGGCCTAATCCTGTAAGGAAGGCAGGAAGGAAACATTCTGGGGTTGCTTACAGAAACTGCCTCTCCGTTAACCCTTATTACATTCTTGGCAGGACTAGACTTCCTGTCTCTGGATCTTCTCTGGAGTTTTTTCCCCTCCTTTGCTGGTACTTTGCTTGTGTGGAGTGACCATTCAAAGTTACAATGGCACTGAAAAAAGTGACTTATGACAATTTTTCACACTTATGACTGTTGCACCATCCCCACAGTCATGAGAGACCAGGCGAGGAGATGCGTGCCTCAATGTGAATGATATTGAGTTGGCCATGCCCAGCCAATAACATGACCACCAAGCCCTGTCCACCACCTAAGCCATGCCCACAGAACTGGTTGTTAAAATTTTGAATCCCACCCCTGCCTAATGTCCTCCTCAGCCTACCGAGGCCAGGGTGAATGCATCTCTTCTCATCTTTTCTAGTCCGTGCAATGTTAAAACTCGAGCTTTCCCATTTCAGCCAGCACAAGCTGAGCCAAATGGCTCATCTGCTCAACTTCATTTGTTAAAGGCAATGCCCTTTGTCAGCCCTCCTGGGTAAACCAGACAGGAACCTGACCAGACAAGCTAATTCTACTCTATTGTAAGGCTACATTAACAGAGTCTTGCAAGTCTGAAAGTACAAACCTTCCACTGTTTCCTTTTTACAGCCTGACTGATTTAGGGCTGGTCCTTCCTAAGTTTCTTTCTCTCACCATTAAACATCCGTAGCCTCCTTTGCTTTTTAGCTGATCTTTCCCCAGGAAGCATCTCTTCCCCTTGTCCTTCAAGGTCATTCCCTTATACAGTTACACCCTTGCTCTGAGTGGCTAGTGAGCGTGGTGGCAAGCAGACTCCTTCCCTTGTGGTCACCGGGCATTAACTTCCATACCCATTTCATCCCGGGCTGTCAAGTTGCCTGTCCCCACTTTAGAAAGAAACTTCACATGGTAAAACAGTCATCCCCACTGGGGAAATTGTGGCCATTTTTTTAAACCAGTCTACCAGGAGACCATTGAAATGTAGAGCTTTCATTCATTTTTTAAAAAATGAATTCTGCATCAAAGAAGTGAAGGAGTGCTCCTTTTCTATATTGTGATATCATTGTGTGTGTTTCTATGCACCCACTTGCCTGCAACGTGTGTTCTGACCCAACACTTGCCTGTGTTCTGACCCAACAGGGTTCCCAAAGAGCAAACACAGACAAAGGCAGCAGCCCCCACCTTTTAAGATTTAATAACGAATTCTGTTCTGAAGGCTGCTTTCCACTAATTAGCTCCGACAAGAAAGAGCCTTGCCAAGTTGTTTGTCAAGGCTGCCAAAACCCCAGAGATAAAAACTAATTTACAAGATTCTCCAAACATGAACTAAGATGTCCACCAGTTGAGTTAAGAGCTTCTTTGCTGTCTGCAAAGAAGGCTTTTCCAAACCTGGCTTTTATCTTCTTGAGGGAGGGGCCGTTACCTTGCAACCTTACTCCAGAGTTGCCTGTGCTGCTATTAATTGTTCTTTCCTCCGAGTAATCCTTCGTGCACGTACACTTGGCACAGGCTCCTCGGGAACCTCCTCATCACTGCTGCCAGCCCCCACAATCTCTGAAGGCAGCAGTCCTCTCCCTGATGGTCCTGGCCCCTCATCTGAGTCCTTGGTCTCCTCAGCCATCTGCACCTTCTGCCAGCTAACCACAACACATTGCCTTGCAACAGTTGTCCATCTAGGATTGGGATTCAAGTTGGCATATGTTGATCAATTTCTCTATTTGAAGTGATAGCAATGGGTGTATTGTTCCACTAGTACAACTCCAACAGAGTTTGGACTAAATGATCTCTGCAGTCCCTTCCAACCCTATCGTTTTGATTGCTAGGTGTTATTTCTTCATGCAAATGGAAACCACGTGTCCTCAAAGACACAATCCCCCAAAAGGAAAGAAGCCAATAGTGAAGAAGTAGGGGGGATCCACTAGTTGGGAGCTATGCTAAGCTCCGTCTGAGCAAAATATTTGGCCAGTTTCATTCCTGAAGCTTGAAATCCAGACAGTAATTTCATATGCTGGCTTTATTTCCAGCTGGTATCTGCCTGGGAGACAATCAGCTTAAAGACTACCATATGGAAGAGCCTCTAGTCCAGAAGCATCTGCAGAATCGACAAGTGTCAAAACGCATATGTCATGACATTGGGATGCAGGCATTCGTGCAATGTCCCCACGCAACTTTATGATGCATGTTTTATCATTTTATCCTCTTGACCTCTTTCCTCCCCACAAATGCCCATCCTAGTCTACTAACCAAGCCTCCTTCTTTGGCCTGCCACTGCATGATCCTTCCCACTCTTAATGTCAGTACAGGTAGACAGTATGTACTGTATGAATGTATGTAAATATGTATGTATGTGTTTATAAAGTTTATTGGCCACCCACAAGGGCATGGGTTACAATCATAAGATAAAAATATGTATGCATGTATGTATGCCTATACATATAAATATATACACACACAAACACACATGTATACAGGTAATCCTTGATTTAAGGACAGGACATATAAATTCTTTGATAGATAATAATCAAATCAAAATAATGTATTATGTAAAGCCTATCTCTTTTACCCAAGATATGAGTACCTGTAATATTTAAGTCACTTCTACCTTTTCAGAGCCAGATGATACACAACATTTTCCAGCTCATACAGTAAGAACAACCAGCCAGTCAAAAACGATGGATGTAAAGCAAGCAATAGCAGAAAAAAAAGTCTAGAATCATCCAAATAACCACCTCCAAGATCTGAGAGATTCTTCTCAAAATGTTCATCTCTACTTGTGGCGGGGAAGGAGTGACATGTCAGGAGAACAACCATATTTATTGTTGCTCCAACCAACATACACTACATTCCAGAACATTAGCAGAATGGAGTATTTCAGTATTTCTTCCCCAACGGACTAAGAATGGAGAGTTCTGCTAAAATAATTTGCTCTTTAAGTAGACATTAGAGCTCTCGGTCAGAAAACTACAACCTTCTTTTCCTTCCCTTCTCATTCCAGCCTTTTCATTATACAGGAGAAAAACATGTTGATTTTCAGCAAATGCATGCTCTTTCATTCTAGAGTAGGGCCATCAGGAGTCCAAGAATCTCAATGACAACCAGACAGTAGCAAGGAGTTCGTCTTCTGGGCCACATTGCTGCCTTCTAACGGTGGACCAGATAAAGTAGCTTTTCTTTTTTCATTCAATCATGTTCCATTCTTGGTGATTGCCTGGACAAGTTTTCTTGGCAAGGTTTTCCAGAAGCGGTTTGCCATTTGCCTTCTTTCTGGTTCTCCTGGTGACTTGATTTCACTCTAAATATGGACTCATCAGCAAATCTTTGGGAGGTTCCATCTTTGTATTAATTTGTTTCAGAGGAACTCTGGTTTCCCAAATCCATCTACAGCAGCTTAATTCAGTTTGAGATTGTGTGTAACCCGTGCATAGATATAGTTTCACCATATACTTGGAGGCCTAAGGTATAGGATGGCTGGATGGATGGCTCAGCAACTGGGCTTGACAGCATTGAGAAATGTGCTTAAGACATGTCCCCATCCTTGCCAGGTCACCAAGTCATTCAAATGGCCATGGTTGCCAGAATGTATCTGCTTATTTATAAAATTATTGATAAAATTGTGTTTGGGATAGGGTTGATCTTTCTCTTCTCCTCCAGGCCCGAAAATACATTGAATATAGTGACTATTTTACCAGCACGACACCATTATCTCTCCTTCCTTTCCCCACCATCATATTACACAAAGCAGCCCAGTGGTACAAGATCTTTGCCCCACGTCAGAAATACTTTTGATTCTACTTGATAGCTGTGTTAGAGAGTTGCACTGATTTATTGCTGGCTCAATTGCAGTGTCCCTGGAATTGTTCCAGAACTTAGAAGGGGAGAAGACTCCAGCCAGCAGCCCTCTACATCAGGGGTCCCCAACCACCGGTCCGCGGACCGGTACCGGTCCGTGGAACAAGTCCTACCGGGCCGCTGGTTTGCTGGGCGCCGCCATCTTTTTGATGAAAAAGTGCTTCCGGTGAGGTCACCGGAAGCACTTTTTTCATCAAAAAAGAATGGCGGCGCCCAGCTATGCGATGCCCTGGGCCGCGCCATAAAAAGGTTTGGGATAACGGGCCGCGGCATAAGAAAGGTTGGGGATCACTGGTCTACATGAAGTTCTTCCATTGCCATTTTTCAGTTGCATTTTCCACTTGCCCTAACCTCACGGGAGAGCAAAGAGTCATAGCAATGAAGAGAGCTTCATTCTCCCAAATCCTTCCTTTTTTGACTGTAAGGATAAAGCCCTGGGGCCATTTGGAACACAAAATCAGCAACTGCTCACATGGAATTGTTTCACCAATCATCATTCCTTGTCTGCATATCGGTAATAACTGGGGAAAACTCTCAGATCTATAGAAATAGGCCTCTCTGCTCTGGCAGGGCTGAGAAAATATTCTAAGGAGAACAAGCAGGCTATTAGTTGGGTTGTGGTGTTACCTCCTCGTTGTATTTACTAAGACCAAAAGGAGGGTTGAGCTCCTCTTCACTGAATGTTCAAAGCAGAGGAAGGACAACAATTATTGGGGATGATTTAATTTGAATTCTGCATTGAACAAAAAGTTGGAAGGGTGGCCTGCCTAGACCCCTTCCAATGACATGATTTGATTAACAGATACAATGTGGGCTGTCCCACTCAGATAAAGGGGAAATATCCATTATTTGCTGAGAATTACATCTACCCAACCAACTGAAGTGCTCACAAGTGTCCACTTTTAAGAGAAGATCCATGCACATAGGAGGAGGGACAGAAGAATGAAGGGATGGGGTATTTCTGACTACTCTTACCCAGCCTTGGCCAAGAAAGGATTAGTCCTGAAAGGCATTTTATAGAAATGCTAGCTGAGCATTAATAATGTGGCTGAATTAGAAGCACATGTGGCGGAGAAGAAGTGTGATATAATTGGCATGACAGAGACTTGATTAAAGCAAGACATTGACTGAGAGATTAAATTACGAGTACGAGTGTTGAGTACAGAGGAGGGATAAGGGAAAAAGCAGGAGGAGGAAATGGAGAAAATTGTGTCAGCAGAAGCAACAAAACAAGGGAAGAAAGAGAAAGGAAGGAAGGAAGGAAAGAGAGAGATGAAAGCAGGAAAGAAAGAAAAAAGAAAGGAAAGAAAGAGGAGGAGAGAGGGAGGAAAGAAAGAAAGGAGATAGAGAAGAAGGAAGGAAAGAAAGAAAAGAAAGAGAGAGGAAGGAAGGAAAGAAAGAATGGAAAGCGAGAGAGATGAAAGAAGGAAAGAAAGAAAGAAGAAAGAGGGAGGGAGGGTGGGAGGGAAGGGAAGAAGGGAAGAAGGAAGGAAGAAAGAAAAAGAGTAGGAGGGAGGGAAGGAAGGAAGGAAGGAAGGAAGGAAGGAAGGAAGGAAGGAAGGAAGGAAAGAAAGAAAGAAAGAAAGAAAGAAAGAAAGAAAGAAAGAAAGAAAGAAAGAAAGAAAGAAAGAAAGAAAGAAAGAAAGAAAGAAAGAAAGAAAGAAAGTTGAAAGGAAGTTTAGGGATGGCAAAGTTTTCTTCCAATGAAACCACTTCATCTGCAATGTACGGCCTATACGCATTGAGACTCTATAAAATGTGAGGTGCTGTCCCATTTCAAATCGAAATGTTTCTGTTCTGGAAATCCAAATAGCCCTAACTGATGAATCAAGAGAGAGACTTGACTATCCTTCTGGCTTTGTTGACAATCCGTATGCTCTCCTCAATTGAATGCAAACTCAAAATTAGAAGAGGGCAAGAGACAGGCTTGCAATAATGCTATATGCCCTGAGATTTTTTTCCCCTTGCCTGTGTTTATTCATTCATTTATTCATTATGCCCATTGTTTATTTTAAATCAAGAATGGGATCAGAGGCAAATCCATCATTTTATACTGAGTTTGCCGCACTTAAATTAAAATGCCATTTCTCTGCTCATACACCACGCGCAATAAGGGAAGGCAGTAACAAGCTATTTATTTTATACGCTTCTGCCAAAACTGATGCATTCATAACTATACCATGAAACATAAAAGCAATCACCTTAGCTTTTTGAACCCCATTTGAAATATTGCATCTATTATACATCTCGTCCTAGGTGGGATTAGCATAATAAAAGTCCTGCATTGGATGTTTCATTGTTCAAAAACTGCTCCAACAAGAGGACTTCCCTGTTGCACCCCACTTCATCTCAACAATTTGACTGGAGGTTTTAAGGATATTTGTGGGCTGCCTGAGAGTGTCCTGCAGATGTTGTTTCTTATTTTGGCAAAAAAAACACAGCGTAGTTCGTCCGCAGGATTTGATCCACGAGAGAAAGAACCTTTCTGTGGAAAGAATCCCATTCTACCAAGGGATAAAGATCTGCATAGGGTTGGATGTCACCAGTGTTAGTAGAAATGAAGCCGCTTTAAAAGGTGAGCCTGTCTCAACTCAGTTAATCAGACTTGGTGTCATGTACAGCCAGATCCTGCCACCCACCATACAATAAATAGAAATTCCAAAAAAACAATCTGGGAGGATCTGATCCATTAGAGAAGTTATCTTTCTTCAGAACTAATTAATCATCTTCCTCCAAGGGACCCTTCTCCTGGTAAGGAGTCTAAAATGTTTCGTGCCATCCGGCTTTTTTATCACAAAGGCACATCAGCACCTTCATATATATATTTTCTCTCTCTCTCTCTCTCCTGAAATAGCTGTCTTCATTTAATCTATATAGAGTTATAAATCAGCGAGCTCAGTTGCTAAGTGACAATGATGCATTTACAATGTCCAAGCACTTATAAGCGAGGAAATGAATAATTACCAGCGTCATCATCAATCTTTCACAAGCCACAGAGTAAGTCACAGTCTCATTATTTTTAAAACCGAGAGCAAAGAAAAAGCCCTACTTTTAACCATCCCTCTAAAGCTGCCCTCATCAAGGGAAGGCTGCACTTCAGTGCAATGCTAAAGGAGCTGCCTTTGACCTGGGGGTCAGCAGCAATGCAATGCATGCAGATTGCGAAAGTCCCGAAACATGCCCTAAACTGCTTTTGCACGAGCCTGGGCAGGTTCACACGTAGGTTTCAAGAATTCTGAAAACCAAGCTACAAATAATTGAATGTGGATTGCTCGTTCACATTGGGTGTTGTTGTTGTTCTGGTCCACAATGTCCTTAGATGACCTTGTCCCACCAAATACATGGATGTCCTAGCTTATGGCACCGTCTCAGGTTGAAACCTTTAGTACGTGCCATTCATAAAAGTGTAGCTCAAGGGCTAAATCCATGCTTTACATTGTTAGAAGAATTATCCTTCTGGATTCAGTTTCAAGTGGGGAAGAAAGACACTGGAAACATGGTGACTGCTTGGAAGGATGGTTTAATGGTGGACAGGACCACATGGCTTGGAGCTCCAAAGAAGGAAGGACTGAGATGCTGAAAGTGCCTGGGTTTTAATGCCCCCTGTTGGGATTTGAATTTGAGCTTGTATTCTGATTGGTTGTCAGACTCCCATGGGGCCATGCAGGGGCAACTCTATAGGCTGTCCTGAGTCCCAGGCTTGATTGAGCCTTGCTGGGTGATGATGTAATGAAAGGGCTTTGGACAATTCCTATAGCTCTACCTGGAGAACTTTGTTATGTAAAATAGGCTGGCCTAGGCCAGAGTAATGTCCCATTGGCAAAGGTGGGGTGGCTGAGTTTCTGCTTCTGAGGTGAGTTTCTGCTTCTAAGTTTCTACTTCTCTTTTTAGGGGAAAACGTTCTGCCTTTTTAACAGGGGTGGGATTCAACCGGTGTTACTACCGGTTCAGTGACTACATTTTGTGCACGTGTAAAAAAAAAAAACTTAAGCTGTGGCGCCCGGAGAGCTGAAAAGTGCAGCATGCAGGTGCTCAGCGTTTGAAAAGCCACTTTTTTCCTGCTTTTTCAATCTCAGCTGTGCCATGCAAAGCAGCTGAGGTTGAAAAAGCAGGAAATAAAGAACAGGTAAGAGCCCGGGCAGGCGAGTGGGCCACACAGCAGCAGACACAGAACCGGTTGTCTGCTGCTCTTCAGAACTACTGGTTCTATAGAGCCGGGCAGAAGCGGTAGCATCCCACCCCTGCTTTTTAATATTTCCTAGGATATTTCAATTTTCTAGGAGAGGGGTGGGTTTTAACTTCCAGCAACATGAAAAAGATTCCCCTGGTTCCCTCCTCATCGCCACTTCAAAGATCAGATAGCAAGTGATGGAAAAATCCTCTCCCTGCAGTACTTGGAAAATTGTTGCTCCTCAGAGGGTCATGGGATCTATAAGATCCAACAGTCTAATTCAAAACATGGCAGCTTCTTCAGCCTTTGTCTTTCTTTCTTCAGTTTTCACATTATACAGGTAATCCTCAACTTGCAGCCATTTGTTTAGTGGTCATTCAGAATTACAATGGCACTAAAAAGGTGAGTTATGACCTGTTTTCACACGACTACTGCAGCATCCCCCCATGGTCATGTGATCATAAGGGTCATGGTCATGTGATCGTAATTCAGGCGCTTGGCAACTGGCATGTATTTATGATGGTTGCACTGTCTTGGGGTCATGTGATCATCATTTGGGGCCTTGCTAGCCCGTTTCTAACACATTCACTTAATAACTGCAGTTAACAACTGTGGCCAAAAAAAGGTACTAAAATGGGGGCACAACTCACTCAACAACCGCCTTCCTTAACAACAGAAATTTTCAGCTCTACTATGGGCTTAATATGAGGGTTACCTGTATCAGGGCTGGAAAGAGTATTATATAACCTGAAGAAAACATGCCAAAACTTTGGAGGGTGGTGGTGGAATTATTTCAGATGTAAATAAAACAATAACACAATTTCACTCTAGATAACAGATGAAGTTGCTGTTTTAAAAAGTGACAGCCAGAAATCAACAGAGACTAGAGTAATCTGTTAAATTTGCAGGGGGTGAACCTCAGCCAAAGTGTCTTAGCTCTCTAACAGTCTGCTTACAAACCTTTTTAAAGACCTTGGAAGATTTCTTGTGATAATTCTTTCAGCTCAGCAACCTAACAGGAGTTGCTACAGTGGCCTTTCATTTCCGAGAGGAGCACCTGTCTCAATGCCTTCTCTCCCGTTTTTATAAAGTCTGCAGTCCCGATGTTTGTAGCTGCGTTCTCATCTTGTCCTTATTCAGCAGTTTCCAGATACGGAGAGGCTTCTTCAAATGCCAATTCCTCGACTCAGCCAGGGAAAAATAGATGGCCAATTTAGAGGTTGACACCATAGCAGATCTCAAAACCTCCTCTTGCTATGCCAAGCTCATTCGCCTCCCCTCCATAGCGCAGCCGTGTCTTCGCCTGTTTTGTTTTGGGATTATAGCTTCAGCTTGAGAAAACACGGCTTTGAATCAACCGAAGAAAAACATATCACTCATTGGAGAACAACTGATAAAATAAATAGAACTATGCTAAGCTAAAATAACCAATTACTTCTTTAACCGTAATCACTGCTAGACGTGAAACGTGTAAGATTTCCATGCACATTAAAAGATGAAAATGCTGGGATTCTCCCCACCATATGGATTATGCAAAAGTAACTTGGAGACCACCTGGAGTTTGCATACCTCATTTTCTTTCTTCTTCTTTTTTAAAGAGCTAATAATGTCTGGAGCTTTGTGAAGCATTTAAGGTTCCATCCAACAGAAAAATCTACTCCATATGGGTAATTGTATCCATGTTAGCGAAGGTAATTGATGATTATGCCTCAATTTATGACCATTCATTTAGCAACAGCACTGAAAAAGGTGACTTATGACTTGGTCCTCATGCTTACAACTTTTGGAGCATTCCCACAGTTACGTGATTGTGATTTGGGTGCTTGGTAATCGACACCTGAATGTCTTTTCCAAGGCCATCATTGCTACCCCACCAAGTACTAGTCTGTGATGTGCTGATTCCTTTATTGCTGATGGTCAATCCACAATCTGAAAACTGTCCATCACTTCAATAACTTCATTGTCACTTGTTAAGCTGTTTGCTCCACCTGTTGACACTACTTTGTTCTTTATATTTAACCTTAGGCCCACTTTTCCATGGTGCTTCTTGACTTTCATTACTGTACTTCCAGATCATATGCATTTTCAGCTAACAGAGTAGTGCCAGCAGAATAGCACAGCTGACTAATGTCCCTTCCTCCAATTTTAAAGCCAACTTGGTAATGACTGGAGGGCTGATTTAACTTCAATACTAGAGGCACTTGTAGGTAGAGATTATAATATTTTGGATGCTGACATTTCAATATTTCAGTATAATTCCATTGCTGATTTTCCTAGAATCAGTTACTATATGTCCACTTGTGGACTTCTGCATATTAATTTGAAGTTGGAATATCCTTCTGAATTTGGACATCTTTTGGAAGACTTCCCTTATTTTTTTCATGTCTTTTTTCTATTTTTGATATATTTACAGATATTGTAATGCTGCCTCTTATCTCTTCCAAGAGGTCTCTGAAATTCTTTGTTAAGTTCTATCCTGACATCTTTTTATTTCTTGCCTTTGGCTTCTCTTCTTGGCATTTGTTCTGAAATCCAATTTTTTTTGTTTCTAGATCTTTGGCAATCTTTTTTTTTTTCATATCCAACCTTCAATTTTATTCCACAACTTATTTACTTATGTATTTATTGGCTGCCCATCTTACCCCAGGGTAACAATTCCTTTGGTTTTCTATCTTTCAACGTAATTCTTGATGTTCACCTTGGACATCTGCTCAAGATTGTACCGTGGCTTCCTTCTTCTGCTTTAGGCTGACATGAAACATGCACATGAGCATTTAGCGATCTATTCCATAGTCACACCCTGGCCATTTTTTTTGCTGTTAGGGTTAGGATCTTACACTAATAATAAAGTCAATATGATTTTTGTGTGTGTCATTTGGTGATGTCCACGTAGAGAAGTATCAGCAAAGATGAATTGGCTCATGTCCATATATAGAAATATTAGCAAAGATTAAATGTTTTTAAGAAGAGATTGGACAACCACTTGTCTGAAATGGCATAGGGCCGTGATGGTGAACCTATGGCACGCGTGCCACAGGTGGCACGCAGAGCCATTTGTGCTGGCACACGAGCTGCAGGCAACCTTACCTCACTGAGCATGTGTGTGGCTCACAGCTGATTTTAGGCTGGTCTGAGGCCTTTTTCGGCCTCCCAAAGGCTTGAGGAAGGCTTTTGCAGGCTTCTACAAGTTTTGTAGGCCGAAATCTAGCCCGGTTTCGTCACTTCCGGTATTTTTGGAAGTGATGATACGGGCTAGATTTCGGCCTACAAAGCTTGTAGAAGCCTGCAAAAGCCTTCCTCAAGCCTTTGGGAGGCCGAAAAAGGCCTCAGACCAGCCTAAAATCAGCTGTGAGACGCAGTGCAGGTAAGGAGGTGGCGGGGAGGGTGGGAGGTGGGGTGGGATTGTGCTTGCATGTGTCGGGGGTGTGGAGGGGCACGCATTGCCTTCTGGGTGCTGGCACGCAAGCACGAGCGTGCAAGTGCACACATAATTTTTGGCACAGGAGCCCAAAAAAGTTAGGCATGGGTCTCCTGCTTGAGCAGGGGGTTGGACTAGAAGACCTCCAAGGTGCCTTTCATCTCTATTATTCTGAAGTAATAACTGGATTGACAAAAAACAATAAGTCATTATTTCGATTCATCTCACTTTCCTAGGTCATACAATTTAGCTACATTTTCTTCCTTAATACTCCAGACTTTGGCATGCCAGCCTCCAATCGCAAGTACTGTAGCATACATTGTGTGCATATTTAAGAGTAAACTCGATCATAAAATTTGCAAGCCTACTCTTCTGCATGAGTGGTTGGAGCATAAACATGGAATAATAGGGTTGTCCATGGTCTAATTGATATTATTTGCTTATTTATTTAAGTATATCCATATACTGTCCTAGTTATATCCTTCCAGACTATGAAAGCAACACTGTTTTTGTTGTTGTTGTTGTTGTTGTTGTTGGTGTGTGTGTGTGTGTGTGTGTGTGTGTGTGTGTGCGTGCATCCTGGGTGGCAAACATATGATCTTCCAACTAAAAGTTATTCAATTCAAGATTCAATGTGCAATTGCTTCATTCCTTTTTTCACCATTTTGAGCTTTTCTACGTTCATACAACTTGTGCACGGGGGCAGGATGGCTCAGGGGTTAAAGACACTGAGCTTGTTGGCTGGAAAGCTGACAGCCTGGGTTCGAGACCCAAGCACTGTGCAACAGGTGATCTCCCATCCCTTGCTCCAGCTCCTGACCACCTACCAGTTCAAAAGCATGCAAATGCAGGTAGATAAATAGGTACCATTTCAGTGAGAAGGTACTAGAGGCCTTGGTGTATAGTCATGCTGGCCACATTAGCAGGGAAATGTCTTCAGACAAAGCTGGCTCCCTCAGCTAAGAAACAGCTCTAGCTGCATGAATGTACGCATTGGGTTTCTCTTGCAAGCAGTCCCATCCCTGGTCGTCTGATGCCAGAGCATGGAGAGAAGCAGAAGGTGGGGAGAGAGATGGTGTTTTAAACCTCAATTTCTTACCCTCCAGTTAGAGATTAGTGGATTACGGGGGAAAGACTGGGATGAAAGAACCAGATTCTCCCACTGCCGAAAGCAAAACGTCCCTGGAAGACAATGACCAGGGATGAGGCTTGTCCACCTCAGACTAAATCTGCTGGGCAGAATCCAGGCTCTGCCCACGTTCCCAACAGCATCATCAAGGGAGCATCATAGATCATACGCACAGGAACATGTGCGCCAAGAGGAGAAGCTTTGATCTGTGTGCTACTACCAGACACCCTGCCAAAGTCAGCATAGCAGAGCACAAGCTTCTGCTGGGGAAATACAGAATGCCAACGTGCGAGGGAAGTCGCTCTGCCAGGAGGCTAAGGGATTAAGCTGCTTTGGCATTCTCATGGGCTCAACAAGAGTAATGTTAGAAGCCTTCTTTGGTTGCCATCTGTCAGACTCAAAAACCAAGAAAGACATATGGCGATTCTTCCAAGCAGAGTTCTTTATTGTTCCATACCTATAGACAGAATCTTGCCAAATCAAAACTATTATCAACATCAAGCATATACTCTGAGAACTATTGGGGAGAGATTGCATTCACCCTCTTTCTCTCACACAATATATCTGCCCTGAGCTGTCTTTTATTTCTCTGGAATGCATCCCCTCCCTCCTGGGGATCCAGACTACCATTACATGTCCTCTTTGGGATGTAGAAAGATTGCCTTACAGATCGTCCTCAACTTACAACCATTCATTTAATGACTCTTCAAAGTTATAATGGCACTGGAAAAATGATTTATGACAGATCCTCATACTTATGACAGTTGCACGATCAACATTTGGGTACTTGGCAACTGGTGTCAAGCTTCAAAATCCACTTTTTGCTGTTACAAATATTATCGCTTCTCAGCTTGCCAACGAACTATGCAGGGAGGGAAGGGGGAGATAGAACTTAGGTTTCTGACATCAAGATGCCAGGCGTGAGAACCAAGGAAATTTCGGCAGGTGTTTATCAGAGCCAGAAAGACTTTCTCACAACAATACCAGAAAACTCAATTGGACAATGTGACCTGCTCTAACTGGAAGGAGGCAAAACATTGACTATGTGGGTTTGCGTGGGAAATAGCCAGATCTGGTTTTGCCCTCATCGGTGCCAAATGATGTACCCAATAAAGTTTTGCATTAAGAGATTGGATCGTCTCGGCCATGCTTATTTTGGTTGGGTTCATCGGTCAGAATTTTGACAACTAGCATGTATTACCACAATTGCAACATCCCAGGGTCATTTGATCACCATTTGAAACCAGCTCAACTAACTTCTGACAATGGGGGTAGCCAGATTTGCTTAACAACTATTTTATTTTCTTAACTAGTACAGTGATTTATTTACAACCATGGTTAAAAAAAGACTGTAAAATCAGGTGCCACTCACCTCACAAGCCCCTTGCTTGCAGTGGAAATCCAGTCCCAATTATGGTTGTAAATTGAGGAGTAAATTTTGGTATTTCCTACTGGCGTTTTGTGACCAAATCCCAAACAAATATGGCTGCTCTGCTAAAATTATTTTTTTTTTACCAGTACTCAGTTTTTTTACTTTCCACGCTGCTGCTGAAAATCACACTTGGACAGTTATTTTAACAATATGCCCCCAATGAAAGAAATCTTAAAGCTTTTAATCAAATAATTAATCCATTAACAAATAACACTGATTTGTGTAGGAATACTTACCTTGTTTTTAAATTATGTTTGTAACATAAACCCCATTCTCCTTTCTTACAAGAAAACTTCTTAAGCCATAGTGCAGTTTGTATAACGTTGTCTTAGCACCTTTTGGGACTTGTAAACTAGGGTTTACGAGCAAGGCCCAAAAGAGTTGTGCTTAAATAAGATGCTGTGTCATGGTTTAATTAGTAATGTGTTATTAAATAAACCACAATGGGCTTGGTCCCTACAACACCCGTATTACTGACAAATCAGCACTATGACTGCTTTACGTGGCACACAAACAAAGCTGGTTTCTTCAAAGATGACCCATCAGAGTTAAAACAAATTCCTCTGGATCCAGGCTCCTACAATGATATGCAAGGGAAATACAGTAAACATAAAAGTGAAGTTGATTCCCCCCCCCCCCAATTGCATAAGGCAAAGCTTCTGTGAAACAGTTTTGTGCAAAATAGTTTCGTTCAATTAGTCAAGGACTTTTTATACATTCACCTGAAGAAGCTAAAAATATTTGCCGGGTTATAACATTTCCCATTATTCATTTCCATCATCATTTGCTTTTTTTAAAAAAAAAAAATTCCTGAATGCACCAAAAGAGCACACTAGGGAAAAAGCTAATCTGCACTCGACTGCTTACTTGTCTACAGATGGGAATTTACTCATCCTGAAAAGAGCAGGGAAAAAGAAAGAAAGAAAGAAAGAAAAAAAGAAAGAAAGAAAGAAAGAAAGAAAGAAAGAAAGAAAGAAAGAAAGAAAGAAAGAAAGAAAGAAAGAAAGAAAGAAAGAAAAGGGGAGGGAGGGAAGGAAGGAAGGAAGGAAGGAGGAAGGAAGGAAGGAAAGAAGGAAGGAAGGAAGGAAGAGTACAGAGAAGAGCAACAAAAATGATTAGGGGACTGGAGGCTAAAATATATGAAGAACTATTGCTGGAACTGGGCTTGGCTAGTCTAGTAAAGAGAAGGACCAGAGGAGACATGATAGCAATCTTCCAACATTGAGGGGCTGCCACAGAGAGGAAGGGGGGCAAGCTATTGTCTAAAACTCCTGTAGGCCAGACAAGGAATAATGGATGGAAACTGAACAAGGAGAGATTTAACCTAGAAATCAGGAGAAATTTCCGGAGAGTGAGAGCAATCAACCAACAAGCTTTCAAGAAGAGATTGGACTGCCATCTGTTAGAAATGGTGTAGGGGTTTCCGGCTTTGGGGGTGGCGTGGGGGCGGTTGGACTAGATGACCTACAAGGTCCCTTCCAACTCTTTGTTATTCTGAGCGTTCCGACATAACATTCCCTGCTTGCTTCTGGCAATTTGAAGGGTGGCACCTTCCAGGAGAAGCCTGGCCCCACGGTTGCCCGGAAGGTATCACGTCCAATCTCGAGAAGCAAAATAAGGTGGGAAGTCCGTGTGCCAAGGGGCTTCCAAAGAGAGGTCACAGGGATATGGTTGCAGGGAATGTATGGCATATGGAGAAAGAGAGAGAGAGAGAGAGAGTCAGTCATGCGCCAGGAAGGAACAGGGTGGAGGCGACGCCTGTTTCCACCAGGAGCGGAAGGAACAGACGTGGCGCGGTGCAATATTTCTCTCTGGCACAAACTGGCGGCAGCTGCAGCAGTCTGCCCCCCACCTCCCCAGTTTCTCTCTCCCCCCCCCTCCCCGGTTGGCTTTCCACCTGCTGAAGTTGGGGGCCAAAAAAGAGTGCCCGCCTTTCCCGCCCTGAGCAAACAAGAAGTCCGAGCGGCTCCCCTCCGCCGCTTCGAGCAAGGTGCCAAGCGTATCTAGCCTGAGGCGAGCTGAGCAGATGGCTTCCTCCGACCAAAAACCCAAAAGGGGGTGGGGTGGGGGGTTAAAATAAAAATAAGCCGCGACCTTTTTTTTTTTTCTTTTCCCGTAGGGAAACAATGACATCCAGCGGAGAGTTCGGTTAAGTACAGGGGGGAAGGTGGGGAAATGGAGGAAGGTTTTCGCGTTTGGAAAAAGAAAACGGATCCTCCTCTCCCCTCTTTCTTTAGGATCTAAAACGCTTCGCCCCTTGCAAGAGGGTGGCAGCCGGTTTTGCTTTTAAAGTGCTGCGTTGCACTTTCCCCGTAGTGATGAGGGGTGGAGATGATTTATGAGTGTTGTTTTGACACCTGATATGGTTTTAAATGGTCTTTCTAATAGTTTTTGCTTATGGTATTGGTTTGCTATTTTTCATTCTGATATTTTTTTTTGTTATTTCTGAGGCAGCCAGAGTTTTTGTAGGGAGATGGACAGCTGTATTAATGCGATGGATGGATGGATGGATGAAGAGAGAGAGAAGATATAGATAGATAGATAGATAGATAGATAGATAGATAGATAGGTAGATAGGTAGGTAGGTAGGTAGGTAGGTAGGTAGGTAGATGATAGATAGATAGAGATGGATGGATGGATGGATAGATATGGATGGATAGATAGATAGATAGATAGATAGATAGATAGATAGATAGATAGAGATGGATGGATGGATGGATGGATAGATAGATAGATAGATAGATAGATAGATAGATAGATAGATAGATAGATAACAATAATAATAATAATAATAATAATAATAATAATAATGATAACAATAATAATAACAACAATAATAATAATACATAGAGAGAGGGAGAGAGAGAGATGCATTGTTGATAGTCACCTAGAACAGTGGTTTTCAACCTGTGGCCTGGATCGTGGGTGGCTGTGATGGCACAGGGAGACTGTGAAGGCTTAAAGAAATGTTATGATGTTATAAATGTCTTGGGGGTCCATGGCCATGGTCCGTGGCCACAAGAGATATTTAAAGGGGGTCCATGGTGAAGAAAAGTTTGGGAACACTGACCTAGAACAGTGGTTCTTAACCTTTTTGAAAGAATCGACCCCTTGAGCCATTGAGGAAGTTATCATCGCCCCCCCTCCCCCAACATAACCCCTCCCCCAACATCACAGCACAGGGAAATAATTCTTCAATTTATGCAAACACGTTTTTTGTTTTCTTTAAAATTGTCATCCGGACATATCGATGCAAATAATTTATTTCCAGTCTTTTTCTCATATCTCAATTGTGTGAAAAATTATGATGCCACCATCACTTTACTCCTAAACTTCGTGATACATGTATTTCATTATTATCTTATTTATGCAAGACACTTAAATGCAATGACCACTGAAAACAAAATTCAATTGCAAGAATATGAAATGCCTGAAAAAACCAGTAACATTTAATGATTTTAATTACAAGTGAATTTTAAGACGCAAAAAGAAATATAAAAAGGGCATAAGAACAAACCGCAATGCAGGAACTAAGAATTTCAAGATGAAAACTCTGAAACTAAATTAAGATTCGAGGAAAATATATATTCATGCACACTGTAAAAAGGGTTAAAAAGACACAAAGAAAATTTTTACAGAAGGAAAGCAACAAAAATCAGAATGACAAATTTAATGCCTAAACTGAAGAAAAATATATATATCTACACAAAAAGTTTACACGAAGAGCACAACAAAAAAAATTGAAACCATAAAACCGAGAAGCCAAAATATAATATTGAACTGGAGTGCACGCTAAAAAAGTACAATACAAAGAGACACACAAAATGTTTTACAGAGCACAACAAGAATTCGAAAACAAAGCCAAAAACTCAAACTGGAACGTGAAATCCAATGCAAGCAAATACAACGATAAGAGCTGAGACATTATTATTGAAGAAAATGTATGTACACAAAAAGCAAAAAAGGAACATCAATGGCTGCCTTGTGCTTGGTGAGCTGATGCCAGTTTCTTGATGTCTGAAACCATTTTTGTTAATCTCATTCTTAAATCGCCGTGCTCAGTGATCTTCAACATGTTCCTTGACTTAGAAAGTATCTGTTGGATGGCGCTGAAGCACCTCTCCACTAAGTAAGTGGAAGGAAAGGCTAAAAGAAGCAACTTAATTTCCTCCCACAATATTGGGTAAGTGTTCCTCATTTTCCCAAAAAGCTTCGTAGCCATAACTCTGAAAATGTGATTGGGCTTCGCAGTCGCATTTCAGATCTGTCAGTGGCTTTGCAGTTTGGGATGAGGTGGTGCAAAGTCTGCTGTGAAAGGATTTAGAACCCAAGTGGGCACTTCCAGATTTATCAGATCATAGAATCTGGTTTCCATATCTTCTTTTAATTGCTTCAAGTGGCAGCAAAAAACATCCAAATCTTCTGCTTGGAGTTGATGTTCATTACCAAGGCTTGGGAACTGATACAGCTCCTGGCGACTCATATTGCTTGCAAGGAGGTCCAATTTGGAAATAAATGAGCAGATTACTCCTTTGGCCTTAAGAAAATTGATTTTATTTCCTTGCAGCTTTACGTTCACTTCATTCAGCTTGTCAAAAACATCAGCAAGATAAGCTACATCCAGAAGTTTAAGTTTAAGAGAACTGCTTAGACTTGGATCAATGGATTCAAGAAATTCGACAACTGTGTCAAAAAGTTCGTGGAATCGCCGCAAACACTTTCCTTTTGAAAGCCACCTTACTTCAGTGTGCAAAAGGAGACGTTCAAACTCCTCGTCATTTTCTTCACAAAGCTTGTGAAAAAGTCGGTTGTTCAAGGCATTTGATTTAATTTTATTCACAGCGTTAATGACGTAACGTATAGACTTGTGCAAACGGCCACTCAATTTTTTTGAGACAAGGTGCTGTCTATGAACAACGCAATGGACAGTCATAACTCCAGGTACAACCAATTTTAGATGAGCTTGAAATCCGCGATATCATCCAACCATGGATGCAGCTCCGTCGATTGCACATGCCATGATGTTTGTCAAAGGGATGTTTTTCTCATTAAAAAACTCTTCAACCTTTTTAAATATCGAAGAACCTTTTGTGTCGGTGGCTAAATTTCGAGCAAATAACAGTTCTTCCCCGATCTCTTCATTTCCGTTGATGAAACGGACATAAGCCAATAACAAGGCTTCATTTTCACGAATCGTTGAATCATCAATCTGCATCACGAATTCTGTACTTTTCAAGGTGTCAATAAGCCTTTCTTCCACATCAGCAGCCATTTCATCAATTCTTTTTGATACGGTATCATTGCTCAAAGGAATCGATTGCGTGACAGTGCTTGCACTGGGCCCCAACATGGTGGCAACAATCTGTTTCACTACTGGTAAAATCAGTGTTTCTCCGATAGTGTGAGGTTTGCCACATTTTGCAATCAACAAAGATACTTCACAGGGGCTTCCGGTTTTGCGTGGCTTCGGCGGCAGCAGGAATTCGCGACTGTCCGCGATTCCTGCTGTGCTTGCCGCCAAGGTGCCCCCGATCCAAATGGGTCAGGGGGATATGGCTGCCCTGTAGAGGCAGCCAAAGAGAGAGGGGATCCGGACAGGGGTTTGGGGGTGTCGCAGACCCCCTCCTCAGCCGGAAAAACCCCTTTTTCCCAAGGTGGTGGAGCAGCGGTCAGTAATGGCCGCCACAAAGAAGTCTGCAGCCGGGTAAGATTTGTGCTGGAGGAAGCAGGAGAAGTGAAAGTGCTGGCTGAGCCGGGACAATAACAACTCTTAAATACCCTGGAAACTGAATTGCTTGAATTGCCTGAAAGATACATTGTATCCCTAAGAAGATTGGAAAGCGGCGGAGAAAGCTGTCAAGGGAAAGTTTTTTTTTTCTTCACTCTCCCACCCCATAGAAATAGCAGACGGAGATTTGGAAAATCTATTTGGGCACCGAAGGTAACTCAATTTGAAAGTTAAAGCCAAGGAATAAAGGATTCCTGGACATTGGATTTAACAACTTAAGAAATTGGAAAACCCGCATAGGAGGTATGGATTTCTGAACATTTAAAGGAAAATTGTTGTTGTAAGTGGGAAGGGAGAGGGAAAAAAATTGGAGCAGAATTTGAAAAAGGAGGAGATTGCCTAGAACTTTAAAGAAAGACATATTTTAATTGGAACTCTTTGATTAAACAGTAACCCCAGAAAGAGAAAGAGAAGAAAGAAAAAAAGTATTAAAAGAAATAGTTTATTTGGATTCTTTGGTGACTTTGGAGCTTTTTGGAATTATTCTTGATTAAAAATATTTGGGTGGTTGTTTTGGAAAAAAAATTTCTCTTCACAATGGCATTGCTTATGGATGAACTAAAAATTGAATATAAAAAATATAAAAAATAAGAACAAGATGGAAAAGATACTTTGGGCACTCTTTTTCAATTTCTAGAAATGGCGGTATGCAGCAGGACGACTGGGACAAAGAAGAAGAAGAAGCCATCTTTGATGAACAAATGGTTCTTTTTGGGGAGGAGGAGAAAGAGGAAAAGAAAAAGGGGATTTTTAAGGCTTGAAAAAACAACCAAAAAAGAGAAAAATGAGGTGAAAGGTGGATACAAGGTTAGAAAACAACAGAAAGGGGGAAAGCAGAAGAAGAAAAGGGAGGAGGAGAAACAAAGGGATAAAAAGGGCAAGGAGAAGAATAAGCAAGAGAGAAAGGAGGGGATAAGAAGCCTTAATGGTGGGAAGCAAGATTTAAAGAAACAAAACTTATTTAGAGACAATGGGTAAATGTAATTGAAAAAGGGATTCTGGAAGGTACATAAGATTGTGTTTTTATATGTGTATTTAGAATAAAATGTTTAAGATATAAATGAGTATCAATATATATGATTAGCTTTTTAATGGTATTGATAGTGGTCTTATATGCTTTTATTCTGTTATTGTTGTGTTTTTGCCCTTCTCATAAAATTTATTGTGTAATTTTAGAATGTACTAAACAGAATCCCAATATAAATTAAGTGTTATATTAAGTATTATTAAGCTAGGGGAAAGAGTCAAAGGCGTCACTCCAATCAGTGTACAGGAGAAGTATATTTAAAAAGAAAAGATGAATGGATAGCTGGAAATAGAACAGACAAAGAATGATAAGTATTATGAATTGAATTGAGATGAGATAAATAAAATAAAACTAAGAAAGATAAAAGAGGGAAGAAGCTATATAGAAAATTGAAAATGGTAATAAGATATGGAATGATATATAAAGTGAATATGATTTTTGAATTTGTGTCTGTGCGAAGTGTTTTAACCCGGGATCAAGCAGCTTTCAGAAAAGATGTTTTATGTTTTTTATGTTTTATGTTTTGTTTGTTTGTGTATTGTTTTTGAAAGGCAATAAAATTTTAATTAGCAAGAAAGATAATTTGGATAATAGAATGAATAGGAGAAGTTGGGATAAGATACGAAGTTGAACAGATAACGTAAATATATATATTACAATTTGGAACTATTTTGTATGTTCTATTGGTTTTCTTAGAAAAGATCTTTTATGTTATTATGCCTTGATTGTTTGTGTATTGTTTTGTAAAACTAATAAAATTTGTCTTTAAAAAAAAAAAGATACTTCACAGGAACAAATGAGCCCCTTGTCGGCATTGAGTGACGATTTTCCAAATAACTTCTCAACAGTGCTGTGACCCTCAAAGTTGGCCTTTAAGGATTGGAAAATGATACTGGTTTGTCGGCTTTATCCAAATGAATTCTTACCAAATGGTCTTTCAGTCAGGAAGGCTTCATCGTTTCATTTGAAAATGTTTTCTCACAAAGAAGACAAAACGGAAGCTGTACGTTGGAAGGGGATGGAATGAATCCCAATTTTAGGTATTCCATCGAATATTGGCGACACTTCCTCTGCTCGGCCATGTTGAGAGGTCTTCAAAATGAAAGGCACTAACTGCAAATTAAATTTTTGACTGCACTGGAACACTATAAAACACACGTGGAAGTCGATAAACCTAGTTTCAACAGTTACGTTGACATCACAAGGGACAGCCACTCAGCATGCGATGTTTTGAAAGAAGCGCTCACCCCTCCATCACTGCCCATTCTGGCCAATGGCGCACCACTGTATGGGTAGAGTGATAGAGGCTGCTGCGCGACGCGCATGAAGATGAGCAATGCGTATTCACATATGTACGGCATTCTGTACTAAAGCTAGCTGGAGGAACATTTTAAAACACAGTTCAATCCACTAATAGCGAGCGATCTGATGTTTTTGTACGACAGATATACAGCGGTTCACTGTATGAAAAAAGTCTCAAAAGTGTCCCCAAAACTTCTCATTCCATTGCCCCCATATCGCCCCCTTCCATTCCTTCGCCCCCATGTTGCCCCTTTTCGTTCCGTCGCCCCCCTGAAAAACAAAATGGCCCTTGGGGGGCAATATCGCCCACTTTAAAAACCACTGACCTAGAAGATTCCAACCCCCCCTCCCTCATACAGTCAGGAAGCTGAATATTCCTTTATATTCCTTTTATCTCAGAAGTCTTTGAAAGACACATAGGGAGGAAAGACTGAATGTAAAGTCTGCCCCAGCCACTGGATCTCATGAGGCCAGTCAACCTCCCAAAACCTTTCTTACTGCATAGGGTGGTTGCTGTGGGGAAGAGTAGAAGAGGACATGCTATGCATAATACCTTGAATTCCTGGAGGAAAGGCAGACATTTAACAAATAAAGTAAAATACAATTCAACTGTGGTTCGCTTCTAACCGGGTTGCTAAGTGCCGCTTACCTTAAAAGCCTTTGAAGGCCACTAAGAAATTTGAAACAAGTGCATTCCATATTGTCTGCTGTAGGTCCCTTAAGAGTTCCCTTCTGGAGGAAATACCACAACGAAGAAGGAATATTTTATTGTATGTAATGGCCATGTAAAAAAATAAAAAGCAAATAAAAACACTAGAAAGAAATGTATCAAAATATTAAGAAAATTTTAAAATCAAAAAATAAATTAAAATTTCTATTAGGTATAATTTTAGAAAATATAACTGAAAAATAACACTATTTAGTAAGATATATGCTGACAACCACAAGGACAAGTTTGGCGGGGGGGGACGGGGACTTTCCACTATAGTAGACTGGGAAATCCAAACTGAAAAGTATGTATATATCTACATATAAGAGAATGTAGTATATCCATAATCCTGTAAAAGCTAACCAAATTTAAGTAGAAATGGTTCATGTATTACACATATGGCCAGGCAGAAATAGACTTTTGGAATGTAGTATTAAGTAAAAGATTTTGGAATCTGATCAAAAATACCCAGTGAGATAATATGAACTGATATCAACAATAACCCTCAGCATGCAGTGTACAATATAAGTATTTAGATCAGCAATTGGGAATGAAAAGGGAAGGGGAGAAAACTTTTTTTGCTTGATTTTTAACTCAATAGCTGTTTGTTCTTAGTGTTTCATATTTTTAATGTAAAAAACAACAACTCTTAAATACATTTTTAAAATGATAAAAATAATTTCTCTCTGAATCTGATCTTATTTTCTGTTCAAGGTTTTGTACACAAATAACCACTGCCCTATGTTGTGGCATAAATTCCATCAGTTAACATTACATAGGAGTGGGGGAATACATTTATTTTTGATTGTATAAAACAGCTCAGTAATTTTTTATCATAAGAGGGCAAGATTTCCAATATGGAATCTATTTGGATTTCCTGGACCTGGAGGTCTTTTAGGCAGTTTGGAATTGATGCTTAGACATCAGACTGAGTTTTTACCTACATATTTATTTCAAAAACCTTCACATTCTAGCTGCATCTTGATCCTTCTTCCTTGCTTCCTTCCTTCCTTGCTTGCTTTTAAGTTTTGTTTTACTGCATTCATGGCTCTTACAGTGTGACTTTGGACCCCATGTATACATTCTGAGGTTGTGAAATGAGTCCAAGAGTTTTCCTCTGGAAGACACTACAGTACAATAAAATAAAATGGACTTCTCCCAGTATTGAAGCTTCTGTGACCTTTCAGTTGTATCCCAAATTGTAAGAGCCAGCTTGGCAACCTCGCTCAGAGTTAGCTAAGCTGACAGCTCCACTGAGGTTGACAAAATGGAGAACTTAACCACCCTTCCACATATGAAGTAAGATCCTTCATCTTTCTATGAAATTGCTGCATTTGGGATCAGGGCACTTTACCAAGGCTCTTTCTGAATAATGAGGACACATGAAACTCAATACACTCTTGGCAACCTCAAGCAGCACAAATATCCATATAAATGTTGGGAGTTGTAGTTCAACAACACATAAAGAACCACAGGTCCCCTTCTCTGTCAGGTCTTATAACTCTGACAGTAAATGGCCTAGAGAGGAGACAAAGCTCTTGAAGGAAGGGCCAATGGTTCTCCCAGTCTGCCTTAAGGCAGCTGCAGGCACCAGAAATGGGATGTTCTGCTTCTGTGAATCAAATTCCTGGATTGGAAGCAAAAATGTGGGACTTTTGGCTTCCTTGCCACAACCCTACAGTGGAAGCACCAGGTGAAAATCTTGAGGCCAGTTTTACAGCAGGAGAAGAGATATCCTTGTTCTTTTGGGTTTTTTAAAACTTTACTGCTTACCTTATGCTCTCTTAAACAAGCCCAAAGCCAGAACAAATGGGAATCAAATAAACATTACATTAACTATATTCCAAAGGTACTAATAACAGATAAGTGGCCTATTTGTTCCGGATGGGTGAGAGCAGGAATAGAGAAACACAAGCCATCCATGACCTGATGGAAAAAATTAGTGGTGTAGAGGTGTATTTTGTGCATAGCCTGATCTACTCTAAGAAGATGATCATCAACAATCAACATTTTATCCATGGACAGTGATAGGATGCTATCTGGTTATTTCTCAGTTTTCAAATGTGTTTTCTGTCAGAGCTTAAGAAACACTGTAGTTCTTTAACAGTAGGGAAGAAGCAGAGAAACAGGGAAGAAGGGAGGGAGGGAGGGAGGGAGGAAGGAAGGAAGGAAGGAAGGCTGATTTTAGAATTGCAATTTGGCTGAAAGGATTGCTGTGTCTATTTGCTTTCACGATTATATTTGCAGGCCCAATGTCATCATAAGCCTTCAAAGTTGTGTCATTCAAAGAATCCAAACACAATAGCATTGCTTCTACATTATTTGTGCAGAACACATAATGCAAATCTTGTTGTGGTGCAAGGCTTTCAGTCTTCCCTCCCCCACCCTCCCCCATCCCAGCTTTTTGTATCATTCAACAGCACACAGACATGCACATTCACAGGCAACTTTTTTTTTCCCTGCTGGGTCCCCACAATCTTGACTACATCTCATTTTAGCACCAATGTGTTTGTAAGGGACGGGCCACCGATAACCATTCGCTTCTAAACACATTGATATCAAAATAATATGTGTTATCATGTGTGACATTAGAACATAAGCTGCAACAAATACATAATGAGTGGAGTTGGCATTGCAATGTATGCTTTGTCATTTGTCCTTCCCCAAGAATGCCTATGAATAACCTATGGCTATATTGATGTGATAGCAGGGTTTTCTTTTTCATTCAGACATTATTCAAGATTGTTCAAGGTGTATAAAAGCTTTTTCTTAAGGTTTTTTGTTGCCAATTAACTGTGGGAGAGAGGAGTCAAGTGATTGCAATAAAATAAAACAGAGGCAATAGAAAAACAATTGTATTAGGTAATTAAAATAAGGGGGTTTAGTGGCTTTCATGTTATCTCAACTAGTTTTAAATATTCCACTACTACCATTTAAGTCTCTGTTCCCAAGTAAAACAGTGTTTAGCTTTTGCAATCAACCTCGCCCAGACCTCTAACCATCCTGTGGCAAACTTCTGTCCAATTTCCAAGCCAAAAAAGGTTTCCAGAACAAACCTCCAAAATGTCTGAGGTTTCCCCATCTCTGCAAAAGCCGCTTTCCAAGAGCACACTCCCAGTAATTTTGTATGCAGCCTTATAAATTAACCATCGTGTAGTCAGAAACATGTCTGGTTATTATATTTTATAATTAACTTCTGTGTTCTTGGGAAGTATTAAAACTGTGATGGAACAAAGCTTCAAACACATTAGGTTGTTTTTTTTTCTGCCCTGATCTGAAAAATTCACAAAATGGCAGTTAGATGGTGATTTTTTTTACATGCAACATGGTTTTTCAGTTGGTAAAACTGAAATACAATATTCAGGAAAATCTGTCAATGAGTCCTTTCCACATCTGGCTAGTGCCATCTCTTAAAACAGTGCAGGAGCACAAAATGCTTTCCCAGATAGACTTTTTAAAAAAGATGTGAGTGTGTTTTTATGTGACTTTCCATAGAACGGTTCTCCTGTCGCTTTCCAAACATGAGTTTGTGCACACCCTGCCAGACATTGTTATTTGACCTTTGACCTTGCAGACCAACCTAACTTTTGTTCCTGAAGAGCCTTCCATTTCAAATGTCAAAATGTAAAGAGATTGCATTCAAAAATGAAATTCATTGGAGCATGGAAAACCATACTCCTCATCAAATTATGAATTATCTGTCTAGGATCTGTGTATCTCTGTGTTTGGAACTTTGTTGGAGATGAATGAACAAACCTCTCTTGCTCGTGATTATGTACCCCATGGCTTGTTTTGATTTTAAACCATTAATAAAATGTACTGGTGACACTCATAAAAAAAAATCAATTGTTTTCAGATCAAATGAAAGTTAAGACTTAGAATTTTTGTTACTATGCAAGTGCAGCTTAAATGCAGTAAGAAGAGTTTTTCAAAAAGAAGAAAAGTTAACATTGCAAACTCAGGACCAAAGTCTTTGATGAAAACCCAGATTCTTGAGGGCAATATGTTGACTCTGTAAACTGCTTAGAGAAGGCTGTAAAGCACCATAAAGCACTATATAGATCTAAGTGTTATTGCTGTTGCTATTAGAAAAATCTTGATGCCTCCAAGAATTTGGTTTCCCTCCCATACAGCTCTGATGTTCCACAGAACCAAAAGATTTCTTATTGCCCATATGGTTGGAAATGAAAATGGGCCATTATCCTCAGAAAGGATAATCAAGATGCATTTAAATATACCCTTTCTGGTATATTTTTATTCTTCTCTAGGGTTCACAGAGAGGCCTGTGGCTAATTATTTTCTTATTTTAGCTTCTTCACCAAATCTGTTATAGCAACTGCTGGCTTAGGCATAAATGCAGCCGCTAACAGTCTTGTTAAAGGATAGCGAGTGGATTACAAACATGGTTTCTTCTCATTGGGCATGTTGACTGGAATCTGCAATTCTAAACTCTGGTTGGAGATGGATATAAAGCAGATCAGGATTTAACAACTTATCTAAGAGTACCTGGTAAATTAAATAGATGGAGGAGCTTCTTTGATAATGACATCTCTCTTACAGCTCTGCCTAAAATGTCTCCCAAGTCTTAGGTACCAAATCTTGTAACACATGAGACCATTCATTTCAGTTGCAACATTTCCAGGAAACATTCTGAGTTCAGTGCACATATTTTTGCGGATCTACATATAAGCGTGTTTTTTCCGCAAGTAAAAACTAATCTAAAGATAGATATTCTTCATATTCTTATGAAGTCCAGCTAAAAAATATAATATACTGTTTGGATGGGTCTAGATGGACTGTCGGTGGTAACGTTAATATGTCAGGAATTCAGGTGGCATTCCACAGCCTTCTGAAGCTGGTGAGGATTTATTGTTTCTCGGTGAACTCACTTTTCTCCTGTCTGTCTCCAAATTTGGCCTAAAGGAAGGTGAAAGACAGGAGGCTTCCAAGGTCAACAGGTGGCACATTATGGAATGAATCTTGCTATGCATGTCTCTTCAGGTGAAGTTGAGGTCAATACAGAGGGTTGTTAAATGGGTAGTGTCATATTGTTTATTTTTCTGTCAGAAGTCAGGCAAATGTTATTTGAAATTTTACAGAACTCATACTGAACTTCTCTCCAGGGAAGTGAAATATCAAGGCCAGGGATGGGAAAGTCCCACTATTTTATTGAAGAATCCCAAGTTACAATCATACAATCCATATTCTTGAGCTAAATTCAAGAACTGTTTATGATAACCTTCCCTACTTTGATACTCTGCAGATACGTTATGAAAAGTTGTAGCCTGACTTATCTATAGGGAATCGGTGTTGGAGAAAGCTGCATATATTATGATTTTCTTGTATGAAATAGACACACAGGAAAATTGTGGTAGGAAACCCCAACCAAATGAAGAAGAATTAAATGAACAAATATTTAGAGTTGTGATAATTGCCACAGGAGATCAAACTTCAAAAGGGTTCAGTTGGGTTATGCATCATTATGAATACCTTCTTTTCCATCAGAGTAATTTCCACTGCTTTTACTTATCCCTATTCTAACTTCATCTCTACCTCTACCGAGAGGGATATTACTAGGGCTGGAGGGTGTTATATTCTGGCTTTAAGACAAAGAAGAGGTAAGATATATGGTCAGGAATATGTCTTTTTAAAAATCTGCTTCTCTTCAAGATGATGTGAACATCAATATTTAAAAGGCAGTTCTAGTAATTGTTAGGACTTAGACGCAAAGCAGTATCTGCTATTGGGTTGTGAGCCCAAACTTATAAAAAGACAATCTGATGTTAGATCAACGAGTAGTTCCAAATACTAATCTGGTTTTTTTATGCTACTTGGTCCCTCAAGTATTAAATATTACATCCAATCAGTCCCAAAAGATTACCCCTACATTCTTTGGACTGAGAGTCAGTTTATTGTTTGCCATTCGGTCTGTCTATTCCTGCACCCACACACGGATTTGGAGAGTATCTATTGTATTTGCTAGATTCAGTGCAAAAGGATAGCTCTGGGAGTCATCTATCTTTTTCCAAACTGCTGGATAATCTCACTCAATGCAGTGCTCTAATTCAGATGCTAAATGACACAGAAAAGAGAGCTGTGGGATCTTGAAGTACAATTGCCTGGAGTGAAGCAATAATTCCCCATATGGGCATGGCCAGTAAAATGAGAGCGAAACAGGGAAACCACTTCAAAGAAATAATCCAAGCTCCGAACTGGGATAGCCTGCCCAGAAAGACATCATAATTTATCAAAGGCACCAAAAGCTGTTGAAAAGTCTAAGAGGATCAAAAGAGTCATACTTCTCTGTCTTCTCCTCTGTTCCAGAGTCAGACCTAGATCCAGATTGAAATGAGAATAGAAAATCAGCTTCCAAGAATATTTGAATTTTCCTAGAATAACCAACACAAACGCGCCTTGCCTGAGGAGAAAAAGTAAACAAGTGACCATAATTAAGTATGAAGAAATACAGATCACAGTAGAATATTGAAAACCCAGAACTTTGGGTGACTTTTGACCAAGCAATATTTCAAGCTTTCTTTCTCATGATTCTCACCATCGTTAGCATTTCCAATACTTAGGTCTTCCATGCCACACACACCCCGCATGAAATATTTCCTGTTCCTGCTTTCCTACATTCAGCAATTCCAGTATAGTTTCTATTGTAAAACTTGCAATCCTTATGTGGGAAGGGAACATATTTGCACAAGAAACATTTAACAAAATGACCTTGAAAACGACCAGGACTTGAAATTAGCTCTGACACTTTGGGGCGGGAAAATCTGTGTGGTGATCATCGGCAACCTTTGGTTGACACTTCTTTCCTAGATCTAAAATCTCAGATTGTCATCTTCGGCTGGAGGATATAACAAGTTCCTTCCTTGAACTGAAAATTCTGCTAAGATAGACAAGATATTCGACTGAGAGGAACAAGCGTGAAAACAAGAGGACAGAAAGTGACTGGGCAGGTGAATTATCAAAAAGAGGAAGGCGGGTGATTTCAGAAGGGGTTAAAGAAACAGGAGAAAGCCAAGAAGTGTCTCCAAGGCTGGCTTCTTGTAGGTGTCTCTGTTTTTCCAAGTTTATCTTGTGATATTTTATCCACCATTAGCATAGTTCTGGAAAAGCATCTGAAGCTGAGAGGTCATTACAGATTCAGGAAATATTAAATCCAACTACTGAAGAGAAACTGTTTAATCAACAAGGGAAAAAAATCCATTTGATTTATCATGTAGACGGAGCCCAGACTAAGGCAGCGGAGCAGTGCTATCATCTTATGTGGTCAGACATGGCCTTCTGTCTGGGCAATTACTCACAATGTTTGCTTTTCCTCCTTTGCTGCCTTACTCATTTGACCCCTCCCTTGTCATGATTGCTTTAGTCTCCTTGATAGACCATAATTTATGTATTCTAGGGTGAGGCTTTCATGCCTTTATCTGTAACCTGAACTAAGGAACTGGGTTATTTTTGCCTGCTGCTTTTTGCCCATCTGGTGCTCACATCAGCTGGAATCTCACCTACCTGTAGAACTTACAAACTACAAAGCCACAGCTGGTAACTAAGCAGGGGCCATTTATCAATCTGCTCGGCTTCCTTCCTTTGACTTAATATGAAAGTTGTTGGCAATGTAATCTTTTCATCGGCCTGGGTTTTTAACTCTTCCACAATGAAAGGCACAACTTTTACATTTAGCTTTTCTTCTCATCTTACCAAGGAGTTGCATCCAGGTTTATCTGCAAATATAGAACCAAAATGTAAAATGCATGAGGCTAGAAAACAGAAAACCATGAGTTCTAGTCCTGCCATAGGTACGAAGCCGAGGAGGGGAATTTGGCCCAGTCTCTCAGACCACTTCAGAAAATGTTACCAAGAAAATTACAGGGACTTGTTCAGGCAGCCGCCAGGAGCCATAGCATCTAATATATTTTTGTACATGACATATGACTGAATTATATCCCTTTGCTGAGAGAACACAGTGCAATGACATCATCCTCCACCAGTGCCCAAGGATAAAAATGTATTCCTGCCCTGCCCTGTATACAAATCCATTCTCCCATTATTTTGCATACAGGAAAGTATTCACTTTGCTGACTTTCCTAGTAGGCATTGTTATGTAAGAATAGCAATAGCAATACCACTTAGACTTATATACCGCTTCACAATGCTTTGCAGCCCTCTCTAAGCGTTTTACAGAGTCAGCCTCTTGCCCCCAACAATCTGGGTCCTCATTTTACCCACCTTGGAAGGATGGAAGGCTGAGTCAACCTTCAGCCTGGTGAGAATCGAACTGCCAAATTGCAGGCAGGCAGCAGAAGTAGCCTGCAGTACTGCACTCTAACCACTGCGCCACTGCGGCTCATAGAATGTTTCTTCCAAAGTTTAAGTTCAGTCTTAAGCTCAAGTATGCAAAAAAAAAAAAAAGTGGAGTCCAAAGATATACCTGAAGATATCAGTTAAGAAGAACTAGAAAGAAATATAGTAAACCTATTTAATATTTAAGAACTTGATAAACAAGACAATTTTTTGGAAATTCAGGGAGGTTGTAGAATAAATTCTGCAACAACACAAAGAAGATAACCACAGGTCATAATGGCAAAATACATGTATCTTAGATGCAGTTTTAACATGGGCAGATCATAACCTGATATTGGTAAGACTCAAACAGCAATTCCTTGATCAAGTAAGTGGAGGCTTAATGAACAGTTAGTACTACAAGAAGATATCAAACTGAAGTATCCTCAGAAATGGAATGGTTTCTTCTGGATTAATTTTACTTCTGGAACCTCTTAGCTAGAGTATGGGAGGCTCGTAAAACAAGTCATGAGAGATTTCTTTATCTCTCTACCATTGAACAGAAAAAAAGCTTGGCAAGAGCAGAGAGATGTTATTAAATTATCTGAAACAATTGGGAATAAGCCATAAATATAAACCACTTTTAGCTTTAGAGCAAAACATAAAAGCAATACAAAATCACTTTATGAGATTGGTTTATCTGCCAAAGGGAGAAGAAAGAATTGAATCTTCTTCTAGGTGCTACACTTCTATGTTAGATGGCCAAGATACATCATTTCCAATTTCGCATTTTGATCTTTTAATAGACACAAAGGCAGCACAGGGTGTGCATGGATGTGTGTCCTATCTCGCTCTCCAAGGCTAAGGGATGAACACCAGATAAGGCAATTCCTGGAAGATAGATGGTGAAAGCAGAAATGACCAAGTTGATACTCCAAAATAGGTGATAAAACCAGAAAATAAATACTGGAAGGTTTCAGAACATTCAGGCTTTTATTCCATAGACATTAGTATTTAGTACAGGTTCCTGGCCATGTTTTCCATTTCTATGAGTTTTAGCCAAGCAGTATTTGTAAATGTTAAAGTTTCCTTGAGTCGCTTGGTATCTCCTTCATTGTGTAGCGAGGACTATTTGGACAATCTGAAATGAATGTGTTCGTGATTGGTGTGCACAAGGCAGAGTAAAGCAATGCTTCTGAACAAGCAAACATGATTATCATTGGGTGAGCTATCTTAACGTTACACACAGAAAGCCTTTTGTAGAGTTTAACTGGACTGAATAGCTAGTCGGTTAATCCTTAAGGCTAGGAAAAATTAGTTGACCAATGACAAATGGCCAAGATGGTATCTTTAACACTTACAACTGAACATTGTATAAACTAAAACTTCAAAAAGATTATGGAATTGTACCCCTTAACTTTAAACTGCACTTTTTCAGGTGTGTGTGTGTGTGTGTTTTAATTCTCCACTTAAGGACAAATGATTTAGAGTGTGTTTTGTTTCATTGCAACTATTTGAAGACTTCTAGGTCCATATTACTTATGGATTGTTTGGGAGATGAGGGTGAAGCCCTTCTACTCCAGATGGATGGAAAAAGGGCAAAACAGTATAGTACAGGTAGTCCTTGACTTACAACAGTTCATTTAGCGACCATTCAAAGTTATGATGACACTGATAAAAGTGACTTATGAACATTTTTCACACTTACGACAGTTGTAATATTCACATGGTCACGTGATCAAAGTCCAGATGCTTGGCAAATGACTCACCTTTATGACGGTTGCTGTGCCCTGGGGTCACGTGATCACCTTTTGCAACCTTCTGACACGCAAAGTCAATAGGGAAGCCAGATTCACTTATTAATTTAACGAGCGATTCATTTAACAAATGCGGCAAGAAAAGTCGTAAAATAGGGCAAAACTCACCTAAACAAATTTCTCACTTAGCAACATAAATTTTGGGCTCAACTGTGGTCGTAGATCAAGGATCACCTGTACTGGAGATTTATTTGTTTGTTTATTTTATACACAAGGAAAGAAAAAAGTTTGGGGCAAACAGCACTTCAAAAAAAGAGCCTTTCTGCCAGGTTTCATCAGAAGTTTATTATCACTAAGTGTTGTATCTAATGTTTTATGATGATTTTTTTACGATGACTATGATACTGATCTATCACTATTGTTGTATGTACACTGAGAGCTTATACACCAGAGACAATTTCCTTGTGTGTCTAATCGCACTTGACCAATAAAGAATTCTATTCTAACTGATAGCCACTGTGCTACTATAGCAGTCATGGAAAATGTACTCTTATGGATTGTTCTTGTATATATATTTCTGCTAGTTTAGAAAGAAGAGCATATTGGGATCGCAGAAGGAAACTAACATCATACCCAGCTTCTTTGACTATGATTAGAAACAGAAGCATAGGTTGAATGGACCCTCAGTCTTGATCCAACAGAACCCAAATTTAGCTTTGAACTCGGCATTCCTGCATCCGTTGGTTTTTGCAACATGGTTTCACATCAGCAATATTTTATTTAATTATTTTATGCTGTTGTGAGGAGGGGAGTCTGAATATTTTAAAAAAGAATGCTATATACACATTTGTTAATTTGTTGGAACGTTTCACTTTTAAAGACTCAAAGCCTGGTATGTGTTCTTAAAAATATTTCCATATGCTAAAGATATGCAAGCTTTATGCCAAAAATACTGCCTATTGAGCATCAGGCCAATGCCTTTAAAAAAAAAGAAAGATCTGAGGAGGGGGCAACTGCTGCAGAAACTAGGTATTCACAGAGGAACTTAAGTACAGTCACCCTGAGATGACCTACAACTCCTCAAATTACAAGAATGAAAAAAAAAGGTTATTAGTAAATCTGAGGCCAATTATGGTGGGGTTTTTTTTTTCCTGGAGACATGATGAAATTTCCTGAAACAAAACACTTTTGCAACCTCTCTAACATATTTCTAACTTCGGTGGAAAAATAAATAATCTCCTTTTTTTTTTAATCTTCTCATTCCTGAGGTGCAAAGCTAGCCCATTTCTGTTTATGCAGATGGAGGGGAAACACCCCAAGAAACAGCCAAGCAGCAGGAGTCCTGGCATAAGCGAATTGAAATGGAAAGTTATTTTCAGGGCTGCTGCTTTGTCGTGGAAGAAGAGGCATGGGGGGGCTGGGAGGAATGAAAATGAAAAGAAAGCTGGTGGTGTTTTTTTTAAAAAAAATCCTGGATAGTTGTCCACAAACTCTTATATTTAGACCTCTTAATTTGCTCCTTTTATCTCTCCTGATTCCCCCCACCTCCTGCCAATAATCATGTAAGGATACTTGGGGAGTGTCATATAATTGCTGTGAAGATGGCAGTCTTTATTTGCCATCAATATTTTTTAAAAATAAAATTGCCAACACCGTTCATTATTTTGCACAAGCGTAAGGGGGTGATCTGTTGGCATGCTATGTACAATCCTGCTCACAGCATCATTTAAGAGTTTGGGCAGCATGGGAGGAAATGCAGAGAAGGGTTTTTTGTAAAACAACCAAGGGTCACTCTGGAAAGTGATGCTCAAGGGTTGGGAGAAGATTATTTGTAGAATAATGTACCCTCGGGAGAAAACTGATTTGTTGTTTTCCTTCACCTCCAGATACTAAAATCCATGATCATCCAATAGGTTAAATAATGGAATGAGTGGAGATTTCAATGCAAATCCTACAACAATCCTCCAGTTGCTTAGTAAAAATGCTCCCAGATGTTGGAGGGATATAGAATCTGAGACCCTCTCAGATCAACTCACCTGTAGCTTGCATCCAGTATGACCAAACAACAAGGTTAAACATTGCGGTTCAGCAATATACAGAACCACTAGCTCTCCACTAGGGGCTAGCTGGAACATGATGTAATACCTAAAAAGTACTTACCGTACTTGCCTTTCACATAATAGCTGGTTGCCGTATGGTGCTGATCTGAATTTAGTCTCCATTTTCGTTACAGCGCAACCTGTTGCCTGGTTTTCTCCAATTCCCCTTTCTTATTGAATCCAACCACAAAATAATTCTGCCTTACAAGTCCCACAGTCCCCCCAGAAGAGGCTTCCATATGCTTCTGCGGAAGAGCTGGGAATAGCCCTGGTATTGATAAGTTGCATTAAATATGCCACACCTCTCTATTCTTATCAATTTCATTATCGAAATTTGATAATGAGGAAATGTAGCAGTATCATATTAACTATAGAAAGTAAAGATCAGAAGGGACCAGATATCACTCAAGTTCATCCCGCTCTCCAGTGCTGCTGTCCATTAACAAATAGCAATCCAGCCTTTGTTGAACAACTGTTAGAATTTTTTCGTTGTGGCCCTACCAAAACCAATTTAAAATTATTTTTAATTGATTCTGAACCAATTCTGCCCAGAATTCTACATAGCAGCTCTTCAGATACAATAGTACCTCCGTACTCATTGTTCATTGGTTCTGGGAGGCCCAATAAGTACAAAACAATGAGGACCGGGACAAAAATCTCACGTCGAAATGCATCAAGTACCAAATTCAATGTTTCAAAGCAATTGAGCACCAAGGTACCACTGTACTTGAAGATAGTTGTCACACCTCCCTACAGTCTTCTCCAGGCTAAACATCCTTAATGCATCCAATCACTTCTCACAGCTTTTTCCTGGTAAGCTCATTATCTTGTTTTTCCCTGGACGTGCTTGTTTGTTAATCTCCTCTCTAAATCTGTGCCCAGAACTGAAACCCTATATTCTAGATATGGTCTAATGAAGAAGAAAACTTTTCTTGATGCAGCCTAGGATTGCTTAAAAAATTTTTTTGGCTTCATTTACACTGTTGGCTTTTGTTCAATTTGGGGATTACCAAGACGTCCAGTTTTTTTTTTTTCCATATGAGTATCTGCTGTTCCCAAAACTATAAGTCATTTGTAAATTTGGTAACTATGTTTGGAAACCTCTTATGTAAGTCCTTTACAAATATGTTGAATAGCATTGGTTACATGTATAGAAAGATGTAAATTTAGAGGTTTTTTTTTATTAAGCACATTCCACAGTACAAAGCCTTATATCATGAACAATATCTGTACATTTCAACAGTTGTCCGATAAGCTGTTCATACACAAACTTTCCAAACAGGTAACTGGCAAACATAATTACAAGTTAGAATAAGACTATCCCAGTGCTTTGAAACATTAATCTAGCAGTTACATACAGCTGTTCAGTAATGATTAGCAAAATGAAGTCCAGAGTACAGCCGGTACTATCATTCATCCCAGGAGTCAAACTCCTCGGGTGTCAGTTACAAATTCCACGGCTACGTTACACCAAGCACAATCAAAAGTAGTTTCGGCTGCATCTTCAAATACCATCATTTCCCATGGAAAAACATGAATTTCATCTTACACATGCATTAAAAATGGGTGGCTGTCCGTAAATACCTTTTTTATTTTCAGGGCTGCAGTATCAAGTCTTTCCTGTTGCAGCTATAAGGTGACATGGGGATTTGGGGGGGGGAGGGGGAGGGAACCGTTTCTGTAAAACTGTGGCCCATCTCGACATCTGATATGGAAAAGTGTCCTCTTAAGCCATTGGCAGATTGGATCAGATCCATGTAATAATAGGTGGTGTTCGGAAGAAGAACTTAGGAGGCTCAACAGAGTTGACTGGGAGGTGAAGGGTGGAAACCAGAAGCAGCTCAAGTTGTATCTTTCTCACATCCGGCATGTGCTCTCGTTTTTTTATTCGACAGACAAACTTAGGTGGTGTGCAAGTGAAATAGCCAACCCTAAGCTGTTCCACTAAATCAGCAAAATTCATTCATTGGTCATTTATATTGGTTATTAACATTCCTTGACCCCCTCAACCAAAACAAGGAAAACAGAAAAGAAAAAAAGGAAGGGGGGGTGGGAGAAGTAAGAGAGGGTCACAGTAGTGGCAGCAAAAGGAAATCAGACAGAATACCACATGATATCACCCACATCCATGCCAACAGTTACTCCTGGACCAAACCAGTATTTTTATTTATTAATATCTTCTAAAGAACATTAAGAGAAGCTATTGAACAATGTTGCTGAGCAATAATTTTAAAACATGGAGACAATAATTTCGAATGAGTATGTTTTTGTAATCAGGAATCAATAGCCACGGCCAGTCATACTTAGAAAAAAAAAAAACCCACGATGCCATTTACTGCTTAGGTTACTCCAAATAAATGGAAAGGTACACCAATTCATCTCCTCTAAGGTCTCAGTGGAATAGCAATCCATCCTCCAATTCAGCATACTGGCCTGGAAATCATGGACAATTCAAACAGATATTTAAAAAGGTTGATGTCTCTTCAACTTTTAGACAGTGGTTTCAAGATGATTTGCAAATATTGCATTGTGGAATAGTGAAAGAAATTTTGAACTTTTTTTTTAAAAAATAAAAAAATGCTTCTTACATTTAGAAGTCAACATTAAGATATGCCCTCCCAATTAAAAAGGAAGAAGAAAATCCTAATGAATGCCAATGTTTTCCCTTTCACATAAAAATGTTTCTAACACATCCCAACTCCATATGGCGCCAGTAGTAAGAATGCCTGGGTACTTAAAAGCATCTACCTTGGCATCTGTATACAGCATCAGAAGGCCCCGATTCCCAGCCCTTGGAGGTTACAATGTTTTATGTACATTATATCTACATGCTTATACAGGTACAGTATTGGAAAGAATGAGGCAAGCACATAGGAAGGATCTGACTATACCAAACATTAGGAGGAAGAGAAAGACAGTTTGTAGTTCAGAGAAAAAGAAAAGACAATGCTGTACATCTAGTTTTGATAATCTAGCCCAATTTACAATCTTTAAATTAAAGCAAATTACAGGTGCAGAAATAAGTAAATTATTGTCCAAAAGGTTACTGAACCATTCCAAAGTATTTCTACCAGTCCAACTGAGACTCTGAGCAAACACAGCAGGATCCGCATTAATCGTGAAATGTAAAAGCTGCAGGATGAGGCGATTTTGAAAGCAAAGCTCTGTACATTCTGGGTTATGCGTTTGGCACCCACGTTTCACTGAGAATGTTTTTCTTCTTCAGAGTCAGACAAAAAGTGCAAAGCAAATATAAATTAGGTCAAGTCCATCCCTTGACATCTGATTTACTCCTGGAAAAACAAGCCGTAAGTTCAGTGTATATGGGCAATTTACTCATGAAACTTTGGATCTTGCACTGTGGTGAGGGAGAGGCCAAACTCAGTGAATTCCTAGTCAATTCCTTAAGAGTGGAGGAGGACTGGAAAAAGTTACATTGAGATAAAGAATTGTGCCGCTTTTACATCTACACAGCACCTAAAACCACTTCCAACTTTAGCTGTGGCTATTGTCTTCAGATGTGTGATAGCCAAATGTCCAGTAGTTCAAAGACTGTGGAATCCTACAACAACAAAAAAATCACGGGTTTAAAATCAAGTTAAAACAATTATGTTTTATTGGGAGATAGAAGACTATAAAGTAGAGATCTAATAACAATGGAGGACAGAGGTCATCAGATTTTGTAGTTGAATTGAGTCAGAAGGACCACCTGTACTAGAGGTCTCTATGATGCACCCACTGGAGATACCACCATTTAAAGACAATGATTTTAAATTAAATTTGGCTTACTCTGCTGATCTGTCCACTTATAATAAATAAGACTGTTCGATTCCCGTAAATTTTGATTGAAATTTATTAGCTGCTGTAGGATGCCAGGTCCAACACAAAAAGACTCGGATCAAACAGAATAAAGTGTCTCGTAAGAAAGTTACTGTTTAAGTTGGGAAAATAAGTTCATTATTGGTGGATGTTTGATCATACCAGGGTTGTGTTACATCTAATAGGTAATCGGAGACATAAGAGTTCCATACAAATAAAGAATTATTTTCTCTACCAAGATTTTCTACTCTGAGCATGGAGGAGGAAAGTCAGCCCTGCCCACATCATGCCAGTAGAAATCTTCTGTATTAGACTGCTAAGAGGTTTTTACCTTAAATATCTTCTTCACTCATGTAGAAACACAAGGAACTAGCACAGTGTATAAAACTGTCCCTTGATCATTGGTACTATTTATTATTATTTTATATGATGTGTTATTTTACTAGTTTATAATGCCTGGCTGTAAGAGTAATGGTATATTATCAGTGCATCCTTCTGACAATGAAGGCAATACCAAAGAGTGAAGTAGCTGGAACAGAGGAAGAAGAATAAGACAACCGAAACATATTCACTATTCTGAACATCCCTTCAATTAAAAGAATTTGAATTCTTACATCTAGCTAATAAATACTCTTGCCATTTTCTTAATAATAACACAGGTTTTTATGAACAATTTAATTGTGATTAAATAATTCAAGCATTAGATTATCTTAGCCTGATCTATCTAGGCTGCAAAAAGCACTACATGGTGGAAAATGTCAATTCTTTGCTGCCACCTAGTAGTAATTTGGATGTTTGCACTCCAGATATATTTAGAACTACAAAAACACTATAATCCTTCAAAATTAATTATGGTCTAAGTAGGTAATAAGATGTACTGGATCACCATTTCTATAATGCTTGATTATTGTTTACACTGAATGGATTGCTAGGAATAGTACTCCTAAAATATCTGGGGAGTTTCAATTTGCTTTACTTTGTGCATGTAAAATGGCATCCCTTGAGTGCCTTTCTTCAGAAATATTTTGATGCCGGTAAATTAAGATAGACATCATGGTACAAACCTGGAACATCCTAATACATACACACACACACACACAAAAAAAACCCTTGCCAATTATTGGTTTTACAATAATAGAACAATTCACATCTTTTTTTTTTCTTTTCTTTTGAGAAGTGAATTCACAATTCTTTGGGACCGCAAGGGCCATAATCAAAAATGGAAATTGCAGCAAACGAAAAGAGGAAGATGAATGCTTACCTTGGAGAACCGTCAATTTGCAGAGTGTTATCTGGAGATGTAGGTATATGTTCTGGATGGAGAGCGGGTCTCATTTTGTGCATTGGGAGGCACATTTAAAAAATCCCAAATCAAAATGGTGTCATCGTGGGAACTACTAATAATTTGAAATTCATCAAATTGGAGTCTAAAGACACGTCCAGAATGTTCCTGAAAACATGCAGGGGTTTATAGTTAATAGGGCAGATACTCAAGTTAAACATTACTCTTGGGAGTAGCTCAAAGTTTATTTTGGGGGGCCAATCCTACTTGCTGCAATGTAATAGTTTACTTCATAGAAAAAGTATATATAAAGAGACGATGACATAAAAATACGTCAATAAAAATAAATAAAAATATCCTTAAGCAAAGGATACAATTTGGAAGACAGAATGCCTGGAGTAACTTTCCATAACAATAACATCTTAGGACATTATGTTCATAGGCATGGATATCGGGATATCCTACCCCCCCCAACCCTCTCAGGCTCTTACCACAGCAGTTTCAAAAGGCTCAGAATTTCCACTTATATCCGGTACTTTTATAACTAAACATCCAGTACATAAATACACCCTATAGTTATATAACTGTAAACGAAAGGTTTTATCAAAATCTACGTACCACCAATGTACGTAAGCACAGCGTACTTGCTGGAGCTCGAGGATCAAGAGCAGCTTGCAGATCCCAAACTTTGATTTTGCTACAAAATTAAAAGAAAAATTGATAAGCCGCCTTTCTTACACATAGATACAGTCGCAAACACAAAACCAAACAACAGCCTAGAAAAAAGCTTTGAAACACATACCCATCATAGGCTCCACTTACAATCCTTTTGTTATCAAATCGTATACATCTAACCAACTCTTCATGTCCTTCTAGCACTCTTAAACACGCTCCACATTCAATATCCCAAAGTCTGGGAGGGGGGAAAAAACACAATACAGTTTGTTTTAAAAAACAGAGTGGACATATATGAAGTGTTTACTTATCTCTTGTAGAGAAGAGTTCACTCGCTACAGCTACAGCTAAACAGCTACAAGGCTAACTGCCACTTAATCAAGATAAACAAGCTACCAGCAAACAGCAAATGTAGTTCACAAAGCCCCACTTATACTAAAAGTCTGAGGGGAAAAAACCTGCAGTGGACAAATTCAATTCAATTTAATTCAATTCAATACAATCCCAGTTTTTCCCTTCAAACATAGCATAATATCAGAATCAACTGATTAATTTGGTAGGCATCAACTTATTCTGAAAAGCTGTATTTTTTACTTCTATGTTTTAGTATTTAATCAACGATGTTGCTTCGGTATCAACATACTGGCTTGTTTCAAGTGCATTGTTTTTGCACATCCTTTCCACCAAGCTTCCCTTCTCTGCCGACAAACCAATAAGATCACCTAAGAGTTTTGAATAAGACAGCAAAGGACCTATAATAGCGTAAGGGAGGACATCTAGGGAAGCATGCGGGAATTATCCTGGAAGTGAGTAAAGAGCATCTGGAGGAATTGGGCTTAGAAATATGAAGGAATGATGGTTAATACCCCCTACCCCCCCCCCCCAAACAACAACAACAACCCCAGAGAACAGCCTTTTCCATTTCTCTCAAGACTTCTCTTCATTTTTTTTTCTACTTAGAAGAATTGCAAAATTTGGGAAACATTGAAATGTAACAAAGAAAGTTGCATTTATTTGTATATAGATTAATCTGAATTCAGTATTGGCATAACGCTATAAAATGTCTGAAATCCAACATCACACAAAGATAAATCTGCTCTTCAAAATCTCCTCCCACTCCCACTGTGCAGACCCACAAATCTGATCCTGATTTGTCTCCAGATATCTGAGGTAAATAGCCATGAGGGATATTATGTGGGAGTGTCATGGAACAGGAATTTCTCTGTCCTGTTGTCAGAAGTCCTAACAACAAAGAATGAATTGGATACTATCGATACTTCTCTAAAAATATCGCTATTTTTTCTTTTCTTTTTTCCTACTTTCCACATGGCTTTCCCCCCAACTCTCAGATATTTAGCATGTACAAAAGTAAGGCTTCTCTTATGCATCAGAACATCTCCCACTTACACTGTCCAAATGGAAGAAATTTTACTACCTACCTAATGGTATTGTCTGATGATCCACTCACAACAAGTCGATCCCTATACTGGAGGCAGGCAATACCCCTTTTGTGCCCATTAAGAGTGCGAACAAATTCACATGTGCTTGTACTCCAGACCTGTGGAAAATAAAGAGTGAGGCAATTTGGATATTCTGTTATTTAAGGATGAAAAGCCATGGGTCAAAAAATTTGGAGAGCTTAAAATGAATCCTGATGAAATTTTCATTCTATAAATCCAATTCTCAATGCTGAAAAACTTTCCTCAGTATATATAACTCACAAGTGCATTTTTGTTACATCAAGAGAAAACAGTGTCAATTGCAAAACAGCATTGGACAATATCCTGCATTAAACGAAGAAGAGTATTTTTGAATAGCAGTTTTTTCCCTAGTCTTCCTCACAGCATATGCCCTCAATCTGCTAAATATACCTTCCCAAATATCAGCATTAAAATCCATTCATGACAGCTCTGGATTGGACCTAATGATTTATTGCACCTATATATGTTGTCCTATTGGGGAAACAGAACCTTAATGTTCTTCATCACCAACTCCATGATACCCATTCTCTTCACCACCATACCCAATATTTTGTTGGTTTGGAAGGTTTTCAAAGCATGTTTGGTGGTGAAAATATGTATGTTTGCATAACAACGTGAAGCATTTATTGTCTTTTGAGAGTTTACACCACAGCCATCTCCTCATCTTCAAGCTTTTTAGGGGCTATCATTTGGAGAAGCAATGAATCTTGACTGCACAATATAATACCACCCATAGTTTGGAAAGACTCATTTGCAGTGATCGTTAATCAACTGAACTGTGGCTAAAACAGAATATTATTTTTTTAAAATTATAATCACAAATTAACTACTACTATTATGATGACAATTGCATTTGTGTCGGTAGCACAGAAGTGCTTCTGGATTGAAAACAGTGACATCACTGTTGCCCAGGAGACACCCAGTTGTGGGCTCCTTTTATGTCCCTGTTAAGTTGCCCACCCAAGTGATACCCGTCTATCTACTTGCAGTCACCCATTTTTGAACTGCTGGGTTGGCAGGAGCTGGAAAGGCGATGGGAGCTCACTCCATCCTGTAGTCTTGAACAATGAGCCTGTCAACTGTCAGCCCAGTGTCCTAACCAATGAGCCACCATGCTCCTCAAACAAATTAACCAATACAAATGTATCTTATTTAGTAAGTTAGAAATATTATATACCAAGCAAAGTATCCTCCAAGGACATTATGAAAACAGTATGATAGAAGTAACAAGCCATAAAAATGAATTTAAAAATCTGGATAATATTTTAAAAGCAAAAGTAATTGAAATAGCTATAGAAATTAATTTACAGAGATTTCAGAAGTTAGACGTGTGCTAAACAGATTCATCACTTCTTTAGAAACCTATCGCCAACTTACTTTAATGGTCCTATCTCCAGAAGCTGATACAATATATTTATCATCAAAGTCCACAACATTAACAGCAGCTCGATGGCCAACTAATACTCGGCGCAAAGTGATGTCAGTTGCTGAAGCCATGTCCCAAACAGCAATAGAGCGGTCCTTTGAGCAGGTCACCATTAAACCATTACTAAACCGCAAGTGAAGCACTGCTTCATTATGATGAATTAAAGTGTTCAAGACTTCGCCTGTGTTCACATCCCAGACTCTGAGGAAAGAAAACTTGGGTCAAATGTTATGAAGCTGAAAGTTATTGGGGAATTTTTCTCTCTTTTAGGCTATACTAATTCTCAAGAGAGCTATGATTAGGAATGAAATACTGAATGATGTACACCAGCGGCCCCACAACCTTTTGGACACCAGGGACCAGTTCTGCAGGGAAAAGTTTTTTCTGTGGACTGGGAGGAGGTGTGGCTTCGTGCGCTGCCTGCATCCAGATGGGGCTTTGCCCATTTTTGTGGCCTGGTTTCTGGTGCACCACAGACCAGTGGTGGTCCAGGCCCAGGGGTTGGGGACCCCTGATGTACACAGTTATACAAAATTGATCTATGAAATCGGATGCTACTGGCATTGGAAACAAACTTCTCGTACATCAACATTACTTCCACTTTCACGCTCAGATATTCAGTGAAACAGTTGTAATTTAACAGAAAAGCCATTCCTTGTATAATTTTGTTTTTATGATTGACCGTGGCACAAGTCAGTTTTACGTAGGGCAGGATAGATCCATTTGTGCCTACAACAGTAACGAAGGAAGCTAAATTAACTGAAATAAAATATTAAAGTTTTTCTTTTTTAATACTTAAAACAGTTTAATTCATAATTACAGGCTGTATTTAGAATTTTTAAACAAAGTCTATAAATAGAGGTTAGGGTTAGAGGGTTAGAGTGTTTCTTAAATATGAAAAGGCAATCCTGCCTTTTCTTTATTCCATTCCTCTTTCTGTTGTATTTTTGACTATAAAATGCTCACCTGACAGTAGAGTCAGACGATCCAGTTACAATTACTCTTTCATCATACTGCAGACAAAGAACGGAGCCAGTATGTCCTGTTAATACTTTCAAACATTCCAATCCGGTTTTATCCCATATCTACCACATAACAAAAAAAAAGAGAGAAAAAAAAGGAATTATTTAAATGCTGAGTTGGTGTGAGAAGGATTGCAGTTATTCTTCCAGGGCAGGACACAGACTTTTCTGTCCGTCGGTCCCTCCCCCATCCGCCCCCCAACCGCCCTGGTATTTGTGCAAGTTTGGAAAGGCATAAAAAAAAAATACTTGAGCAAAGATTTAAAAAAAACATATAATTAGATGCCTCCGTGCCACAGTCTGGCATTTAACTGAATAATTACTCTGAATTTAAGCTTTTAGGCTTATAAAAAGATGTTTAAATAGAACACATCTCCCTCTATTGCCATGTCTCCACTAATTTAAACCCCTCCCAGTTTGGGGTGGGTGGGTGGACGCTGAATATTTCAATTATTTTTTTTAATTAGTCCTCTGCTTCATATATTTTTGGAGGAATACAGGTAGATTCTGCAATAGGATAGCAGACTAGATAAAATGATGAAAAATGATCTACCTCTCTTGTCCCTGCTAATGTCAAGAAATCCCTTTACCTTAATGGAGTTATCCCTTAGGCCACTTATAATCTTCTCATCGTCATACTGTAAACAGTAAACACCTTTACTATTCTCAGAGCGGCACTGAATTCTTTGCAAGTTGTGCCTTCCACATCGCCAGTTAGATTCTATTGTCTGCAAGAGAGCAGAAAATGTTTGGGTGATACACAGATAGCACCGAAATGTCATCACAATGGAATTTTAAGCAAGCCTCTGCCAGCCGGCGTGCGCCTCAGTTGTGGCCACAGCTACCGGATTCATTCCTGCCTCCTTCTTGTTAAAATCCTCTAAAGTGGCTTCTTCGAAAGCTGCTTTTGGAACAATATAGAGCAGCTCACACATTAATATGGGACGCGCTACTCAAGAGATAACCTTTGCATTTGTAGGTTTCCTGGTACAATTCGAAGTACTGGCATCATCCTATGAAGCTTTAGAGTGCTTGACACCTGTGCCTTCACTTCCAAATTTTAGACGAAGTCTTCAAAACAGAACTATTTAGAAGGGCATAGATGCTTATTACCAGGTGTTTAATGCTGATATGCAGATGCTTTCCATGATTTATTTTTTTTATATAAAATATTTGCTTTAACATTTATTTTATTCAGTTTAGAGGTTTTAAATTTTTTTGCTCTTACTTAAAACAGAATAGAGGGAACAACCAACCTTGGCTATGGCATTTCTCTATAGAGAGTTCAGCACTCATTTTTGAACCAAATGATATGTTTGATGACACAAAATTTTCTCCGCACGGAACGGATGATTTTGGATGACTCATGTCAAACACGATTTAAATTCCACTCATGGAATGAAATGGAGCAGTTTTGATTCAGGCACAATTATTTTGACGATGACTACAGAGAAAAAACCAAGACCTTAGGTGGTAAAGGAAATAAGATACTGGGGGTGGGAGCAAGTGGTCAGCAACCCTGTTGTGCTGCAACATCAGCGGAAGGGAGGAAAGGCAGGGAAAAGACGGGGAGCCAGGGCTGAGCTGGTCGTGCTGAGCTGGAAGCTGCTCCAGGGAGAAAGTAAGGGGTACATACTAGTCTTACTCGACTCCCCTGAACAATTCATGTGAAACCCAGCCACAACCAAGCTATCTAGATTTTGTTTTTGCCTGATCGTGGCTGATCTAAAAAAGGTTAGGAGAACATGACAATCTGACTTGGTTTTTAAAATACAGGTGGTCCTCCGCTTACTACCCACAATTGAGCTCAACGTTTCTGTTGTTAAGTGAGTTTTATCCCATTTTACAAAACCTTTCCTGCCACAGTTGTTAAGTGAATCAGTGCAGCCGATAAGTTAGCAACACGGCTGTTCAGTGCATCTGGCTTCCCCCCGTTTGACTTTGCTTGTCGGGAGGTCGCAATAGGGGATCGCATGACCTTGGGAAAAGAGCAACGGTCATAAATATGAAGCGCTTGCCAGGCCTCTGAATTTTGACCACGTGACCATGGGGATGCCGCAAAGGTCGTACGTGTGAAAAATGGTCATAAGTCACTTTTTAAATTGCCATTGTAACTTTGGTCACAAAGTGAACTGTTGTAAGTTGAGGACTACCTGTAAAAACTGTTCCCCCCCCCATTCTTAGGCACACCTCATCTGTTACTGTGGCAGATTAACATTATTTGTCATTTCAAACACTACCTTCACTAACTATTTTCCTCATTTATAATCATTGCTCACAACTGCAGATTAAGCATACATACGGTAAATCTGTAAAGCAGAGTTGAGGAATGTGGCGTTTTTTTTGTGAAGAATTTCAACTACTATCATGCCTGACTGTTGGCCATACTAGCTTGGTGTTTTCTTCCTTAATGTACAGGATGTGTACACTAAACAGAACTTTCACAGTACACTAAACAGAACTTTTACATGAGTTATACTCTTAAAATAAAAAAAAAAAACCATGAGTTTGGGAAACCTCATTTAATTTGCTTCTCCTCATCCCCAACATTTAAAACTGATTAAATCCCTATCTATTAGTGTCACATACATTAGATGGGTCTTCCAGGATTAAGCTGAAAGGCCCTAATTATTTAATTTTTAATTAATTAGAATTCCTGTTTATCACATCATCACAGTAGTCATGTGGCCAATAGCTGAAGCGATCCAAATATTTTGGAAGGTCACTAATTCTTGAGGTGTGGCATATAAGAGGCTGTTCATTAATCCTAGTCAAATAAATTCTATCAAAATGTTTAGAGAGAATTTGCTTTCCATGTGTGGATTGAAGATCAAAGCAACAGGAATGTGTTATTCCTCCCTAAACCAAAGTGCTAAGAATAAAGTCCAGGCAGGTGCACCATTCCATTCTCTGGGTATATGTGATTTCAGACAAACAGCAATGTGGCACTGCTACTGTGGGAAAAAGTTTCATATTTTTGAGAATTTCTAAAATCCTTTTCACTGTTAACAGTTGCCAACATACTGGGAATATAGCCACAATCCACAGAAATATTATAGCTGCAAAGACTTTGGCAGGAATAAATATATATGAAAATACAAAGAGAAAAAACATCTGAATTTTTTTTTTTTAAAAAATAGTCCAGTGGGTAGATACATGGATGACCAGCAGTACGGGGTTCTATTTGCTATCAGGATTCATCTATTCTATACTCAAATCAAATACAGGTGTTAGGTATAACATTGATACCAAATATGGTTTGGGTGAATAAATATATAAAACTTAGATATCATGGTTTAAGTGCTTATCACTTTAAGCACAATGCTGCAGGCAATTAGCCGATTAAGGGTGCGGTTAGAAGTTACAATATAAGGAAGCATTAGAAGCTGGAAAGCTTACTGTAACTGCTACTGTGACTTACTGTAACTGCTACTGCGACTAACTGTGTCTTACTGCGACTAATTGTGAGTGCCTGTGACTGAACTGTTCTTGTTTGCTACTGTTTGCTGATTTACTGCGTAATTCTACTGTTCTACTGTTTGAACTTCTTGCTGAATATCCAGCGTTTGTTCCTCTATCTTTATCGGCTGATAAAGATATTGCAAGGACTCTTAACTTGGACTATACTAGTGAGTCTTACTGGATGGAAATACTGTGAATGACTTAATGGACTGAATGACAATGCTTTAAACTCTAAATGGATTAAAACGTATTTAAACTACAAACAGTGTTTGTGTTCAGTGTGTGTATACTCTGGGGCCCTTCCACTCTCGTTTTGGCTGCCTGGCTTGACTACTGCTGCAATACTCTGCTAGGGGTTAATCCCCAAACACTAACATTAGGTAGTCCTCGACTTACGATTACAATTGAGCCCAAAATTGCTGTGGTTAAATGAGATGTTTGTTAAGTGAGTTTTGCCCCATTTTACGACCTTTCTTGCCACAACTGTTAAGTGAATCACTGCAGTTGATAAGTTAGTAACCTGATTATTAAGTGAATCTGGCTTCCCCATTGATTTTGCTTGTCAAAAGGTTGCAAAGGGTGATCACATGACCTTGGGACACAGCAACGGTCACAAATATGAACCAGTTGCCAAGCATCTGAATTTTGATCACATGATCATGGGGATGCTTCAAAGGTCGTAACTGAAAAATGGTCATAACTCATTTTTTTCAGTGCCGTTGAATGGACTTTGAATGGTCACTAAGTGAACTGTTGTAAGTCAAGGACTACCTGTATTTGATGATACAACAGAGACCCTATAACACTGCCCAATACAGAATCCAGGCTTGGCAATCAGAGCACTGGCTATTTCAGGCGCTCCTTGCCTCTTACGTAGCTACTACAATTTTCCTAATCCAAAGGATAACTACAATTACTCTGTCACATCTGTGTTGATGCTTTGCTAAACAGAGCATGAAAACCAAACCCGGGGCAAAGTTTCCTCCCTACTGACCATGGTAGTTAATCATCCAACTGTAGTTCTTCAACGAATGGTGTTCCGTGAATTCACACAGGCTGGTTATGCACCAGTCAAAAGCCCTACCTGGAATCTTCCATAACTGCTTAGCAAGAGTTCCACACCCACACATAACCACACAATTTGATTCCTGACTGGCAAGGCAGAGATCCAAAAGAACAGCGAGGTCATGAGGTCACGTGATAGAACGAGAGACTGTACAAATTCACAGGCAACCGAAGAAAAGAAAGCCACACCTAAGTAACTAGTTCTTTGTTGTGGCCTCTAGGATTCACATACATCGGGTGAGTTATGCTGACCAAATAGAACATGGCCTTTCCAAAGGTGGCTGCACAACTCTCTGGGAATGGAGGTCAAGGGCAGGATGAAAGTAGACAGCTTAGCCCATGAAAGTCATCAAGCAGATGCTGTTGCTTTTATAGAGAGAGAAAAGGGAATGTCAGTTTGGCCATCTCACAGCAAAGCTTTAAGGACTGCAAACAGTTCTCTAAAAAGATGCTGGGAGGAATTTTTGATGAACCGTAATTGGTGATCGTGGAGAAATGGTGCTGTCAGTTCATTTATAAGGTGAGAGCGCAACAGCATTCGAAGAATCAAATGATATTTCATAGTGCTGGCCAGTGTGGTGGAATGTGGGCCGGAGTTGTGTATGTATGTGGGGGGGAGCTCTTTCCCAGCAAGCAAAGAGACAAAGAAACTTGGAATTTTTGGTAAACGGTAAAAGAAGGAGGGTGGACTCCCTGTAACTTTGTATGTTATACATAGTAGTTATGCAGGTAAGTGCTTTAGGCTGGCAAGATTTCTGTTTATAGGTGAGCAACAAAGCAACTACTCAGAAGTAACTGCTCTTGGTTTTTTGGACCTGACGGCAGGTTAGGAAAAAAGTTAAGAATGTGTGATGTTTTAATTCAATCAAGCTTTGATTTTGAAAGAGGGGAACTATCCTAAAAAGACCTGTTTTGGCTTGACCTGGAGATAGCCGAGAACGGAAGCCTTCAAGTTCTAAAGGTGATGGAGGTTAAGGTGTGGGATGGGAATCTGTCCCTGACGAATGCAGAAGTTGAGTCAGATTGAAATTGGGAGTTATTCCTAATAAGTGAACAAGACAAAAAGGGCAGTCTAGCTGCCAAGATCACCAAAGCAGGTAACAATCACCTCTAGGCGAGATGGGCAGCATACAAGTCTAATTACAAACACAAACAAACAAACAATGTAGTGTGTCATATCCTGATTTTTAACTTCCAAAGCTCCATGTACAACTAGGATTGAGCAGACTGGATATATCATTAACTAGTATTATATTTATCATTTATTAGACAAATTTATAACTATTTGGAACAACTATTTCAGGAACCTTGGCCTGTTTTTACTGTTGGACAACTGTTCTCTTTTACTGCAGGGAACTTTAAAAATGGCCCTGAAGGATGCATTCAGGTCTCTGGGATCTTAATGTATGGATTATTTTCCTATTTCTTTAGTTCTATGGTATATTCTTATCTATTGTTAGCTTCCCAAAATGTTTATGACAATATGGGGGGGGGTTGGGTTAATATATCAAACAAACAAACAAACAAAAAAGGCAGGATCTGGTAGACACCTATGGTGCATTCACTATCCAGACCCCCTACACTTTGGTCAATTTTGTTATGCTGCAGCCTGATTCTACAGTTGTTGGAATTCATGCCAATGTGATATTTCAGGGTTTTTCTTTCTTTTTAATAAATTTACAGACATTTCTAAAATTCTGTTTTCACTTTGTCATTATGGAGTACTGAGTGTAGATTAATGAGGAAAAAATGAATTTCAACAACTGAAGAATCAGGCTGCAACATAACAAAATTGACCAAAGCGAAGAGGGTCTAAATACTTTCTGAATGCATTGTATGTCTTATTATTTGCATACCTTCACTTCCTCTTCAGGAATCTACATTTTAATTTTCAAAAATCATTTAAAGTAAATTGTAACTTCCAGAAACAGTGGACTTCTATTTTTTTCCTCTTGTCTTTTACAACACCAAGTACATTTTAAACAAAGTAATATTCGAAAAAAAACATACCTCTATATCTTGAATTATCTTTGGGTACAGTGACCTATAAAATGAATTAGGAGGGCCATCTGTGGGCCTGTTTTTAAACAGGTACTGATCCCTGTAAAACAGTAAGAAAAAAGAGAGGTGTACATTTTTCATACAGGAATAAAAGTGTTTGAAATGACTCTATGGATATCAGCAATATACTGACGCTGTAAAGCCATCTCCAAATTCTGAATGGCACTAACTTAACTAATTCTGTTACGCTATTTGAAAAATTAGACACGCTGACTGCTCTCCAATGAACCTACCACCAATTGAAACATTCACACCTAATTTTGCGTTTTTCGTTCTTATTTTATAAAAACTCCATTCTAACAAGCAACACCGAAAGAGCCAAAGTGAGAATTCAATGATTCATATATTGTTCTTTTAGTTAAATCCACACAGAGTTAAAAGTTCTACTTTTGATTCTATTTCCACACCTGTAAAAAAAAAAACCTATTACTGCCCTAGAGAGAAATTGGCTTAGATAGCTGAATGCAACCAGATATGTATTCTCATCTTCCTGAGGCTTAGACACTAGTTTCCATGTCTTCATCGCACAGAATAGTGTGGAAGGCTATGAATGTTCCTTCTGTAATTAAACACCGATAGCTTCGTTGCTATAAAATATAAAGGCCTCCCTGCATTGACTTTATTAGCTGACCTCAATGAAAAACACACTCAAAGAGGATGATCAAAGCCAAGTGAAGAAGTAAAAAGATAGAGAAAGAACTGCAGGGGTGGGATTCAAATTTTTTAACAACTGGTTCTGTGGGCGTGACTTAGGTGGTGGGCGTGGCTTGATGGTCATGTTATTGGCTGGGCATGGCCAACTCAATATCACTCACATCGAGGCACGCATCTCCTCGCCTGGCCTCTCATGACTGTGGGGATGCTGCAACAGCCGTAAGTGTGAAAAATGATCATGTCACTTTTTTCAGTGCCACTGTAACTTTGAATGGTCACTCCACACAAGTAAAGTACCAGCAAAGGAGGGGAAAAATAACTCCAGAGAAGTTCCTGAGACAGGAAGTCTAGTTCTGCCAAGAATGTAATAAGGGTTAACGGAGAGGCAGTTTCTGTAAGCAACCCCAGAATGTTTCCTTCCTGCCTTCCTTACAGGATTAGGCCAGTAATTTCTTCTAACAACCGGTTCTCTGAACTGCTTGGAATGTTAACAACCGGTTCTGGCGAATAGGTGTGAACTGGTAGAATCCCACTCCTGAAGAACTGGAGTAAATAACTCTTAACTAAGAGATGGATTGCATTTTCTTCTACATTTACCGCCATTACTGCCCAATCAGACCAGATGTGCTCAGTACATTAAGGGAAGTATTTCAATTCCAAAGAAGGAAGAATGTTTATTTCTTTTGCACAGATACATACCAGCACCTCCTTTCTGAGAGCCCCTTCCAGAGTGGATCAGTTCGTACCATTCTCTCAATAAGCTTCTTCCAAAGCATTCCTTCGGAAATAACCCGCTGCCATTCTTTACAAACCAATTCAGCTGCACAAAGGGATCTGGCATCTAGGTAGGAGAGGATGTTTTCTGCTATGTGATCTAAGCCTTGTTCTGTCAAAAAAAGAGAGAGAAAAATTGTCAATCTTTGTGAAACAAGCACTATGAAACCTGAAATACTTTTCAAACTGTGAAACTGTTGAATTCAGAACAGCATAGAAATGCCATGTAATGCACACAAAGTACTCCACAGAATGCTATGATACAATATAAAGAACTGAAGATGCCCCCCACTCAAATAAGATCTTCACATATTAACCTGAAATGTATGTCTAGCTGGGAACCAGAGAACGGCTTTAAACGTGATCAAAGGAAACATTTTCATTATTTTTTTCTGATAGCATTTTCCTGCCGTTTTTCTTCCCCTGCGCGACAAGTCACACGGTGTCTGGCCGTGAGCAGCCACAGAAGAAGTCAGGTAGCAGCATGACAGGTGTCGGGGTGTGGGAGGCATGGCTGCAGTGGTCCTACAGTAAGTAGATAAGACATCCCCTGAAAATAAGACCTAGTCCTTATTTTGGGGCCCAAAAGAAAACAAGACCAGGCCTTATTTTCAGAGAAACATAGTACCAAAAATGAACCCAATTATTTATTATTAAAAACCATATTTTTATAACTAGAATAATCTGTGATATAGACCAGTGGCCCTCAACCTTTTTTGTACCACGGACCGGTACAAAATGTACAAAATGATCCACGGACTGGTACCGGCATCAGCACGCATGACCAAGGCAAGGCAAGCCGAGCGACTGGCCAGCCAGCCGTCCCCTGCTTCTCCCCGCCACCTTCAACTCCTCCTTTGTACCTTCTTGCGGTCGATGGGCTTTTCGGGCTCTTTCTTAATCTCCTCCTGAGTAACACAAGACTCCACCGCCATCGGGACGGCTCTTCGTTCGAAGCCACTCCCCCCTCTTCGACGAAACTAAGACGCGAGGATTCCTTCAGCACCCAAACGCCGCTTTCCAACCGACGACCGACAAGCTCACCCAGAAGCACTTTCTCAAGTGCCGTCTAAACAGGATGGCGGCGCCCAAGCAAAATAGGCGGCCCGGTACAAAATGAGCCACGGACCGGTACCGGTCTAGGGCCCAGTGGTTGGGGACCCCTGATATAGACTCTTAATTTATGTTATACAAAGAGGTTTAAGTACACCATGATTTTCCTACAGAAATGACAATCATCTTATTTGATAACGAGTCTTTAGAACAAAATTCAAGGAATCTCTACTAGAAGGGCTTGCAATGCAAATATTAACATTTTGGAATTTCAATGGCTACGTGCGCACGCACTACAACCAAGTGATCGCATTTTGAATTGCTCTGTGTGGTTCAATCCGATACTAAGCATGCCAATCTTAAACATTAATTGGGCAAGGGCACTGATCTAACAAAAAAGCAGCTCCTGAAGTGCTGTTTCTGATTTGACAGGAATCATCTATTCCTAGGCATGGTTCCAACATTCAATGAAAGTATGGGTGAATGTTTGCCTTAGAGTATTAAGTACTATTCCCTTACCAAATTTGCCAGGACAAATGAATCCTGTCTTAATCTTGACCAGCAGAAAACAGCTCTTGGGAGCTTTGCTTCTTTTCACCTGGCTAAGAACACCATTTAAAGCAGATCAATTTGGCTGCTGGTTCAAAAGGGATTTCTAGGTTTAGCTGCTTGAAAGTTAGAATTCCTGTTATTATCTTGGGCTCCAAAACATGCATTTGATCAAATAATTATATCTCCCTTTAAAAATGATGGGTAATTTATGATTCACAGGACCCCACAAAAACCTTAGATCACACGGTCAACATCTGGCAGCAAAATGTCAACTTTTCAGCAGTGCCATTCTCCCTACTACATCATCTATAGGCTGAGAATGGAAGCCTCTAGCTCCCATTCCCATTCTCAATCACTCTCCAAATTACAGTCGTGATGCTTCAGGAGGTATCTTCATAGACTTCTGTGGTCCTCAAACACTGGAAGCGTAGTTTTGGCTCCCATTTCCTCAAATTACCTGAAGTGGGTGGGGGGCATCAAAAACACTTTTGGTACTTGTGGACTTTAGTCAAGAAGTATCATGTGGGGTGAGTAGGGCAAGGCTAATGTACTGTGAGAGTTAAATCTCACAGAGTTTTTGAAAAACAAGATCAGCACAAATTGCTAAATTTGTGTTTTATTGTTAAAACAAAGGAGAGAAGATAACAATCTAGCCTGCCCAAAAACAAACCATTTATTAGATTGGGTGGGAAGAAAAAAATGAAAAAAAACCCATCCCACAACCAAGAGCATACGTATATACACTGCTCAAAAAAATAAAGGGAACACTTAAACAACACAATGTAACTCCAAGTCAATCACACTTCTGTGAAATCAAACTGTCCACTTAGGTAGCAACACTGATTGACAATCAATTTCACATGCTGTTGTGCAAATGGAATAGACAACAGGTAGAAAGCATAGGCAGTTAGCAAGACATCCCCAATAAAGGAGTGGTTCTGCAGATGGTGACCACAGGCCACTTCTCAGGTCCTATGCTTTCTGGCTAATGGTTTGGCCACTTTTGAATGCTGGCGGTGCTTTCACTCTAGTGGTAGCATGAGACGGAGTCTACAACCCACACAAGTGGCTCAGGTAGTGCAGCTCATCCAGGATGGCACATCAATGAGAGCTGTGGCAAGAAGGTTTGCTGTGTCTGTCAGTGTAGTGTCCAGAACATGGAGGCGCTATCAGGAGACAGGCCAGTACATCAGGAGACGTGGAGGAGGCAACAACCCAGCCTCAGGACCGCTACCTCCACCTTTGTGCAAGGAGGGACAGGAGCAGCACTGCCAGAGCCCTGCAAAATGACCTCCAGTGGGCCACAAATGTGCATGTGGCTGCTCAAATGGTCAGAAACAGCCCAACACCGTGCAGGACGTTTGGCATTTGCCAGAGAACACCAAGATTGGCAAATTCGCCACTGGCGCCCTGTGCTCTTCACAGATGAAAGCAGGTTCACACTGAACACACGTGACAGGCATGACAGGGTCTGGAGACGCCGTGGAGAACGTTCTGCTGCCTGCAACATGCTCCAGCATGACCGGTGTGGCAGTGGGTCAGTAATGGTGTGGGGTGGCATTTCTTTAGGGGGCTGCACAGCCCTCCATGTGCTCGCCAGAGGTAGCCTGACTGCCATTAGGTACTGAGATGAGATCCTCGGACCCCTTGTGAGACCATATGCTGGTGCGGTTGGCCCTGGGTTCCTCCTAATGCATGACAATGCTAGACCTCATGTGGCTGGAGTGTGTCAGCAGTTCCTGCAAGACGAAAGCATTGATGCTATGGACTGGCCCTCCCGTTCCCCAGACCTGAATCCAATTGAGCATATCTGGGACATCATGTCTCGCTCCATCCACCAACGCCACGTTGCACCACAGACTGTCCAGGAGTTGGGGGATGCTTTAGTCCAGGTTTGGGAGGAGATCCCTCAGGAGACCATCCGCCATCTTATCAGGAGCATGCCCAGGCGTTGTAGGGAGGTCATACAGGCACGTGGAGGCCACACACACTACTTTTGGCTTGTTTTAAGGACATTACATCAAAGTTAGATCAGCCTGTAGTGTTTTTTTTTTCACTTTAATTTTGAGTGTAACTCCAAATCCAGACCTCCATGGGTTGCTAAATTTGATTTCCATTGATAATTTTTGTGTGATTTTGTTGTCAGCACATTCAACTATGTAGTGAACAAAGTATTTAATAAGAATTTTTCATTCATTCAGATCTAGGATGTCTTATCTTTGTGTTTCCTTTATTTTTTTGAGTAGTGTATTTTTTGAACATGTATATGTATGCTCTTGTGAGGTACTGAATCAAAGTTCTGGATTCAAGGTACTTGGTGAAATTCCTTGGTAGAGGTTCTGACTTTCTTCAATAAACATTACTTAGGTTCTTTAATAATTTTTTTTATGAACTTGCCTAAGAGTAGTTCATTTCTTCCTGTGGTATGAAGCCTGACAGCTTCAGTAACTCAGCGTAAGTATGTTCTTATATACAAACAATTTCTCATGTTTCCACAAGATTTAGATCCTCACAACAGACCATATGCTACGCACTTTCTTTGTACCTGTGTTTGCATGTATAATTAATTTCGGCATCCATTTTCTCTTTTTTTTTTTAAATCTCTCCCCCTTATTAACACCACAAGAACTGACCTCAAGAGAAAGAATCACTGCCATATGGAATGAGCACACATGTATGCGCGCGGATGGACAGATATACACCCACACCCAGCCATAAGTATGATTTATATTATCTCCATCCTGTATGCAGGTTTGCAACCCAGCTGAAAGATTCACATACTGTAATCTGCTTTCTCCAGAGGCTGCTGGAGCCCCACTGTCTTTTCCATACCTTCCCCAAAAGAGAAGGTTGAAGATCAGTAGAAAATTCAGTGACAATTTATTGATGTGAGAGGGGAACACCACCAGTAGGGCCATCCTGGATAGTCGTCCTCATTTAGTGACCTTAATTAGAACTAGAATTTTCATCGCCAAGTGATACCACCTTCATTAGGCAAAACCTATAACTGCATCACTTAAGTGACAGCAATTTTGGTAGTCCTGGCACAAGTTGTTAGACCAGTACTGTGCCAAGGTTAGATGAGGATCTCATGGTTCTCCCTCCCCACCACCCTTGCCTCCACTTCAATTCCAACCCCCCATTTGTATCTCCCCATCTTTGCCCTTCTAGCCACCCTGAACTCCGCTACTTCCAGTTGACCTCTGCATCTTCTTCCTCCAGCTACTGATGAGGCATTCCCAGCCAGACCCTCTGCAAAGTAGCTCCTGGCCATGTGCAAGGCCTTCCAGAATATACCAATCTCAGCCTATTCAGCAACCGAACTTTAACTCCACATTACCGGAAAGTTCTGTCATTCAGGCCTATTCATTTTATCTCCCCACCTCCCCCGTTTAAATTGACAATATGCTTTCTCACATTCACCATTCATTCAGTCTTGGGGGTCCAAATGGCCCAGTCACTAACCTTCATTTATTCAATTCATTATTTTATACTAGATTGACAAGGGAGTTAAAACATATGTTGATACAAAGTAACTAACAATTAAATAGCCCACACAATCATTTACATCGATTTATATCTTTCTGATTATATAGGAAAAGACTGGGTGGAGGAGATGTGTGACTGTTTTTGAATACACTGGAAAAAATATGCTCGGGAACCTCACCCCCTCTTTCTCTGGATCCAAAAGACCAAACCCAAACTTGACACTTCTAAGTCTAGGAACAGCCTCTACTGTCGCAGCAACATCATCTAAATCATGTGACGCTATAGCTTGCCTGAAGTTTGAAACAAATGCCTTCACCACTACATGCTAACCGCAACTAACTTGACAAGAACAGTCTATGCAGACTAAACATTCTACTACAATTTTTTAAAAAGTTCATATTGTAATTATCACTTTTTCCATTAAAAAGAAGCCAGAAACCACAAATATTTTCCATTTTATGTGTATGTAGACAGGTGCACATTTCAGAAAGGATGGTAGCAAGAGGAAACTAGCTGAACATTCTAAGTTTATACAAAACTTATCTTTTTTCAGAACGTTTTGTTTTTATGTTACATTAGCCAATTATGAGATTAATTCAGAACAGCTGACAGAATTAACTGTCACGGTCATTTATATGTCTTTCTGGAGTATGCAAACACCATTCCCCCCCCCCCCATTTCTTTACTGGTGACTTTTTAAAGCTACACTTGAACATAGCTTTTTCTACGATTAGTGCTTGCTATTTGGGCTAGTCATATAATGCTAAGATTACAAATTCAACCAAGTAAGCCACAGAAGATGGAAACAACTCTTCAAGCATGATGCATCTTTGTTTTGCACTGCAAATGGGTTCCCCAAACAATGCACCCTTTTAATTGCTCTAGACATACAGAAAGCAAAGCTTCTCTGGAAAGGCTACGGAAATTCCTGTTGTTTATTCAAAATATTTTCTATCTCCTTCCTGGAAAACCACTTCGGTGATATGGTATGCAGGGATCCCAAAATAAAACGGTAACAAGAAAAACATCAAGGCTTGGACATCCATTAATAATAATTTTTTTCCACCGTCAGGGAAAAAAAACAAATCTTTCATGTAAAGCCCGATTTTAGCAACTTGCTGGATAGCTTCCTTGGCAGCAATAGACTAGTAGTTTGCCATGGCTTTCTAAAGCCTGATCCTCTATCCTTACCAGTGGTGGGATTCCAGTAATTTAACACCCGGTTCTCCTAGTGACTGGTTGGGTGGGTGTGGCTTGGAGGGGTGTCATGTGACTGAGCAGGTTTGACATCACTCACGGCGAGGTGGGGCGGCACCTTGCTGTGAACGACATCGAGTTGGCCACACCCTCTCAGTCACATGACCTGATGCTGCAGAGACAGGGCAATTTCCTATGTACCTCTCTCCCCCCGGGTTCCCCGCGTGAGCGCTGGAAGTCTGGTATTCCTTCCCTGCCCAGTCAGCCCGCGCTCCCCTCTCATTCCAGGCATCGATTCCCCCAGCGCTCTGTGTGTGCAACCCTCCAAAAGTTTCAAGAATTACAGCCACGGAGAGGCAAGGTGCACTCACTGTTTCCCTCTAGAACTGGCCTTGAAAAATTAGACTGTCCTCACAGTTAGACTCCCTTTCTTCCAGCGCTCAGTGCAGGGAATCCTGGGTGGCTCTTTTCTCCCCCCCAGTCTCCTTTTGCCAGCATGTGCCAGGCAGGCTTGGCAGGTAGTCGCAATCTTTAGATGGGCTTTTATTTTGTCAGCCCAAGGGCGGAATGGGGGAGTAAAGGGGTTAGGAACGGTACGTAGGAAATCTGTCTCTGCAGCATCCATTGCTTGCCAGTGGGCAGGCAATGTGGCGGCGGTGGCAGTCAAGTGGGCTGGGCCTCGGGGATGGCAGCGGGGAAGGCAAGGCAAGCCGGCTGGCCCTCAGAGACTGTGTGGTTGAGGCAAGTGAGGGAGCCAGACAGAAAGCAACAGCAATTCCAGGTGAGTGGATGACATGAGGTGTGACTGGGTGGGGCAGGGCGAGCCAGTGGTTGGATTTGCCGGTTCCCCGAACTGTGCAAAATTGTAACTCCCAGTTCACCCGAACCGGCTGAATCCTACCACTGATCCTGACCCAGCTTAGCTTCTGAGCCCAGCAAAAGAGTCCTGTGCTGCAATCTGTTTTAGTCAAAAGCAGCATTCAAACCAAAGCAAGTTACTTCTTGACAACTTTTCTAAAAATAGGTATGTTCTACACTTTGGGCGTTAACACTGAGGAGACAATTTTTAGTGTATCCAGTAAGGATTGTTATATTTGCCCCAAAGGACAAAAAGAAATGTTTGTGATCAATGTACTCCCAAATACTTTAATAAGGAAATTAAACATTGAAATAAATAAAAATTAAATGATACTAACAGCAACACAAGCAAAATGGCCCCAAAACTATCGAGAGCTGACTTTTGTGTGTGTGCGTGTGCATGTTTTTTCAATTGTTGACTTAAATTTTCCATTGCATCTCTAGTGAAGATGTAGGAGAGCAAATACATTTATGGCAACCTTGACAGAATTTCCCAGATACTTAACTTGGCACAGCTTGATTGGGTCTGGGCTTATACTGGACTTAAAGCTCACAGACTCAGCATGGCTAATAAAAATTCTGTGTTGCATTCTAGATGAAAGATGCTAAAACAGATAATTTTTTTCTTTGTCAACATGAAGGCCCAAATGCAATTTAATTTCAATATTTCTTTCTTCTACCTTTCCCATCTTTTAAGTCAGTAGTCCCCAACTGGTGGGCCAGGGAGCATTGGTGGTCCGCAGAGAAATGTCACCCCAAATCACCCCCCCAAAGCAATTAATCCAGACTGCACGGAAATACAAGGCTGTGCTGCCCACATGGCCTGTGGGAACACAAGACTTGCGTTCCTTGCATTGCGGATAACATGAGGTAGTGAGGGGAGGGAGGAAATGGCGGAGGGGGAAACTTGCTCCATGCGCCTGGCCTGGCCACCAGGCTGCTTCTTTCCACTTCTTTCTTCTTCTGCTTTTGGCTGCATGCAAGGAAAGCAGCAGAAGTCTTTCTTTCTCTCCCCCAAACTCAGCCAGAAATGAGTCTTTGGGACCCTGCAAGGCCTCCTGCTCCAAGAGGCTGCGCGGGCAAAGACTCATTTCTGGCAGTGTTTGGGGGAGAGAAAGAAAGACTTCTGCTGCTTTCCTTGCATAAGCCAAAAGTCTCTCTCTCTGCCCCTGAGAACGGAGCTAGGGACGGTATCCTGCTATCCCAAATAAAGAAGGATCGATTGGTAGGAAAACAGGGTGGGGGAATTTTCCTGCAGATTTTTTATTGGGATTTTCCCAGGGTCTCTGGTCTACGGGATTTAAAATTATGAGTTTGGTGGTCCCTGAGGTCCAAAAGGTTGGCAACTCCTGTTTTAAGTGACTTTCTACCCTATATTTCTTTAAACAAGGAGGCACTGGCTGTTGCTACAATTAGCTTCTGTTCCTTGAGCAACTATGGCTCTCAGGCTCCCACATTATCCTCCTTTCCATTCTCTTCCTTTCCCCTCCCCTATGTATCTGGAACCATCCCTCTTTTTTTCCCCTGATTCAGACTGATAAAGGGGGATGTGGTATGTGGCACAGTGAGAATCGTCTGGCAGTTCCCACACCCTGCACCCCCTTTCAGTTTCATTGCCCAAATGTGTTTTCTTTTTTAAAGTACAACTGATTGAGATACTTCTCTCTCTTCTACCAAATACTATATCCCTCTCCCTCAGTGTCAAAAACCTTGGTGATTGCCAAAGCTTGACTGTGCGACCTGGCTTAAAACACACTACAAATGGAAATGGGGAAGGACACTGGTGCGCTGCCTTTTAAGGCCATTCAATATTTGAGGAGTCCTTGCAATTCCTTTAAAAACAAAAGTCCTATTTCTTTCTTCAAGTGACCAAAATGTGCCCTACTTCAAATCCCTTCATCCTACTGATACTGGAAAGAAGGATAAGAGGTGGGAAAATCTTCTTGAAAGAGAGAATGGTGAGAAAACATCCCCACCATTTTATAAGTGATTTGTGCTGTGATCTCCAATAGTAATGGCAATGGGGCATTCTTAGGATGATGACCAGCTGAGCGTTTGCTTAAGGCTATTCCCTAGGAGATGTGGAGTTGCCTGAAACTCCTGGGTGGTTTGAACTCATTGTTTGAACAAATGAGTTCTCTTGATGTAGGGAGGAACTCACATTAAGGAACAAAGAAGGACTTTTTAGACAAAAAGAACACTAAAATAGTGCTGAAATCTTGACAAAGGAGGTCAGTTGAATAACCCCCAGGAAACCATATTCTACAGGACGCCGGTCAAACTGGCGGCCCGGCCCGCAGGCTGGATGAATCACGTGCAGGCCACACCACCCCGGATCCACAAAGACAAAAACCATCACGATACGTCACATGACACTATCAAATTTGACACCTGTGTTCTACAGCCTCTGTGGAATGAGGAAGAACTGTAGGAGACCTGTAGGTTTGCCAATCAGAGGCTTGGTGACAGATATGGTACAAGAGGTAATTCTTGACTTCTCCTCTGACCCGAGGCCAACACAAGTCATGAGGAAAACTGTAAAAGCATAGTTCCCAAGGCACAATCAGAGATATCAATCTGTAAAGTGGTAGGCAGGAATTGGATGGAGATGGACTGAAATGGATTGCCAGTTTGGATTGGAAGCTCGCTTAAAGGGGATATTTTTCTTGATTAAACAAGCCAATAGTATGGTCAAAATCATAGTAGTATGGTAAATGTAGGAAAATCTCAGGAAATGCTATATGTCTTCACTGCCAAGGCAACGCTGAGTTTATTTTAATCGGCTATATCAAAAAGCCTCCAGGGGAAATGATAGCTCTGATATAGCTAACACAGTTAATATAAGTAAGTGAAAGGCATATTTCTCTATCTTAGCATAGAGAATGTTGTCATGAAGGCCTTAAAAAAACCCCACTCAAACTTGATTATGGAGAGAATGAGCCTCTAAGTAAATCCGCAAATCATCTAAATATGCTATCAACAACTCGTCCAGAAAATCATAGCATGCACGATTATATGTCTTTCAAAAACTGACAGATTGTTTACCAATCCTAAAGGCGTTACTGCATATTCAAACTTTCACAGAAGGACATTTTTGTATAAACAAAGCTGTAAGCTTTTCTGAAATATTCCATAGTAAAAATTAATATTTTCTAAGAGTTCAAAAATTTGGAGAAAGGGGTAATAATCCTCAGGATTACCTGAAGGAAATATTCCTATTTTTGAAAAAAAAAAAAAGCTGAGTGCACAACTAAGGAAATCAGAAGAGCAGATAAAGCCTTCCTGTAAAGTCTTATTAATATCTTAAGAAAGTTTCTTTAATGTCATTCTTAATAAATCTCATTTCAGAGAAATGTGTTCTTGGGAATAAAGACCTGTAGTTGTACCCTGGTACTAGTCTGAGTAAAGCAGTGCAACTAGAACAACTTGATGTCAATGTATTTTTTCCGAATTTGGGCTCCACTTGGCTTTGAGTCGCCCTAGGCAGAGAGACCCTAAGGGGTGGAGATTGCATTAATTCCCAACAATCCAGATCTAAAGCATTTAGGGAATATACTGGTGAAATTCACATTCCCTGAAATACTTCAGATAAGGGGAATTAGCAAGCCACCCTTGGGCAGAAGGGCCAGGCTCTCCTTAGTATAAACACTGGCCTCATATGCAAGGCTGAAATTTTTCTCTAGCAATGAAATGCAACCCTGCTTGCTTCCAATTGTACAGAGTGGGTGGGGGAGGGAAAAGAAAGGAAAAGGAACAGTGTTGCCTTTCCTTCCCAAACTGCAGTTTTATAAATATTTGAAAAATGTATATGGAAAAGAGAATCAAATTAACTTTTGAAAAATGCAGATACATCATGACTATAAAGAAAAGTAAATGCATTTCATGCAAGTGATTATGGGTATACACATTGCCAAGTGGAACCATTTTAAATAAAAAAAGTAGTGTATTGTGTTTCAAGTTTGAAACCCATTTTTTAAATTCGGAACAGTTCCTCTGCGTTCGAAACATGCTGTTTAAATCACTTTAAATGACTCCCAAATTCGAAACAAAACCATTCTGAAGTTGAAATATTTCCTAAGTGACCAATCCCTTAGACAGCATTTTGAATTCAGGACATGCATTTTGAATGTAAGATAAACATCAAATGGCGTGTACTCGGTATTGAATTTAAAATATTTTGCACAACCCTACCAGACAGCTAATAATACAGAGAGGAAAAAACAGAGAAGGCCAAAGAAAAGAAAAGTAAGAAGTTAAAAGATGGATAGCGGGGATGAATCTGGGGAACATAAAGCAGCAGCAGGTCAGGAAAAATGTTTAATAAAAAATTATAGACTGCGAAGGAAATGGATCATTAAGAAAGTACTGAAAATAAAAGAAATGGCTCTTGTTCCAAGTGATGGAAAGAGCACTAGGGTGGGGGAAAGAAAATTAAGAGTCAAATATTGCAACAGGGTAGCTAGCTTATATACAATGGAGAGAAAAAAGATAAAACAAGACAAGAAGATAGCATGAAGAAACCTAAAAATCAGAATCAAAAGCTAATGACAACCATCATGAAAAGCCAGCACATAGGCAGAGAGAATGAATCACTAGCATAGTCTTCATCCATTTATCATTCTTATACATTTGGCTAAATATTACAGAAAGTCAATAAAAACAAGGTTTTCTTCAGTTCTCTCTCTTTTTAAAGCATCATTGAAGGAGTGACAACAATATTAATGATAAATTGATATTTCAGGGGACATAAGAAAGCCAGTTACTTTAAATCATTTCAATAAATGTAATCAAATAATGTCAAACTGCCCTGATCGATTTGATTATATTGCCATCAAGTTGCTGTTGAACCACGCAGATATTCTCCAAGATGATCTGTCCCTAATCACCTGTCCTTCAGGTCTTTTAATGATGGTTTTAGGATGATTGACTCCCAAAAGCAGACATTGTCTATCATTACAATTGTCTCACTGATAATTCTATGCCTGGTTGTTGTACCTATTATGATTAGTTTGGTCTTTCTGTTTAACTTTAGTCCCATTTTTATTGTACTTCTTGATACTATTATTTATGGTTCAGTCAGCCAGATGTTCAGACTGCATTTGGCATTTTTATCCACCTATTAAGTCCTTTCCAAGGACCTAGGATAGTCAGATGTGGATATTGATGGTGTTAGAGACATTGTTGCAGGATGGAAGCTGTTCTGAGTGAAATTGCTTTTTGCAAACTGACGGATGGTAAATTTATCAGTGCTGATGGACTTTAAGTGGTGCTCCAGTGGTTTTCGGATTGCACCCAAAGTGCCTTTTTATCTGAAACGGCATAGGATTTTTTGTTTGAGCAGGGATTGGACTAGGAAACTCCAAGGACCCTTCTAATCCTGTTATTACTGTCGGCATTACCTTTGCTTTCTTTTGCCACAATCATTCTATTTCTATTTGCAGGTCTTTGTATTATTATTATTGTTATTATTATTATTAACAAAAACAACAGTGTACACAGCAAACGAGATAACTGCTGGGTTTCATATCACAAATCACTAGTCGAACACTTCCCAAGTGTTTAGGACTATGTGATGTATCGGCGGATTATGCGAGAAGATCCCAGTAAGGTGGCCTTCTGCAGCTGACCTATGGTGATTTTGTCAGCGCCAATTGTTTTAAGTGCTTGCCTGGGTCTTTAGGCACAACATCCAGTGTGCCTAGTTCCACTGGAACCACCTGCACTGGTTTACTCCAGAGTCTCTGCAGTTCGATTCTCAAGTCCTGATATCTGGTGACTTTTTCAAGTTGTTTCTCGTCGATTCTGCTATCATCAGGTATGGCAATGTCGACGATCCACACTTTTATTATCATCATCATCATCATCATCATCATCATTATTATTATGAATCTTTAGTGAGATTCACAGCCTTTGGGGCTGGTTGATAGCTCAACAGCTCGAGTCCTAACCAAGGACCCAGGAACTGTTAAGGCAGCATCGGAGGATATAAGCTGTTCCAAGTAGGGTGTTTTTTTGTAGAATCAGGGTATTCAAGTCTGAATAATAACAACAACAACAACAATAATACTATTGATACTAATTCTAATAATGATGATGATGATGTGTGCCAGTCAGCCAGATGTTCAGACTGAGTTTGGCATTTTTGTCTACCTATCGAGTCTTTACCAAGGACCTGGGATAGGCAGATCTGGATGTTTGATGGTGTTACAGATATCTATTATTATTATTGTTGTTGTTGTTATTGTTGTTATTATTATTATTTCATTAAACATGAAACTCAGTCAACTGAACATTTAAAAATGTATCACAAATGTCATTGGCTGGTGCTGATGGTTGATACAGGTTGCTGCCAGCATCCTAGATATCATCATCATCACGATCATCATCCATTACACAGTCAGCCAGATGTTCAGACTGGGTTTGGCATTTTTGTTTACCTATCGAGTCCTTACCAAGCACCTGGGATAGGCAAATCTGGATGTTTGATGGGGTTACAGATATCGCCGCAGGATGGAAGCTGTTCCAAGTAAAGCTGCCTTCTGCAATTGACTGATGGCGAGTTGTCAATGACAATGGTGTTCAAGTGGTGCTTCAGTTGTTTTGGGACTGCACCCAAGGCACCTATTACTATTGGTACTACCCTTGCTTGCCTTTGCCATAGTCGTTCTATTTTGTATTTGTTATCTTCTCCAGTTCTTTCTCTTCTCTTCTGCTGTCTCCAGGCACTGCCACATTCACTATCCAGATTTCTTTTTGTCTTTCTTATCGACAACTGTTAAGTACGGGGTGTTATGTGGCAGGTGCCTATCTGTCTGGATTCTAAAGTCCCAAAGCAATTTAACTTTTTCATTTTCTATGACTTTTCTATTTTATGGTCCCACCAGTTCTTGCTTACAGGCAAATGATATTTCTTGCAGATCTTCCAATGCACCATTGTTGCTACTTTGTCATACCGCTGCTTGTAGTCATTTCATACAATCTTCTTGTAGCAGCTTACCAAGTGGTCCACTGTTTCTTCAGCTTATTTGCATAGGCAGAACGTACTGTCTGTTCCTGTCTTCTCAATTCTGGCTTTGTATACATTTGTCCTTAAGGCTTGGTCTTGCGCAGCCAGACTTAATCCCTCGGTCTTTTTCTTTAACTTTCCTACTCTTAGCCATTTCCAGGTCTTGTTATTATCTGCTTTCCCTTCTATTTTTTTTAATGTACTGGCCATGTAGTGCTTTGTATTACCATGCCTCTATTATTATTAAAGTTGTTGCTGTTGCTGCTGCTGCTGTTGTTGTTGTTGTTGTTGTTGTTAATCTTTAGTGATATTTACAGCCTTTGGGACTGGTTGGTAGCTCAACAGCTCGAGTCCTAACCAAGGACCTAGGAACTGTTAAGGTAGCATCGTAGGATATAAGCTGTTCCAAGTAGGGTGGTTTTTTGTAGAACCAGGGTATTCAAGTCAGATAAATTCAGAATTTTCAAATAGTGAGGTAGCCCTTTAGGTATTGCTCCAAGGGCTCCAATTACAATTGGGATAACACACAATTTCTTCTTCCAAAGTCGCTCAACTTAAATTTGTAAGTCCCAGTATTGTGTGATTTTTTTTCTTGCTGCTTGTCTTCAATTCGCGCATCACCAGGTATTGCAATGTCAATGAACCAACCCTTTTTCTTTTCAACTATTGTTATGTCAGGTGTGTTGTGGGCCAAATGCCTGTCAGTCTGAATTCTGAAGTCCTACAAGATCTTGACTTTTTCATTCTCCAGAACCTTCTCAATCTGATGTTCACAGTAGTTGTTACTATACTCAAATACACTTTTGGCACAGTTTCCACTGAATGATTTTAGCAACTTGGTTGTGGCGTTCTGGTTAGTCAGTTTGTGAAATTTTGCGGTACCCACTGAAATGCTCAACTGTTTCATCTTTCTCATTACAGAGGCAGCATTTGCTGTTGGTGGTGACATGCTGAATCTTTGCCTTCATGCAATTTACGGTTAAGGCTTATTCTTGAGTAGCCAAAATAAAGCCTTCAGTTTCTTTTTTCAGTATTCCTGATTTTAGCCAGTTCCAAGTAAACTTTTGGTCAGCTTTGCCTTCAATACTTTTCAGGTATTGGCCATGCATACTTCTGCTTTTCCAATTTTCAGTTTGCTTCCCAATTGCTTCTTATTTGTATTCAGCTTTTGACTTGGTTGTATTCAAAAGGTCTCCTTTATGTATTTCCTTAATCATTAGCGCTTCACTTTTCTGGATGTAGTCATTCAAGCTGTGTCGTCGTCGTCATCATCATCATCATCGATTTAATCTTCAATTCAATTCACAGTCTGGGACTGGTAAGAAGTTAACAAGTCCTAACCAAGGACCTAAGAGCTGTTAAGATAACATTAGAGTATATAGGCAGTTCCAAGTAAGGAGTTTGTTTGTTTTTTGCAAAGTCAGTATATTCAGACTTAATAAATTTGAAATGTCCATGTATCAAGCAACCCTTTGGGGTATTGCTCCAAGGGCTCCTGTTACTATTGGTACAGTCATTGATTTTTTTCCTCCACAATTGCTTAACTTTGATTTGCAGATTGTGATATTTCATTATTTTTCCCAGCTGTTTCTCTTCAATTCGTGCATCACCTGGTATTGCAATATCAATGAACCAGATTTTCTCTTTTCTACAATAGTGATGTCAGGTATATTGTACACCAGATGTTTTTCTGTTTGGATTCAAAAGTTCTGCAAGATCTTGACATATTCATTTTCAAGAATTTTCTCAACTTGGTGTTCCCAGTAATTTTTGCTGCATTCCAACCCAAACTTCAGGCAGAACTTCCAATGTATAATTTTGGCAATTCAATCATGACCAGGTAGATAATCAGTCTGTGAGACTTTCCTGCAGCCACTGATAATATATCTACTGTTTCATCTTTATCATTGCATAAGTAATATTTTCTGTTGTTACTGGCATGTTGAATTTTTGCTTTCACAGAATTAGTCTGCAAGGCTTGTTTGTTCTTGAGCAATTATTATCATTATTATTATTAATCATCACACAGTCAGCCAGACGTTCAGACTGGGTTTGGCATTTTTGTCTACCTATCGAGTTCTTACCAAGGACCTGGGATAGGCAAATCTGGATGTTTGATGGTGTTACAGATATCGCCGCAGGATGGAAGCTGTTCCAAGTAAAGCTGCCTTCTGCAATTGACTGATAGCGAGTTGTCAATGACAATGGTGTTCAAGTGGTAGTCCAGTTATTTTGGGATTGCACCCAAAGTGCCTATTACTATTGGTACTACCCTCGCTTGCCTTTGCCACAGTCGTTCTATTTCTATTTGTAGGTCTTTGTGTTTTGTTATCTTCTCCAATTCTTTGTCTTCTATTCTACCTGCACTGCCACATCCACTTCTTCTTCTTCTTTTTCTTCAGCGCTTGTCTCGCGCTCTGGCGAGGTCCGCTAATGTCCTTGAGTACTGCTTCCACGCCTCTCTGTCTGCCACGTATGTCGGGTCTGCCTTCGCGATCTCTAGATCGGCCTTGATCGTGTCCATCCAGCGTTGCTTAGGTCTACCACGCGGTCTCGCTCCTCCGACAATCACCTTCATCGCAGATTTGATGATGGATTCTTCCTTGGCGCGACTCACATGGCGAACCATCGTAGCCGGGACTGCCTCATGACCGTGGGGATGGGCACGACGTTGAACCGTCTGCGCACTTCTTCATTCCTGACGCGATCGAGTAGGGTGAGGCCTACCGACCATCGGAGCATTCGCATCTCCATTGTCTGGAGTCTGCTTTCGACTTCTTTGGTCGTCGGCCAGCATTCTGCGCCGTATATGGCCACGGGGCGCACCACAGAGTTATAGATTTTCGCCTTCAGGCGCATCGGCATCTTCTTGTCACAGAGGACGCCCGTGACGGACTTCCATTTGCCCCACGCTGCGTTGATCCTGGCTGCCACCTGTTGCCACATCCACTATCTACACTTTATTGTTTTTCTTATCGATATAACTGTTAAGTCCAGAGTGTTATGTGGCAGGTGCCTGTCTGTTTGAATTTTATAGTCCCAAAGCAATTTAACTTCTCCATTTTCTATGACTTTCTCTATTTTATGGTCCTACCAGTTCTTGCTTACAGGCAAATGATATTTCTTGCAGATCTTCCAATGCATCATTGTTGCTACTTTGTCATGCCACTGCTTATAGTCAATCTGTGAGATCTTCTTGCAGCATCTTACCAGGTGGTTCACTGTTTCTTCAGCTTCTTTGCATAAGTGGCATTTACTGTCTGTTATTATTGTCATCATCCTCATCAATTTAATCTTCAATTTGATTCAGTCTGGTAAAAACTTTTGTTGTTGTTATTGTTATTATTAGCCACCCACACCTCAGTTTGAGACAACTCTATTACCAAAGCTTATAGAACGCTTACATTTTTCAGCTAGCAGAGTAGTGTCATCAATATACCACAGGATATTGATGTTTCTTCCTCAGTTTTGAAAATATGCTCATCTTCTTCTAACCCAGTTTGCCTTAATATAAAGTTAGCATATAGGTTGAATAATTAAGAGGACAGTATACAGTGAGAATATGTCTCGCTCCTCTGCAATCTGAAACCAGTCTGTTTCATCATATTTTGTTTGTAATGTGTCTTCCTGATTTGTTTATAGGTTTCATCGGAGGACAATGACATGTTTTGGGATTCCCCTTTTCTAAATACATTCCGCAGCTTGACCAAGTTGGAGGGTCTACAATGAACTTATTTCCATGTGGCTATTTAGAATCTGGTAATTAGGCTGTTCTGAACAACTAATCCCACACACACTTTTTTTCTTCAAAAGTGCCGAACAGAACACTAACAACAATGGATGTAAAATTTTAAAGTAAGAGAGAGGGAGGAAAAAAAAAACCCTGATTGCCTTACTTCCAAACAAGATTTCAATAGCAGTTAGGAAAAGCACATATAAGTAAAATAGAGTAAAATCCTCTATAAACCAAATTCTTTGTCAAGGTTCAAAATTAGGGAAAGCCTTAATGTAGTAATTTACAACAACTCCATTTAAAACATATAGTTCAAAATCTATCTCTAAATGGAACAATACTGGCATCCAGTGGCCATCACAATTATTCAGAATGGAGTACAAAGCATATAATCATTCCTTCGGTGATTAATAAAATGTGTTAAGTTTGTAATGTAATCTAGCCTCTTTATTTTACATTTCATTACAACATGCAACAAAACCTACCTGGTAAAGCAGTGATAAAATCCCTTTGCAGCATGGGTTTTAAGTAGGAATTAATATGTCCATGCTGATAGTGACACATTCGTGAAATGAGGTGTTCCACAAATTCAACCTGATCTGATTCAGACCACTGGTCAAAATACTTAATACACAAGTCTTTTTCCTTTTCGTAATTTCCTTCAGATGGTCGTTTCCTTGAAACTATTACAGATGAAGTTCCATTGCTTATCTGTATTATGAAAACACAAACAGAAAAAAATGTTTCCTCTTTAACTTTTAGAATACTGTATTGCAGATATCCTATTACAGATATTAATAGCAAATAGCCTAGTTATCCACATTTTGCATGTGATACATTTAGTCTAAACAGTTTGATTCACTTCCAAGAAACACCAATTGCTATGCTTTTTCCCCAATCCTGAATGAGAAATTTCTTATCACCTGATACATTCTTTATATATGTTTCCATCTGGTTTTCATTATAAAAATTAGCAACTGAAATACTGTCACTAGATTTATTCTACCCCCTCCCCCAATACAGAATAAATACTTCATTTTTAATAAAATTCTTGACAGTAATTAAAAGCCTTATCTATTTCATCATAGTAACTGTGGCTAACCAAGTTGTTACTAACATGCACCATGTACTAAAGTACAAACTTCAGACATAATATGTAAAGTTTGGGCACACTGTGCAAAGTTTCACACACATTATGTGAAGATGTAGCTTTCTGAAAAAGACTCTAATGCTGAGAATGGGTGGGAAGAATGCAAACAAGAGGACAACCAAGAGCAAAATACTGTAGATGGACTCAGGTATGATGAAGATGAGGGCACTGTTGGGAGATTTGAAAGGACAGGTTAGGGATGGTTCTGTTGGTTGCTAGGAATGGAAAACAACTTGATGGCAGATAATCAATCATTCAAAATACAAATATTTGCCAGAACATTTTACAATTTTATACAAGCAAACTGTTCTTAAGAACTGCCAGTTGTTACAAAAAAAGCTCTAATTAAAAAAAAAAAGGCCTAAATGGATTCGATCATGTACCAAATCAATAAATGTTTGTTTGTATAACCTATATAAAGTCAAGGACTAATTAAACATTGTTGTTTGGTATTGTGAAGTCTGGTTAGACAATTCCAACCTCTACACTGTGAATACAAAATAAAATAAAAATCAAATGTCAAGTAAATGCTTATCTCCACAGCTATTAATCTTAATGTTGGAAAGGTTAATAATGGCAGCAATGCTCATGGTCTCTCATATAGCCGGTGCACATCTCTATTTTTGTACCTACAGCACCACCTAGTGACTATAGAGAACTATGAGATCAGCTGCAAAAGAAAAAAAAATCAAAGAAAGTGAAGAGAATTCAGAATATGTAAGCAGAGAATCTGGAATGTAAGGAAGGTGGGCATAAAAATGAGGAACCCATAGTATGGATCAATGTACCCGTTAGGACAACAGACTAATAAAGAACTTTGGATGAACTTCTTGGGGCCCAAGTGATCAAGCAAACATTTTTTAGCAATTCTATCTTGTTTATTATTAGCATTAGCAATATATTCAATAGTATACTAAATAAAACCAGCATCAAAGAAAACACTTCCACAATAACTATGTAAAAGAGGGGTGTCAAACTCACGTCATCACGGCGGTGTCACATGATGTATCGGAACTTTTTTCCCCTTCATTAAACCAGGCGTGGGCATGATGCATCTGGTCTGTGGGCTGGGAGTTTGACAGCCCTGATGTAAATTATTAAAGATAATATTAAACATAAGGAAATCTGAATCAAGCCTACCTGCCACAATGTGTTTTTCTTTGGAGACTCATCTTCATTCTGATCCTCCATTACTGATGTGTTCTGGGAAAAAAGAAGAAATACACATGTATTTTCTTCTGTGAACTTTTCAATATGTCACATCTTTTTTGAGACATACCCGCACATTATACAATCCTACAATAGCTGCTACACATAGTAGGAGAATTGCTAGCCATTATTTAACTTTACTACAAATACAAGTGTTTATTAAAGGGGGGGAGGCATTCTTTTTTAATAGCTGAAATGCAGCATTTCAGTAGTCCATCTTAAATGAGAGCCTAAAATAAAGTCATTAATGTGTAATAAAAGCTACTAAACTGTTTGCCTGCAGCACTATCACATTTATCTAACCTTCTTATCGGATTTAAGACTTGGATTTCAAGTCAAACTTCTCAAAATATATCTACAGCAGTAATTAGTACATGAAGATATACACCAAAGCAAGGAAGAAATATCTTATTTTGGGGAACAAGAGAACAGGAAACACCGAAAAAGCAACAGCAGAAAATAATTCAAACATAGTCGTGTGAAGAAGCAGCCCCATGTAGTTTTTTTTCAAACACATATGGATATAGTAATATTTTATCTTTATTCAAACAGTATATAAAAATAAAAGTGATGTAATTGTACAAAACTATGAAGAATAAATGTTGCAATCATTTATTTAACGTCAAATTAATAGACATATCATTTCCTTCTGTGGAAAAAATAAAGACACCCATTGGCAGAAATAGTATGTGGTACTGTTCCCTTTGACACCTCATACCTTATACCAGGGGTGGGCAATTAATTTTCTCAAGGGGCCACATAGGAAACTGGGACTGTTGTGGAAGGGTGAACCAATAGGGCTCTGAAGGTGCAAAGGCACATACACGTGCACATATGTAAACTGAAAAAAAAGCAGTTTCCTTCAAAATAAAAATAATGCAGTTGTATGGCATGCATGATATTCACTTATTTACATTTGATTTCTAACTTCCAACTGACCTCAGGTAGGCTGGATGTGGCATGAGGGCTGTAAAATGCCCGGATCTGTCTTACATTGCAACAGTCTATCAGTGTCTGACATTGACTAAGAGGAATTTTCCCCCTCCATTCCACTATGTAGGATCTTTTCAGCTATGCAATCTATTTCTAGTAACCCTTTTCTTTTTTCCCCCTAGCCATTCCTTGGGGAATTTACCAGAATGTTTAGGATCATAAACATGTTGCAAGGTCCACTTTCGGATGAATTTCAGTCTTCTGACAGTTGTTCTCATACACTACCCTCAAGCACCCTCTGATACATTCATAGTGAAGTCTGTGATGGACAGAGGCTCAGGTCCCAATGCAACCACATAGCCCCAAACCATAACATCCCTACCACCATGCTTTTGGGTTGGTATCAGGTTCTTCTAGAGAAAGGTGCTGTCTTTGGTTTTCACCGAACATGTAGCCAAATAAGTTCATCTTTGCCTCATCTGTTCACAGCACACTCTTCCAGAAGATCTGATCTTTCAACGGTTCATGAGAAAACTTGCCTTGCCCTGATCTTCTTTCTGGACAGCAAAGGTTCCTTCTTGGCACACCTCCCATGTGGATCTAATTTTTGCAACTTCCTTATACTGATAGAACCATACATTTTGATATCAATGGAAGCAAGAGCTCCTATAGGTCCCAGCATGAAATTCTAGGGTTCTTATTAGAGATTTCTTTTAATATCATGTGTTCTGCTCTTGACCTGAACTTGTTGAGGCAGTCTGGCCTCTGGGCAAGCTGACAGTTATTTGAAAACTTCTCCACTTATAGAAGACCTTCTGGACAGTGGAATAATTGATGCCCAATTTTGTGGCCAGCTTTTAAAAACCTTTCCCAAGCTCAAAGGCATCTATAAACTTTATGCTGGTCTCAGAGAGTATTTTCAATGTAAGCATGGTGATATCACACTTGCTTTAACAACAAAGAGCAACTCAAGGTAAATGTCTAAGGTTTCAGTAAGACCCGTTCCTCCCTAATGATGTTCTAATGATTTGCATCTGATGTGGACAGTGCACTTGATTCTAATTTTAGTTACTTCAAGTAGTGATAAATATACACGGAGTTCTCAATTTATGACTTTTATTTAATGATGGTTCAAAGTTAGGATGGTGCTAAAAAAAAGTGATTAAGCCCAGTCTTCACACTTTCAACTGTTGCAGCATCCCTGCAATCATGTAATCAAAATTTGGGCGTTTGGCAACCGGCATGTATTTATGAGAGTTGCAAGCACTCCAGGGTCATATGATTACCATTTTCAACCTTCCCGGGAGACTTCCAACAATAAAAGTCAATGAAGGAAGCGACTGTGATTCACTTAATGGAGATTCATTTAACAATTGCCGCAAAATAGGGAGTGTGATTCAGTTAATGACTGCATTGCTTAGTGACAAACATTCAATTATAGTCATAAATTGAGGACTACCTGTAGAGATTTTACTTATTCTTTTTACACGGAAAATCTGCATCTAGAGTTATTTAAGTTATACAATGGACTACAAGATGTAAGTGGTGCATGGTATTTATTATATCTCCCTTATTTGTCAATATTGCTGAAGACCAAACATCTGTATGTTGAAATATGTTGGAAAAAGTCAAAAAGTTTCACATGACAACTATTTAAAGACAATGGATGATCTTAAGATCTCTCTTTGTCTGGAAAGAAATTATGAAGAGCCAGTCTACTCATCAGCTTGTCATTTCACTAGAGCCATTGACTTCACTTTTAAGCAAGCAGTCTTTAGTTCGCTATTTCTTCCCCATAAGTCTTAAATGACTTTACTCTGGATACTGAATCCCAGCTACAGTTGAGCAGTCTCTTTCTAATGAACCTGACTGCCAATGAATTATTTTATAAGTCCATTATTAACATCATCAACCCCCAAAATAAAATATAATTAAATATAGCAATTTGCAGAGAGAGAGAGAGAGAAAGAACATACAAAAACATTAACAAATGGAAATCTAGCTAAATATCATTTATAGTGTATTATTATAGTCAAATATTAGGATTGCCAGCTAAATGACATAGATATTATTGCAGGTATGTTTTACAAGTGATTGCAAAGATACGGCTACAATAAATGTTAATGTAAGAAAACTTGCTGAATGTCCTCTAGGACTATTGAGAGTAAGATGTCAAAGCACAGTGATATGAAGATTCAATTGCACTTAAGTACTGTAATCTTAAGATTACTAACTGTGATACTTTCCTACTGTATCTAATAGTTATAAAATTATTAAACTGGCTCCCTTATTCAACTTCAAGGCTCGTTCTGGTAAAGTCTGAATTTTCACATCCAACACCAACAGAAATTCACTAACCAGCCCACTGACCCAATAGAAACAAAATTTAAAAAACCCACCTGCTAAAATGCTCATTTGAAAAGATTAAGGTGTATGTATGTATGTATGTATGTATGTATGTATGTATGTATGTATGTGTATATGCTTCCCTGTGGCTTTGAAAACCACTTCCAGGATTTGAAACATAGCACTCACTTAATCCTATCAAAGTCTAGATTTTTCCTGCTTTTCTACAAAGTTCATGATCTTCAGGAGTCCATAAAAGAATAGCCAAATTAATCATTTATAAAAAAAGTGCTGTTATTATGGGTTTATTAGCTAGTTTTGGGGAGGACATTTCATTAGTCTTCTATTATGCCTAAACAGCCTTCTACATAGCATTCACATAAATATTAAACATCATTATTGTGTCCATCAGGTGTTCTACATTTATTCTCAAGCTAGTATTGAAACATAATCTGTAGATGAAAAAAATGAGATGCTGATTACCAACAAAAACAGTGCTAAAATGTTGCCCAATATAGGCATTTTAGATGGTTCATCCCTCTCTTGCTTCTTGAGCTGCTTTCATCCCAAGAACGGTACCGGTATCAAACCGGTAGCTCAGAGGATCAGCTGTGAGGAACTGATTCGCTCAGTTGATCAGCTGTTGGGCCCACCTGCCCAGGCTCTAGTCTGTGCTTTATATCCTGGTTTTCAAGCTGAGTTGATTTGCACGGCACAGCGGATTGCTGTATGTCAACTATTTAACACACAGAGATTGCTGGAGAAGGTCATTAGCAAACGCTCTGTGCGCGGTTGAATCGCATCCTTGCTTTGCACCATTCAGAAGACAGGAACTTAAGATTTCTTTAGGCATTTCTCTGAAAGTACAAACTCTGAAAACTGAGTTTTAGTGTCCACATAAACAACAGAACTGCATTCACTTCCACTTAAAGAAGAATACTGCACCTGATCCAACATTTATTAAAGGAGGACCCTGGGCCAGACTGAGAGATTTGTGTGAATGATTTCTGCTCCTTTAAGATTTTTCACATGAACGCAATACATGGATTTTGAGAAGAATAAATAGGTGGGATCAATGTGCAAGTGCCACTTTTTACTCAATTTCAAGCCATTACATATACAGGCTAATGTAAGAAGGCTAATCTAAGAAACAATGTACCAGACACTTGAAAAACCACATTTAATCTTGAAAGAACAGGTGGACTGAATAGAAAGAGAGGGAAATGGAATACAACAGGGGTGTCAAATTCACATAGTCACGACAGCATCACGTGACATATTGGGACTTTCCCCCCCTTTGCTAAACAGGGCGTGGGTATGGCCAGCACGTGATGCATCTGGCCTGTGGGCTGGGAGTGGACAGCCCTGGAATACGAGTTCTAAAAGAACCCATTGAAATATTTATAGTGATGGAATTGTTAGTTCACAATTGTTTAAAAGCAAAATTCAAATTAGGTGTCTGCTTTCATTATCTCTGTGTATATATATTTTATTGATTTACAAATCTCCATTCCAGGGGCCTTTGTCCTATGTTGGAATACATTGGGACTGGCTATATCTACTGTTGTGGCATTTTATACAACCATTCGAACCAAGTCACCTGCAAAGAGAAAAAGAGACACTGAAAAACCTTAATGGCACAGGAATCAGAGGTAGATATTTGCTCATAATCAATTGTGATATGGGAATAATCAAGGAACACCCCCCGTCACACACAATCTTCTATACTAAATTCATGAGGGACTGGAAATTGTTTATCCTGCTCCCTCCATAATGACCGTCATGTGCCTCACCGGGGGTGGGTGGGGGGTAGGAATTCAGCTGTTCAACGCCTAAAGGGCAATAATAAAGAGGGTGCTATTTTAGTTCTGAATTTAAGGTTGAACTGGTGCTGACAAAAAGTATTCAGAGCCCTTTAAAAAAGCAATTTCAACTTCAAACAGACTTTAAGAAAAGCTCTGGACTAACCATGGCACCACTGCACCTCAGATAGCATCTAAGATTTCCCATCAGTCAAAACACATGTAATACAAGTTCAGTATTAATATGCTGTGTATATCAAAGTCATACTATTAAAATATAAAAAGTCATTATTTGGTCATGTACTATGGAGACATTTATTTGAGACTGTGCAGAAAACAAGATATAGTACAGATGCCACTTCAATTATGAATCAATTTATCACAGCAATGAAGATCACAGCTCACTAAAATAACCTCATCAGCTACAGAGATGTTTCCCTTGTGAGAGCTCTGTGTAAGAGTAAATCACAAAGTAAACTGTTGAAAAACAAATTAACTGAAAGAGCAACAAAAAGGATTCCCATGGTCAGGATTTGAGTACAGTTCTGAAGTACCATTTGGAAATGCATATTCTTTAGACCCCAGATAGCTATCGAGTATGTGGACATCTGCAATATTTCTAAATGGTGTTTTTGGAACCATGAAACAAACTGCTCTTCTTTTTTTATTAATTCATTCAATTCAGACAATAATGCTGAATACCTACAAGATTTGGACCCCTTCCTCCCCCCCAAAAAAGCAACATAGTGGCATTTTGAACGAGAACTGCAACTCACCCACACTCAACACTTCTAAATTATATTCTTTAAGCAGGTCAATGTATCTGTGATTTCAAACAATTTGCCACTCAATAGCTTTCTGAAATATAAGCAGCTGACCATGGAATCCACTACCTTTCCCCCCCTGCCCCCCCCTCCAAATGAGTGGAAGGGAAAAAAATCCGAAAGCTAAGAATAGGAATGCCTCTTAGCCGGCTAAAGGAAATACTTGAATACTCGAAATCACAGGAAATACTGTGATTTTTGCCATTGGTGCTAAAAAGGACCACTTGAACGGGTGTCTAAATTCTGCATTTCTCATATTCACTGTTTTGTTATTCTGAATCTAAAAACAACAGCACTTTAAACATTAACCACGCAGTCAAATTTTGCAGAAAGAAGTTTGAGTTTAACCTTGTACCAAAGTTTCAGTTAGTTTCTGTTCTCTTAGGAATTTATTTCAACATATCATTTGGCCAGGGATGCATGATTTATTTTATATAAATTCTGATATCATGAGGTTCTCACAGGATGGTTGTTGTGGGAAAAATAGGAGAAAGATATGTTGGATAGGTTTACTGCCTTGAGTTTTTTTTTGTAAAAATGGGAAATGCGGGAAACAAACAAACAAGACACTCCAAATAAGCATTTCCCCCCGAATCAGTTCCATAAGAATATGACATTTGGTTTAGTGGTTAAGGCATCAGGTTAGAAACCAGGGGACTGTAAGTTCTAGTCCCACCTTGGGCACAAAGCTGACCTTGGATGACCTTGGGCCAGTCTCTCACTCTCAGCCCTTGAAAGGAAGTAGTGGGGGGAACAGTCATAACTCTGAGGATAGATTATAAGTAACTATTTTTCCCCCCCAGATGGAATGATAGTTAAGCATCTGGTCATTAAGCGAGGGTTACCTGTATAGCTTACTAACAGATCTGTTTGTAAGCATCCACAATAATATATGTCATATTTTCTCAACATCGTCCCTTCTTTATTGTTCTTTCATCAACTTTATTAAATTTCCAAAAAAATATAAGATAACAAAAGAAAAAGAAAAAAAATGGGGGAGTGGGGAAAGAATAAAAAATAGAAAAAGTGACCAAAAAATCCTCCCATTTGCTTGTATTTGTGGTATAGCCCTATTATAAGGGGGCGGGGGGGAGCCATCTGTCCAAAAATGCAGCGGTTCTGCTTCAGACTTCCAGATTGAGATTTTGCTCCCAGAAAATAAGAGTTGCTATAGCCCAGTCTCAAAGGGTAAAATTTGCTTGCCATCCAATATGAAGTTTGCCAACTGATCAAATGTTGCATAGATAAGAAAGAATTCCACAATCTTATTCTGTGAATCTAGCTGTAGATTACCTAAACAATGCAGAACAATAAAAGACCATGTATTACAAAATAGAGTAAAAGGCAGAACTAAAAGAAAATACAAATCCTATTTCTGATCCATCCTTACAATTTACCCCAATCAGACTCACATATGCGGTTCTCAATTGTACTGTTTTGTTCAAATAAAGAGCTGTATTTTAACGCAATAGTTAGCTTCTGACCACATGAGAAATATGTTGTTTTAATACGGGTAATCCTCAACTTACAATCGCAATTGAGCCCAAAATTTATGTTGCTAAGTGAAACATTTTTGTTAAGTGAATTTATCCCATTTTATGACTTTTCTTGCCAGATTTGTTAAGTGAATGATTGCAACTGTTAAATTAATAACACGGTTGTTTAGTGAATCTGAGTTATCCATTGACTTTGTTTGTCAGACAGTCGCAAGATGACTCCTGAACACTGCAACCGTCATAAATGAGTCAGTTGTCAAGCATCTGAATGTAAATCACCTGACCACTGGGATGCTCCAAAGGTCACAAGTAACTATTTTCAGTGCTGTTAACTTCAAATGGTCACTAAAGGAAGTGTTGCAAATCAAGGACTACCTGTATAAGGTTCCCAATAGGCTATTCATCTAATGTGTGGTTCAAGATCTTTTATAGGTCATATAATTCATACACACACACACACACACACACACGCCTGGGATTGGCATTTGCATCGTTAAGTTGATGCTGTCATAAAGCGAGTCATCCTGTGACCAGACCTGATTTTATGACCATTTTACCGTGCTCATTTAGTGAATCACATGGTCATAAAACAAATCCAGCTAGCCTAATTAACTTTGCTTTTCAGGAGTTGGTTGATTGCAAAGTGTAACATGACCACAAGATGCTGCAAAGGTTGTAAATGCAAGCCAGGCGCCAGATGCCCAAATTGCGATCGCATGACCATGAGAATGGTGCGACAGTCATAACTTCAAGGATAAGTCATAAGTTGCTTTTTCAAAGGCCCCTGGAACTTCAAACTGTCATTAAACACTCAAGGACTATCTTTATGTCATCTATATTTGGGGCTCCACAAATACAAGAACGGCCCCAACAATAGCACTAGCATGACGTTACCATGTTTGGGTTATGAAACGTATGCAAGAAAGTAAGCAGAATCAGAGAGTGTCAAGGATTCCTCAAATGCAAGTATATTTGTCCTAAAGAACTCATTTAAACCTTCCATATTTAAACATTGTTTCTAGCTGCTCAAATCTCATTGATAAATGCCACCCTAAAATGCTTGGGCATTTCTGTGTTTCAATATTTAGCAATTTATAAGGTGTGCTTGCTTATAGTAACGCATCCATTTCAATGTGCCAGCCTTACTAAAGGTAACTATTCTCTTGAGCTTCTGTATCCAAACTTTTTTGTGTGGCAACCCTTTTAATTTGGGTTACAGAGACTGTTGGACAAGAAACAAGGGAGACAGACCACAGCTCTTGATATAATTTGTCAATTGTGCAATCCAAGAGGTCTCCTGAGATTTAAACACAATTTTGGGAGTCTGTCAAGTTTCTATAGCATTGATTTTGCACCAATAATTGTACATCTTAATTTTAGACGAAGAACAAATTGTATTAATTCCCAATTCAGCTCCCAAATGCAGCAACAGAAATCTTTTTATCCACAGCTAAACTACTTCTCAGATGTTGGGATTGTATTTGTTTTAGTAATGGTATGTGTTTTAAGCCTCAAACTCAACTCCATAGAAAAGCATAGTGGTAACCCTCCTAATAATGTCTGACAATAGTTTCCATTATGCAGAAGGGTCAGGAAATGGAATGAAAGACTCCATTTTATTCCACAAATTCCTAACAATGAGGAAATTCAGAACAATGAGAAACAATGAGGAAACATTGAGGAATTACAGTCATTTTAACATCCCTACCACCAGTTTTGGTGGCTCATAAATGATGGGACAAATGGCTGATAAGATGTGTCATGGCCAGATATTGTCTGCTCCCTTGTTATTCCATGATAAATCAAACACATAAAGGTGTTGAGTTGTTCTGAGTTTTACATGTCTATGGAAATTCTCAGGCATCCAGGTCATAGTTGTCCCAAAGGTGCTTTTTCAAGAGGCAACCGGACTTTCTTCTTGTTCTGAGTGTTACATTTGCATTTGATAGCTGTTCACTGCAACACTCCAAATGAGGTCCAAAGAGGAGGCTATGCAAATGAAAGAGGCTATCGTTCGGCTGAAAAAAATAAAATATTCCACCAGAAAGATAGCAAAACATTGGAGTGGCCAAAATGTGAAACATTCTTAAAAAGAAAGAAATTAATTGATAGGCTCAGCAACACCTGGAAGGTCTGGAAGCCCACGGAAGACAACTACACCAAACTTGATGATCGCAGAATTCTGTCATTGGTGAAGAAAAGCTCTTTGACAACAGCTATCCAAGACAAGAACACACTTGAGGAGGTAGGGGTATCAAAGCCTACAGTCAAAATATGGCTTCATGAATGTAAATACAGAGGCTTCACAACAAGATCCAAACCACTGGGAACGCTCAACAACAGAAAAACCAGACTATGACTTTGCAGAAAACACCCCCTAAAAAACCATTTCCCAGTTCTGGAATAAGATTCTTTTGACTGATGAAGCCAAGATGAACTTTACCAGGGTGATGGGAAGAGGAAAAAGTATGGAGAAGGAAACGTATGTCCAGTTTGTAGTGCCTTATGAACGGGGATGGGGAAGACCATGTTGCTGCCCTATAGATATCCTTGATAGAGGCCTGTGTATTCCATGCAGCCATTGTGGCTGCGGTTCTGGTGGAATGGGCTGTCACTCACCTGGGTAATGGAAGGGCTTGAAGCTCGTAAGCGTTGGCGATGCATGCCCATATCCACTGGTCTATGGTTGATGGTGTAACCTTGGTACCTAGCGTGGGTCCTCCTAATGTCCAAGGTGGGTCCTCCTAATGTCCAAGGTGTGCCATATTTAGTTCAGGGCATGTGTTGGTCTCGGACAAAAGTCTGGTAAGATTATTTCCCGTGCCCTGTGGAACGGGGAATTCACCTTGGGAAGGAAGGAGGGATCCAGCTGCAGAACCAACTTATTTGGATAAAATAAGCAAAGTTCCTCTCTTATGGAAAGGACTGCCAGCTCCAATATCCGTGTGGCTGAAGTGATAGCTACGATGAAGGCCATCTTGAAGGTGAGGAATCATAGGCTGCCTGAATGTAACAATTTGAACGGCTCTGACATGAGCGCTCGTAGTACTTTAGGCAGGTCCCAGATGGGGTACCTGTATATCACTGGAGGCTTCAGGTTGGTTGCACCTCTAACAAAACTGCGCACCAGCAGATGTAGAGCGATGGACTCCAGATCCCCACAGGACAATACTGAGGCTTGTCTATGTATGGTATTGGGGTATAGACCTTTTGTCCAGCCACTCCTGAAGGAATTCCAAGATTTGGGCCGATACCATGGTAGGATTAATGTGACCTTTGGAGCACCAGATACAGAAGGTCTTCCAAGTTACATGATAGATTCTGTTGGTCGAAGGCCTCCTAGAGGCCTGGATTGTCTGCATGACCCTGTTGGAACAACTGAGGTGACTCAGAGCTGTCCGCTCGAATGCTAGACAGTCAGTTGGAGCCATTATGGTTCTGGATGAAGCAAGGCTTCCTTGCTGAGGGAGATTCTGTCCTGGGGAATCCTCCAGGACCTGGATATCGACAGGCTAACCAGATCTGCGTACCAGAGATATCTGGGCCAGTGGGCAGCTAGGAGCAGGATCTCTGCCTTTACCGCAAGTACTTTCTTGATTACCCTCGGAATGAGAAGAAGCAGAGGGAAGGTGTATAGTAGACCTCGGGGCCACAGACTGCAGAGTGCATTGGGCTCTTTCCACCTCCAGTGCTGTAAACCTGATGTAAAAACTGGGTAACTGGGTGTTTGATGGGGAAGCAAACAAGTCCAGGATTGGGGTTCCAAACCTTTCTGACAGCTCCTTGGATGTTGGTCTGGATGTAGGCGTCGATCGTGGCTCTGCTGAGCCAGTCTGACTGTACATTTGCTGTCCCCAAGATGTGTTCCGTCCTGATGGAGAGATGTTCCTCTACCCAGAGGTCCAATTGTTCAGCCTCTCGCATGAGGGATCTGGAGTGGGTGCCCTCTTGGCGGTTGATATGGGCCTTGGTGGCCACATTGTCTGTCAGAATGATTACATGGTGTCCAGAGATCATGTCCTGGAACCTTCTGAGGGCCAAGTGAGCTGCCTTGAGCTCCAGCCAGTTGATGTTATTTCTCAGGTCTGATTGAGACCACTGCCCTTGTGCCAACTGGGATTGACAGTGCCCCTCCCGCCAGAGGCTGGCATCTGTGAAAATGCATCCCTTTGTTAAGGCCTGCAACATCCACAACTGGAGTGATTGCAGTATGTTTGGTGGGACTTGGACCCTGGTATTCGAGTTGCTCCGGCTGGACCATTGGTAAGGCAGGAGAAACTATTGCAAGGTTCTGGTGTGTAGCTGTGCCCAGGGTACAATCGATATGCAGGACACCATTTTGCCCAGGAGCTATGAGGGGAGGGTCAAGGATACAGTTCGGTTTGCTCCGAATCAACCCAAGGTTCTTATACTGGCCTGATGCTCCTGGGACAGGGATACCTCACATGATCTATGACTGCCCTCAGGTGCAGTAGTTGGTTGGTAGAAGATGGATGGCTCTTGCTGAAATCCTGTAGAACCCGGATTGTGGTCTTCAGATCCTCTGCTGCCCGGATGAGAGAGGACTGTATCAATATATCGTCCAGGTTAACATTGGACACTCACTGGAACCACCCTGAGGTGTGCTGAAAGTGCCGCCAGCAATTTGGTGGTCCTGGGCACTAGTGTTGTACTGCTGTCTCCATTAGGCTACTTTTTGCCTTGTCTCTTGAGATGCGGCAGTTTATTAAGAAACTCGGGGGTGTGGAGAGGAATTTGAGGGTAAGACCTAGTCTCACCATATTCAGGACCCAGGTGTCTGTAATGGTTGCTTCCCATTGATTGACAAGTAGGCTTAACTAGGAAGGTTGGACCTGTTGTCACTTGGTGCGGCAGAAGGGGCGACTGGCTGTGCCCCGAAATGGCCGCTTGCCATGGAAATGTTGCCCATTCCTGTCCCTGAGTCCGGACTTGTCTAGTTGTCGGTCTTGTCTGTGAGTGTACGCCCTCTGGGATTGAGGGGGGCCAAACCCCATGTCTGTGGACTGAAAGGAATGTCTGCGAAAATAGGGTGATGGACAGCGGTCAGCTCGCCTCTAAACTGAAGGTAGGATCTTCCTCCTGTCCTTAGTTTCCACCAACATGGGCTCTAGGGCCTCTCTAAACAGCTTGCTACCCTTGAAGGGAGCAGAGGCGAGTTTCCATTTATACTTCATGTCTGCCTGCCACGGCAGCCGATGGGCTGCCACCAAGGCGGCAATGGCCCAGGAAGCAAACCTTGCAGCATTCAAGGTGGCATCCACCGAGAATTCCATAGCCACTATCAGTTTGTTGTTGTCTTGGTACAATTGAATGTCACTGGGGAAGCCCTCTCTTGTTTCTGGCAAAGCCAGACCAATGATGCCCTGTTGAAAATGGGCGTTGGTTCTTACCTGATATGCTTCTTCTCGTAGAAATGCGTAGAGCATCCATGGACTGGGAAGTGCTCTAGTCTCGCGTTATACAGGCTGAGCTGTAATTGAGGGAACGCCCTCCTCCTCGTGACTCCTCCTTGCGTTCCCCTCCCAGTTTAGCGAAACAAGAGGACAAAACTAAGCCTCTAACTCAATTAAAAGATTCAACTCTTAACAATAGTAATAATAATAAAATCATTGGCCGAAACAGGATTCCCTACCAGACGGAGATAGAAGGGTGGGGATGGATGCTCTACGCATTTCTACGAGAAGAAGCGTATCAGGTAAGAACCAACGCCCATTCTCCGTAGAAATGCTACGAGCATCCATGGACTGGGACATACCAAAGCATGTGTGTCCTACGGGCGGGAGTCCGTCTGGGTCGGAATCTCCTCTGACTCTCTCGCCACCTGCTGAAGGACTCGCCTACCAAAAGATGCCTCAGCGGAAGCATAAGTGTCAATTCTATAGTGTCTAATAAAGGGAGATGAGGAAGCCCAGGTGGCCACCCTACATATGTCATTGATGGAAGCCTGAGTGGCCCAGGCTACCGAAGTAGCCGCACTCCTGGTAGAGTGAGCAGTGATTCCACGAGGGACCGGTAAGGCTTGAGTTAAATAGGCCTTAGATATGGTAGCCCTGATCCATCGTCCTACAGTAGACGGGGAGACTTTGCAACCCAGCGTCTTTGGCTGAAAGGAAATGAAAAGCGACTCAGACTTTCTAATGGCCTGAGTACGATGGATGTATATGCGGAGGGCTCTGCGCACATCAAGGGTGTGCCATAGCCGTTCCCTCTCCCGTACAGGCTTCGGGCAAAAGTTAGGCAGGACCAATTCCTGTGCTCTGTGAAAAGCCGAATTAACCTTTGGCATTAATACGGGGTCAGGTCTTAGAATCACCCGATCAGGATGGAAAATACACAGGTCTTTTCTGACGGATAGAGCTGCAATTTCAGATATCCTTCTTGCAGAAGTAATGGCCACTAAAAACACCGCTTTAAAGGTGAGGAACTGAAGCGAGGTCTCCCTGAGAGGCTCGAAGGGAGGTTTGGTTAATGCCAACAAAACTTTATTAAGGTCCCAGGTAGGGTATCTGTGGACCATTGGGGGGCGCAGATTGGAGGCTCCTCTGAGAAAGGCCTTGATACGAGGATGGTGGGAGAGCGGCACAGACGAGTCACCCGATATAACCGTTGAAAGAGCCGAGACTTGGCGTCTCAGAGTGTTTGGAGAGAGACCTCTGTCTAGACCGTCTTGCAAGAAGGCCAGAATTTGCGCCACGGAAGGAGAGAGCGGATTGATAGCAGATAAGCGGCACCATTTGGAGAAAGCATTCCAGGTTGCATTATAAATGCGAGTGGTGGAAGGACGCCTAGCTGCCAAGATGGTATCGATAACTTGAGACGAAAAACCCTCTGCTTTTAACTTTTCCCGCTCAACCTCCAAACGGCTAGCTGAAGCCACTGTGGATTTGGATGGAGGAGAGGGCCCTGAGACAGGGAGACTTTGTCCGCCGGAATCCTCCAAGGAGGGGCCACCGACAGGCCGCGAAGGTCCGCGAACCACGGTCTCCTGGGCCAGAATGGCGCTACTAGGAGAACCTCCGCCTTTTCCAGAACCAGTTTCCGAACCACTTTGGGGATTAGCGGAAGGGAAGGCATAGAGAAGGCCGGGAGGCCAGGGGCAACGGAGGGCATCGAAATTCTCTGCTCCGTTGGTTGGGTAGCGGGAGAAGAACCTTGGCGTCTGAGCGTTGCACGGAGAAGCAAAGAGGTCTACTAGAGGCTGGCCGAAGATGGTCGTTGCCTCCTTGAATAGAAGAGGATGAAGACGCCATTCCGCTTGGTCCAGCACGGTTCTGCTGAGCCAATCCGCGTGCACGTTCGAGGCTCCCGAGATGTATTCCGCTTTGATGGACAGAAGATGTTTTTCTGCCCAGCGACAAAGACGTTCGGCTTCCCTCATCAGCCGAAGAGAGTGAGTGCCCCCTTGGCGATTGATGTGCGCCTTGGTTGTAGTGTTGTCGGTGAGAATCAACACGTGGCTTTGCTGTACCTGAGGAAGGAAGGCCTTCAGAGCCAAGTACACCGCGTGAAGCTCCAACCAATTGATGCTGCATCGCTGTTCGGTGGCGGACCAAACGCCCTGAGCCGAGAGGGAGTGAAGGTGCGCTCCCCATCCTAAGAGACTGGCATCCGTGGTGAGCGTGACTCTTGGAGGATCTTTGAACAGATGGCCGTTGTTGATGGAAGGTCTTGTCCACCATAGAAGGGAGGTGAGTACTCGTGGAGGGACCCGGACCCTGGTGTTGGAGTTGCTTCGCCCGGAACGTTGGTACGGCAGAAGGAACCACTGCAGAGACCTAGAATGCAAGCGTGCCCAAGGAATAATGGAAATGCAGGAAACGAGTTTACCCAATAGCTTGGATAAATCAAGCAAAGATACCCTGGGAGACTGCCTGATGGCCCTGATGGAGGTTTGGATGCTAATGAACCTATCCTGGGAAAGGAAGACCTTTTCCCTAACCGAATCGATGATGGTTCCCAAATGGGCTATCCGAGTGGAAGGAGTAAGTTGACTCTTTTCCCAGTTTACCAGGAAGCCGTGAACCTGCAACACCGAAAGGGTGGTGTTCGTGTCACGTGAGGCCTGGGTTTGATTGGCCGACACCACTAAAATATCAAGATAACAATGAATTCGGATTGGGACGTGTCTGAGGTGAGCCGCTAGAGCTGCTAGTACCCTAGTAAAGGTCCTTGGGGCCGAAACCAACCCAAAGGGGAGAGCTACATATTGAAAATGCTGATGATCATAACAAAACCTCAAGAATTTGGAGTGTGCTGGAAGAATAGGAACATGGAGGTAGGCCTCGGACAAATCTATTGAGGTCATCCAGTCTCCCTTTCTAATACTCTGCAGGATGGATTGGAGGGTGTGCATTTTAAATTTGTGTCTAATAATAAAGCGATTGAGTCTTTTCAAATCCAGAATGGGCCTCCAGCCTCCCGAATGCTTAAGCACTAAAAAGAGAAGGGAATAGAACCCCTGTCCTCGCTCCGAGGCAGGTACAGGCTGGATAGCCCTAATGTCAGTTAGATGCTGGATAGCTGAGGACATAAGCGCCCGCTTAGCCGGGTCTCTGGATAGAGGAGAAACCATAAAATGATTCGGAGGAGAAGAATGAAATTGAAGGGAGAGGCCAAATCTAACAGTGTCTCTCACCCAAGAATCCGAGGTGGATGCTACCCATTGGTTAGCAAAGTGCCTAAGGCGACCGCCAATGGGAAAGGAGCCGAAAGGGCTATCTGGGTCTTCGGGACGTCCTGCTTCCTGAACCCCTGAAAGGCCTCCTGTAATTTCCCCCTCTCCTGCCCCTGTCACTTGAGTCCCCCCTATCCTGATAGGCTGGGCGAAAGGACTGCGAGGCCTGATACCTGGGGGTGAAGGACTGCTGGAAGGAGGGACGAAAGGAGCCCCTCCGAAAGGGATGGGATCCTCTGGCATCTGGTCTACGCAAGATGGATGGGAGAAACTTCTTTTTATTGCGTGTTTCCAAGAGCAATGGTTCTAGGGCAGGGCCAAAAAGTTTTCCTCCCGAAATGGGTGCTGATGCCAGTTTTGACTTATTTTTTACATTGGCGTGCCATTGCCGGAGCCAGAGTAGCCGACGAGCAGCCACGTGAGAGGAAATGGCCCATGCTGAGAACTTCACTGAATGGAAAGTGGCGTCAGCTGCAAATTCCGCCGCGGCTGTAAGTTTGGCGATGTCCTGCTGGGCTCTTGTGTTAGAGGCCGGGACATGTTGCTTGAGTTGCTTAAGCCACCTGATAGAGGAGCGGGTAAAAAGGGAGGCCGCTGTGGCCGATCTTATGGCCCAGGTGTCTGATTGGTGCGCCCGCCGAAGCGCCAGCTCTGCTCGTTTATCCTCCGGTTTGAGTGCCTCTAGGGAGTCAGTGGGATTGGAAGAAGAAGAAGCCAATCTGATGATAGGGTCGTCAACCTCCGGAGTAGCCAGCATTGCTGAAAATTCCGGGTCGAGATTGAACAACCTCTTGTCCTGATTAGAAGGGGCAGGGGAAGGTCCTGTCGACGCCAGCTGTCTAGCTACTAGGTCGGCAAATATCGGGGGGGTGGGGATAACTTCAGTCTCTACAATGGGATGACTGAAAACAGCGTCTTCATGACCCCCTGGGGTAGCAGGAGGTGGCTCAGAGGTGGGTTGGGGAAGAAGACCTGAGATATTTTTGGCTTTGAACAACAAAAATTTAAATAACTGAGGCTTGAACAGACCCACTATGGTTGGTTGTTCGGGGGAAATGCCCTCGTCTTCTGACATTTCCCCCTCCATGGGATCCCCCTCAAATATAGGTTCGGAATACTGAAATGACCCCCTATCGGAGTCTTCTTCATCCCCGAAGGACTGAAAATCCCCTTCCTCTTCTACCAGGGCCTCCTCACCCTCCAGGCACGGAGCGTCCAATTGGAGAGGTACCTGACCCTGCGGAGATGTAGATTCCGTGATGGGTCCGAGCATGGGTGCATGTGCAGGCGTCGCTCTCTGAGCCTCCGGTCTTGACATCTGCTGCATGCCCTCGGCAATCCCCTGCCGGATGGCGAGCTGTATCCACTCCTTGATGCTGTCAGGGATGACAGAAGAGGCCGGATCTTCACCTCGTAGGCCCGCTGCAGTGGGCGTGAAAGTTGCTTCGGGGACACGAGGAGATTGAAGACTTCGAGTAGAGCTGCACCTGGATGGGGAAGACTGCCCCGGCAGGGGGGGCTGAACAGTAAGAGAGGGAGAGGCAATGGCTACAGAAGGTGAACCCTTGGAGCGTTTGCTGAATTCCTTCTCCAGAGCCTTATGACGATGCAAGGCGTCCCTCTGGGAGGCACTGGAGGAATCCTTGTCCCTTGTGCGTAAATAGTGGGTTTTGGATTTGGCCTTTAAGGAAGGCCCACTAGGATTGCGCTCTGCCATGACACCAAAGGAAAATTAAAAATAGAGAAAGAGAGGTGCTTGATGTGCTGAGGAGTTCGGCCTATCACCTAGGCCGGTTTTCCTGAGTTGGGTCACGTCCCCCTTTTGGAAGGAAAAAAAGGAGAAATCCCTCCTAGATAGCTATCCCTAAAAAAAAAGGTAATAAAACAAAAAAATTGTTTAATCCTAACTTAACTTATAAAATTAATTTCTAATTTTTTTAATTTTTTAATTTTTTTTTATGGGGCGGACCCCAAGGTAGTAAAAAAAAAGGAAACGAAAACCTACTAAATAACTAGATACAAGAGAAGCCAAATACAACGCTGAGGCCAGTGCACAGAAAAAAGAAAAAATTTTTTAGTCCTCCTACACACACACAGGAAAGGACCACTGCACAAGGAAATCCAAAAAAGGATAGTGAGGAAAAAGGCCTCCAAGGGCAGCCTCCCAGCGAACTTGGAAGGTTTCTGCCAGGGTCTCTGGGTGAGTTGCGGGCAATAACACAGCAGCACTAATCGAGATAAAAGAAAGGCAAGCAAAGGGGAATAACTGGGCACGGAGCCACGGTATTCCCTGCGATACGGAGCCCACGCGGCCTAGTAATCACGCTGAGGGCTCTAAAAATCCACCACGCAACTTTAGGCCTATCCAAAATGGCGCCGATCACGAGGCGCGCCTAAAATGGCCGCCCGCAATGGCGCCAGCAGCCCAGAGACACACCAGCCCTTATAAGAAAGGAGTGAAGTCAGAAGGGCCGGGAGAAGAAGCGACGCTTCCTCCGATAGCGTTGTGGGGAGAAGACGCAACGATCGGAAAGATAAGCACCGTCGAAAAGAAAAAAACGGCTGGCTTACAGAAACACAGCCTCGGAGCGGCAGAGAAAGGAGGGGGGTGGGGGGCAAAGCTCCAACTCCCCCTAGCTCTCCCCTGAGAGCGAGAAAACTCGCTAGAAATTTAATTTAGACAGTAATTTAGATAACCCAGATAAGCACAAGAAACAAGGATTAAAGAAAAATTAGATCAAACCTGAAAGCAATCAACAAGGAGCAATAAGGAACCCTGAAACGGCCAAGGAATACAATTAGCTGCCTGTTTGGTCGAAGGCTGAGCTAAACTGGGAGGGGAACGCAAGGAGGAGTCACGTGGAGGAGGAGGGCGTTCCCTCAATTACAGCTCAGCCTGTATAACGCGAGACTAGAGCACTTCCCAGTCCATGGATGCTCGTAGCATTTCTACGGAGAAATGAGGTGCCTATAGCCTGGTGCACTTTGCAGAGGGTTAGCTCCACCTTCCTGTCCTGTCTTCAAAGCATCCCTGCATCTTTAGGCAGGATGGTGGAGGATGTTAAGGCCGCTACCGGTCCATCTATGGTTGGCGGTTGTGGTATCTCTGAGAAATCCAAGGGCACATTATAAAATCTCTTTTCATTCCCGTTTGGGGGCGGGAATACCCCTAATTGGGCCCATTGTCTTTGGACCATGTCTTGGAATAGATTAGGTGAGGGAATCTCCTCACTCTCTGCCGTTACCTCTGAAAAGAGCAGCTCATCTGGGTCCACCAGGTCCAATGGTGACTCTGCTGCATTTGGGTCAGTTTCCAAGCGTGTTGCTGCTTTGGCCTTAATAAGGACTTAAAGAGAACTGGACAAAAGAGTCCTGTGAATGCTGGTGTATCTGGAGCCATCCTTCATCCTCTGAAAGTTCCATTTCTTTTTGGTCCTCATCCCCTGAGAGCGATGTCTCGTTCTGCATGGATGAAGGGGTTGAGTGTCACCTTTGGAAGGCTCCCAAATCTCTGGTGCTGTGATGCCATCAATTGGTCTTGATGCATGGAGTCTGCCTGTATTAAAGATATCGGAAGTTTCATCTGATCCCTAATTTCAGGGCCCTGACTCTCTTGTGAGCGAAGCCTCGCTGCTGTGGGTGTCAAGGTGGCCTCTGGTGCCATCTTCATTCACTTTGGCGGTGGGTCTCTCTGCTTTCCTGTTGACAAGAAGCTTGCCTGTGTAGCAGGAAAAACCTCACTGTTTTCTAAACAGAGGGATGGTGGATAGTATTGCTCTCTGGCACCATCTGACAACCCAACCTGAGAGCAAGGGGTCCGATACTGTATCCCGATTGGATGGCTTTGCTGTGCTGGTAAAGCGTGGGAGATTTCAGCTATTTCCTCTCCATGGGAGTTTTCCCCCTTCTTTTGCTCTGCCTCCTTTTCAGTCATGGTAATCTTTTGTCGATGGCCTTCTGGTGCCTCCGGGTGTCTTTCTCCTCTGCCTTTGAAGCTCTTTGTGAGGAGAGGGTTTTTGCTCTTAGTTTGGCCGCTGCTCCTTTGGTCCTGCGGAGCCTGTTGGGCGATTCTGGGTCTGGACAGGGATCCCCTGGTCCTCCCCACTCATTCCTGGTATTGCCTGGTCCATGTGGTTCATCATCTTTCATCCCTTTTGCTCCTCTGGGCAAGGCAGGCTTGTTCCTGACTGGAATCTTGCTGCCACGGCTTTTTGTCTCTTAGCTGCTTCAGAGTATGCCCAATACTCAATTGGGCAGGGATTCTAGTCCCCTCCGCTGTCTGAGCGGACCTCGCTTGGGAACCTTGCGTCTACCTGGAGTCAGAATAGTGGTTGTGCAGAACAGGACGGGAAGCCACAATCGGGGGAGCCAATCAGCTGAGAAGTGGTTATACTAGATGGCTGGGAAAGCCAGCCTAATCATTAGCAGTCCTGTGAAAGCTCTACGTGGAGCTGGGACCTTACAGTTTTGAAGAATCCAAGGAATAACTCTGTTCTTTTTATTTCACAAGCACCTCCTGTACGTGTCTCTTTTGAGCAAAGTCAAAACTGGGCATGCTCAGGCAAAGGAGGCGCAACCAAAGAAATGACTGACTCAGTCTCCAAGCAGAAGAGCAGAGTTAACCCATTCCTTGGATTCTCTGCTCAACACACTGGAGAAGAAACAGGATGGATTCTAAAGCATAAGAGGGCTTACACACTCTGCGCAGATTCAGCCAAATGCTGCAAAATGTATAGGATGCTGCTTCATACTGCAGATGGATAATGACTCAAAACATATAGCAAAAGCTTAATATTACATGTCTTAACAGCAGCGAGGATTACCTTCACATAATATTGGAAAAATGAAGAAATACCGCAAGACAAAGAGATATTAAGAAGATATTAGATTGTGCAGAAATGGATAGACTTACATTGAAAATCAAACAGAAATATTATCAAATATGGAATTTATTTTACCAATGGTTGGAAAAAAGGTGTGGAGACTAAGAATGGAATTTGTATTGTTGAGCAATTTAAATACCCAGACAACACAATATTTATTAAGCACTAAGAATGTAATAAAACTTATTTAAAAAAGATATATACAGCAAAAACAACCCAAGAGTTCCTCAAAGCAAAGAAATGGGATATTCTCCCCTGGCCAAGTCAGTCACCTGATCTCAACACAATACAGCAAGTTGTTCGGTTACTGAAGACAAGACTGAAGGCAGAAAGACCCACAAACAAGCAACAGCTGAAGGCAGCTGCAGTAAAAGTAAGGGAAAACACCACAAAGGAAGAAACACCTCAAAGGAAGAAACTCAACATTTGGTCATGTCCATGGGTTCCAGATTTCAGGTGGTCGTTAACTGCAAAGAATTTTCATCCAAGCATTAAAAACAATGCTTATATTTATAATTGTTAGTTTCTTCCATCATTTATGAGCCACTAAAATGCCTGTAATTCATCAATAATTAATGCCACACTTTTGTCAAACCCACTGAATTAAAGCTGAAAGTCTTCACTTCACTCACATTTTTGAGTGTTTCATTTCAAATTCAATATAGTGGTATACAGAGGTCAAATGTCAAAACAACTTATTGTCTCAATATATATAACCCTGACTGTGTATTACACACATACATAGGTAGCCCTCCACTTAACAACTGCAGATAGGATTGGCAATTCGATCACTAAGTGGTGTGGTTGTTAAATGAAACTTCTCAAGACCATGCTCAACTTTTGTCATTTTTGCCGCGGTTATTAAGTGAATCATGTTTAATAACTAGTCATACATTTTTTTCAGCAATATGTTAAGTTTAAAGTTACTAAACAAGGTAAGCAAGGACTACCTGTATATCCTTACACCCTCGTGGCAGTCCCCACTCCATACCTGGAACTCCTGCTATTTCCTGCTTAATAACCCTTGTCTTGATGTTATGCTCGCAACCGGGACTGCAGGGATTGTCACTGCTAAGCAAAGTGGCCACGTGATGTTACGTATCACTTAGTGATGGCAATCCTAGTCCCAATTGCTGTTGCAACCTGAGAAGTACCTCTATTTATACAGGTAGTCCTCGATTTATAACAGTTTGTTTAGTGATCGAAGTTACAATGGCACTGAAAAAAGTGACATTTATGATCATTGCAGCCTCCCTATGGTCACGTTATTTACATTTGGATGCGTGGCAACTGGTTCATACTTATGACGGTTGCAGTGTCCTGGGTCATTGATCCCCTTGTGCGACCTTCCGACAAGCAAATTCAATGGGGAACCCATATTCATGTAGCAACTATGTTACTAACTCAACAACTGCAATAATTCAGTTAACAAATGTGGCAAGAAAAGTTGTAAAATGGGACAAAACTCATTTAACAAATTTCTCACTTAACAACATAAATTTTGGGCTCAATTGTGGTTGTACGTTGAGGACTACCTGTGGTCTCAAAATGAAGGAAGGATTATCATAAATTGTATCTTTTCAATACACTTCTGGGGAAGTACCATACTTTCCCAGGGAAGTACTTTTATACCATCTTCAAGATGACAGGTATAGCATCCAACCATTTTTAGTAGGAATTTTATTTCCCTGCATGACTTCAATTCCATACTAGCTTAATAAAGTAACTAAACACCATTTAGGAATATTTTCATACATCTGAGTTTGAAAACGGATCACATTTTTTAAAATTAAAAGCTAACTATAGTAGATTTTCTTGTGCTGATTGTTACACTTTCTAATTTGTCTGAATTTAGAAAACAAGAGCCAAATCAACTTAGAAACAGATATAAAACAACCGCCAGCCCTACAGAACTATCACAACCTTGCTGCTCTTCCACTGCACTGGACAAGCCTCTCAAATTAAAGTAAAAGCCTGTGAGATGGGACACGCCTGTTGTTGTCAAAACTCGGCACTGGATTCTTAAAAGGGAGAAAATCCAGTTTTTATATCTGTAGATTTTGTACTGTTGTGTATTGAACTATGCATCTGTAATGTTAGAGATTACGTAAGGAAAACAAACACCATAGGAAGATCCACACAAGTCTGTTCACTTTCATGTGAACTAAAAGGGATAAGATATAGTACAGAACTAAAACAGAAGTTGACCTAGTTTTGTTATGCAATGACTATGGGCAAATGTAGGTCAGTGGAGCAACTACCAGTCAATTACCCCATAATATTCTGGCAGTCATACATTTCAAACAAAAGTATTTTCTTTGGATTTGATTCGCCCAATCTTTACTTATTAGTGCTGTTTATTCAGCAACATCTAAAGTCTCATTTTAAAAGAAGGAAGAAGGGGAAGTTAGATCAGGAGAGGAGAAAAGGTATGAGAAAAACAAAAAGTAAAATTAATACAGTCCTACCAATGTTTTTGTACAAGAAGCTTTTTTTCTAATGCTGAAATCACTTGTCTAATTTAATGTTTCAACAATATTCAGGTATCTTTCTGGATTTCCACCAATGTGCATTATCTGAGTTCAGAACATATTTCCTGTTCTAAAGTTAATTACCATGCTGGAAAAGACACCTCTTCCTTTACTCCCAATCACAAATTCAAGTATCTTCAGACTGGGCTGATGGAATATCTCAGTTATTTCTTTAGTTTATTCCACTGACATTTTTTAGGTACTTCATTAATCTACTTTGCTGATGTTTCTATTCTTTGATGAAAGTATGGAAATTAAGGAGGGAAACACTCAGTTTCATCAACATCTTCTCAAATATTTTCTTTTTAAGGGATAGTATTCAGCAATGAAGAGTTAAAACAGAATCTATATCCACTGCTGAATAATACAATACACTATACTTAACATAGTGGCTTAAAATAGGACACTGCGAATTCTGGGCCAGTCTCTCCCTAGGAAGAAGGCAAGGGCAAACCACTTTTGATAAATGTTTCCAAGAAAACTGCAGACACTTGTCTAGGCAGTGACCAGGAATCCAAAGCTGACTCACAGGCAAAATAAATCACCTTCAAAAGTAGTTTTACTGGTGAAATTGTTAACTGCTGTACAGAGAGATTAAGCCTATAAAAACAGTGTTATCTAGAGAAAAATTATGGATATTTGAATTAATGGAACTCATCTATTCACCCCTAAGGTGGCGCACACATAAAATATAGAACACTAATAGTTTATGTTCTCATGGAAATTAGATGAGAGAAATGAACCATGATTTTTGGGGAGAGAGGTAGAAGATAATAAAACAGAACTACAATAATTTCCTTTTCCAATATAGCACCCAACTATATTAACATCTATGACGAGGCAAAAAAATAATAATCAGGAACTTGAAGACGGGGAAGGCACTTCTTTACTACGGTGCCTTTAACTTAAGGCCAGGAGGTTTGAGGCGATGTAGTTCAGTTGGCAACATGATCAGTCATACAAAAACAGTGTTCTAGGATTTTATAACTATAATTTAAAATGATAGTTTTATAATTTATATAACCCAGGAGTCACATACTTTGAATAGTGCTGTGTCCTATGCCAACCTCCGCATGGATTGAAATAATTGGCTAAGTTCCTTCTCCAAATACCTTCAGTAAAAGTATATAAAGAGATCCTTTTTTCTAAAAATTTCTAAAAATTATTTGAAAGTTTTACATTAACACATTTCCTTACAATCACATATTTTCCCTTTCTAACTTGCTTTATTTTCTTCTATCTTTCTCTCCATTGTCCTTTTCTAACCTTTCTCCAAGGTTTTATTAACTCATTCAAACATAAACACATAAGAACACAAAACATATAAACATAAAAAAAAAAAAAACATCTTTTCTGAAAGTTGCTTAATCCCGGGTCAAAACTCTTTGTACAGACACCAACTCAAATTCATATTCATTTTATATGCCATTCCATATCATTATTACCATTTTCAATTTTTTATATAGCTTCTTCTCTCTCTTAGATTCTCTTAACTTTATTTTATTTATCTCATCTCAATTCAAATCATAATATTTATTATTCTTTGTCTGTTTATTTCCAGCTATCGATTTATCTTTCTTCTTTAAAAAAAAAAAAACTTCTCCTGTACACTAATTGGAGTATGACGCCTTTACCTCTTTCCCCTACATTTATAATACTTAATATAAAATACCTAACTTACATTGGGATTCTATTTGGTACATTCTAAAATTATACAATATTATCAATACCAATACTAATCTATTCATTAATATTCATATTCTTTTATATCATAAACACTTAACACATTACTTTTCAATTAATTAACATACTTTTGTGGGAGCACCTACTTTCCATAATTATTCCCCCCCACGTCACATATTTTAAATCATTATTTCATTAAGGTATTCCTGCTTCTCCTACTTCAAATTTCTCCTTTCAAAATTAAATAACATGCCTTTTGGGAATACTTATATTTTCCACAATTATTCCCCCCCTCCCCCGCAACATATCTCAAATCCTTATTTCATAAAATGTTCCCCTTTTCTTAAGACAAGTTTCACTAATTAAACATTTTATCACACTTTAAATTACACATTATTTCCAACTTTCTAAAATTATTTCTAAATACAAATATAAAAAACAATCTTATGTACCTCTAGAATCCCTTTATCAATAAAGTTTGCCCATTATCTCTAAAAAACTTTTGTTTCTTTACATCTTGCTCTCTACTATTGAGGCTTCTCGTCCCCTTTCTCCCTTGCTTATTCTTCTCTCTGTCCTCTTTACCACTTTGCCTCTCCACCTCCCTTTTTCTCTGCTTTCCTCCTTTCTGTTGTCTTCTAACATAATATCTCTTTTTCATCTTGTTTTTCTCTTTTTTGATTGCCTTTATAGGTCTTAAAGTCTCTTTTTCCTTTTTCTCTTTCTCCTTTCCTTCCCCAGCCAAAGTCACTTGTTCATCAAAAATGGCTTCTTCTTTGTCCCAGTCGTCCTGTTGTCCATTCAATTTTACATAAGTGTAGACCGCCATTTCTAAATACTGAAAAGAGTATCAAAAACATCCTTCCCTTCTTGCTTTTCTTTCTCATATTTTTGATATAAAAGTTTCAATCTGTCCACAAGTAATGCCATTATAAAGAGAAAAAGTTTTCCCAAGCAACCACCCAAGTGCTTTTAATCAGAGATAATTCTCAAAAGTGGTAAAATCACCAAGCAATCCAAGTAGGTTAATTCTTTTAAGCACTTTCTCCTTCACTTTCTCTTTCTGGGATTGGAGTTTGATCACAAAGTTCCATTTAATATATATCTTTCAGAAGCCTTGTTAGTATTTATAGCTCTTTAAAAATCCAGGCAGTCTTCTCCTTATTTTCAAATTCTAATCCAATTTTTCCTCTCCCTTCCCACTCACAGCAAAAAAAAAAATTTTAAAGTCTTTTTTAAAAAAAAATCATTCAGAAATCCTTATCTCTTCAGTATTTAATTACCTAGATTTTCAGATTTCTCTTGTTATTCCATCCGCTGTCACGTTAGGAAGGAGAGTGAAGAAAAAAAAAACTTTCCCTTTTAGAATTCTGTGCGCCGCTTGTAACTCTCTCTGGAAACAATGTAGCAACTTCTCCGTCGCAATTTTCAAGCCCCAGGAAACTTTCTTATCCCTTGGCAACTTTATCCCGGTCCAGAAACAACTCTCACAATTCTCCGATTTTCTTCCTCCTGCACAATCTTATCCGTTTGCAGGTTTCTTCATGGCGGCCATTGCTGACCGCCGCTCCTCCGCCTTGGGAAAAGGGGGTTTTGCTGGCTGGGGAGGGGGTCTGCAACACCCCTTGCCCCCTTTCCAGATCCCCCCTGTCTTCAGCTGCCCCTGCAGGGCAGCTATATCCCCCAGATCCAAACGGATCGGGGGAATCTTGGCAGTGAGCTCGGCAGGGATCGCGCTGGATCGCAAATCCCTGCCGCTGCCGAAGCCTCGCAAACCGGAAGTCTAATCAGCCTAATCAGGAACCATCAAGAACACACCAACGCTGACAGGGAAGCCACTTGTATATAAACAGAGAGCAAACCCCACTCCCTAGCACCTAGAACTGATGATGTTATCTACTTGGGTAATGAAACATCTGCAAGAGAACAAGCAACTCACAGAAGATCAAGGACCCCCTTTAATTTATTTTCCCAGCATCAAATGGTTCTTTGTGATCCCAAATTAATGTTTTTATTTGACCAGGCTTCTAAATATATTAACAGAGGTATGTAGTATTCAGAGCCAAAGGAAGCTAAAATGCTTTAGATTCTGCATGGGCACCCTTGCTTTACTTGTCATTAGCTCCCTGAGCAGCTGGTAAGTATAGCAATGATGACTGTGCAGGATTTGGTGCATGTTTGTCTGCTTTGCATCGGAATATGGCATATGATAACTTTATATACATCTGGTTTTGATCTGTGATTTGTTCTTCTTAATGTTAAGGTTTGATCTAACATTTTTAAAACAGACAGATTTTGCTAAAGCTCCAATTTACTGATATATTCAGTTACTACACCTCACAATTCTTAAGTAAGCTGATTTTTTTGGTATATCATTAATATGCAGTACAGTAGTAACCTCTCCCATGTATTAGCAACCTAGGCTATGTCCTTCAGCACTGCGCAACAATGTGCATAAAATATGGTGCTGCCATTATTGGGGTCGGGCTCTAAAGCCGAATGGCTTTCTACTCCAATTAAAAGCCAGTCTCAGAAAACAGTCTTTCCCAACCCCAGAAGCTTTGAAACGAGCAAGTGCAACTTGTTGGTTTACAAGGTAAAGAAAGGTGAGACTGACTCCCAAGGCAACACTATGCCAAACACTATGTCACTATTACTAAATTTGCAGATGATACAACAGTGGTGGGACTCATCTCCAGGGGAAATGAGTCTGCCTATCGAGATGAGGTGGACCGGTGGCTTTTGTGGTGTGGAGTCAATAACTTGGTCCTCAACACCAATAAGACAAAGGAGCTTATAGTGGACTATAGAAGGAACGGATCAGACATCCAGCCCTTGCTTATCAATGGAGACCGAGTGGAGCAAATAGCCAGTTTTAAGTTTCTGGGTGTTACCATAAAAGAGGACCTGATCTGGGGTGCTCACATTGCAGGACTGGTCAAAAGGGCCCAGCAGAGATTATACGACCTGGGACTTATCAGAAAAAAAAACCTGAATGAAAAACTGCTGGTGACCTTCTACTGCTGCACCACAGAGATAAGTATCTTAACTTACTACATCTCTGTATGGTTTGCCAACTGCACAGTGGCAGATAGGAAAGCGCTCCAGAGGGTTAGCGTCATTGCCCAGAAGATCATTGGTTGCCCTCTCCCCTCTTTGGAAAAGCTTTATAGCTCCTGCTGCCTTAAGAAAGTTCAAAATATTCTCAAAGATCCATCTCATCCTGGGAACCCCTTTTTTGAACTATTACCATCTGGCAGACAGTACAGAATATTAAAAACAAGCACAAATAGGCTGAAAAACAGCTTCTATCCCAGGGCAGTAGCTCTTTTGAATTCTGTGTATAGTGCAGTGTTGGTGCGGTGTTATGGGTTTTCGGTTCAATGTGTGGAGCGTGAAAGATGTGTGTTTGTGTTTATTTTCATGGTCATGATGTGCACTGAAGATGGTGTTTGATTTCGTTGTACAAGATGCAATGACAATAAACTAAACTAAACTAAAAGCACTATGTTGCTTTTCCTAGTCTGTAGAAACTGGACTAGCACATTGCTTGATGCTGCATCATCTCCTTTTCTAAAGGTAAGACAAAACACTCCAGAATTTTATATACAATTGATTTTGTGTAGCAATACATCCATTAAAAAAAAATCTTCCAACTATAAAACTAGAAACTATCTATCCTGACAGTGGATAACAATGAAAAAGTGGGATGGGTCAGAAAAGGAGGGATGATTTTTTTCTGCTTATTAACCACATCTTTATTTTCCATGTTATGGAATTTTAATAGCTGCTTATACCACTGTCTTACCATGACATCTGATAGTACTGTTTTGTTTTCTTTAGGGTATCATTTATTCTTGAGAATGAATGTTATGAGGGTGAAAATACAACTGCCATTACTGGGGAGAATATCTGAGATTTAGATGAAGTTTTTGCACAGAATGTTATTATTGTCTCAGGCAATACCTGATTTGACAACTTATGTACCAATTAAACATTGGCAGAAAGATGGTGGAGAAAAAACCCCACAAGTTAAATATGAGGTATTACAAGGTGTAAAGAAAATGGAAATCAGGTTTACCTGATTTGAAATTATAGTTTGTAGCTTATTGTTTAGTTTGGATGAGAGAGTGGATTTTGCTGAGAAAAAGAAGGCTTTTGTAGTTAAAAGGTCCTGACTTGAGATTTTGATGACATGGATATTTATGGAACACCAAACATTTCAAACTTTTTATTTATTTATTTACTTTTACTTATTACATTTCTAGGCTGCCCATCTCACTTATAGTGACTTCAGACAAAAAGCCAGGTTATGTCTGAAAATACCTTTGCGGTGCCCAGCATAAAAAGCATTTTATAGAAAAGAAATGATAAGCAAACACAAAGGGCTACCTTATCATGACTTATTAGAATTATGACAGGGAGAACATAAAATTAAGAGATCTGGTGGCAGAAGGACATACCTGTCAATGGTTTTCTAATGTGCAATTAGAAATATTTTTAGTAGACAAAAGTACTTTTGGTTTTGAGCAGTATAAAAGTGAGTTTGAGTAAAAATAAACTTCTACTGAAATTTGAACAGAAGAATAAGTGAAAGAATCTATAATGCACTGGTCTAAAATTTTTGCATATGATATTCAAATGCAACAGTAGGAGAATACATGGTTGAAAGTATCAACATTTAAGTTTTATAATCTTAAAGAGAATTTTTTATCAAATGACGTTGATAAATGTCACTGGAAAAGCTTTCTAGAATTTGTAAAGGTATTTGAAAATTTAAACAATTTTATCATCCTTGGTAGACATGCAAATCAGCCAGAAAATTTTGGACTGAAATGCATACCTAATTCAAGAAAAGTTTAAAAGATTATAATACAATTGATACCAGAAGCTTTTCTTTTGGAACAAATCAATAAACATTTGGAAAAAAGTCATGGAACTTTTATGTATGATAACTGCAGCAAGAAATATGCATAATGTTGAAAAGATTGAACATTGCTCACAATGGAGGAGGATGAAGTTTATGGAACTTGCTGAGATAGCAAAAATAACATCTTTATTCAGCGAAAAGACAGATATCTAAGTTTATTGCTGACTGGAAATCCCTTAAAAACATTTTGCATGAAACAGAAAAAAAATGAATTTATAATATATGGTTTTGACTAGAATAAATTGAAGAAAAAATGAAAGTAAGAGGTAAGAGGTAACTTTATACTTGCAACTGCTGTAAAGAAAATCACAAGCTGCAGTTTTTCCTGCACATTTGTCCTTGTCTTTTTTTCCCCTTTTTTCCAGTTTTATTATAAAGATTGGTTTTTATTAATTTTTAAAGTTTTTTCAATATTTTTCAAATTATTTTATTGATTACAATAGAAAAAGTTAAAAATACAACTATAAAAATATAAAAAGTGCTGAAAAAATGAGAATAGAAAGAAAAGAATAAAATGACCAATACAAACTACAAAAATAGAAAAATAAAAATATAAAAAGTAAAAAAATAAAAAGCAACTTTAACCTTCATCATGACAAGTATAATTTTAGTAAATTATCATCATCTCTTAATGTACAAATGTACTTCTTCACGTAAATTATCATTGAATTACTGTATTAACAAAATCTTAAAGAAAGTAATTCCTAATTAACAAAAACCCATTAATTATATCATGTTTGCATATAATTCTTATAGCATGCCATATTTAAAGTCACATTCAATTTGATTTCAATTTTATCTGGTATAAGTTGTTTTTCCATGCCAGTGTTTGCCCACCATCCATCCTTGATGTTATTTTAAAATTAATTTCTCAGTCTGAGTCCCAAATCTCCAAAAAACATCCACTGTTAAAAACATTCTGTTTCATTTTATATTAATGTGTCTAATCTGTGCATTTGTCTCCTTTAAGTAATCCTTCGTTTTCTGCAGTTCCTTCTAGAGCCCAATAAAGTACCTTATCATGTTATCTTTCCACCACACCAAAACAACCAGAATTTTCCAAAGGGAAGATTATTATATTAAATTACAAATTCTCATTTCAAAACCACCTTGAGCCTTAGTTCAACTTTTCAAAATCATCACTTTTAAACTTTCTATTGCTCTTTATTTAAAAAAAACAACACCCTATTTTTCTAATTCCTTAAAATTCAAATGTCAAACCTTTCACAAGGAGGAATTCACCCTGGAAAATGCAATGAAAGTTGTCCTTAAGGTTTCAAAAATAGTAAAAAAAATATTTCAAATGTGATTAAGAAATGAGGGTAGGTTGGACGTTTTGTACATCAAAAAGGCTGTGTTATGATTGTGAGCAAACACAGAATCCCTAAAACCCTCAACTAAGAAGCTGATTGCATATTCCTGCAATCTACTCACAAGCAGAGGCTATATGGAGTATATATGGGATACTTCACGCTCTCCCCTTGCTCCCGAAATACTTCATCAATCCAGATCCTATATCCAATCATGATCTCCATTCAAGGGACATCAAGCTTGCCATGAATCCTCACTGGAAGTTTTTATTTTTCTTTATTAAAATCTTAATATGTCTTCTCCACACCATACAATTTTAAAAGCATTTAACTTTTGTATCTGTGTGCATGCATGCCTTTGTATAAGGCTTGACTCCTGATAGTTGCTGGACTAGTCCCTGCAGTTTTGTTGGCAAGATTTTCAGGATTTGGCCTGGCATCCCTTAACAGAGATAACTTCCAATTTACCTGGAAGATATCTGACAAAAGCTGCACTTTATGGCTTCTTTAACACATGAGACACCACCAAGGAAAAAGATCATTGGGGAAGACATTACAGAGCATTTGTTCTCACTAGAGTCAACCCATTCTCTTCAGCAGTTATTGATGGTAAATATCAAAAAATTCCCTTCCACAGCTTGGGACTCCCATGACCATCACTCGTAATGTTGCCAAATTCTGTCTTGCTGCTGCAGGAGTGAAGCAACCATAACCATCCAACAAAACTGCATTTGTGCGTAAGTTTACAACTCTTCCCTTTCTCTTTTCTTTTTAACTGTGCACCACAATCCTGAGGTCTCCCTTTCATAGTTCAATTAAGAAAATGTTATACTTCATCTCCCATAAGCTATAGCCAGTAAGAGATTAGAGAATACCAACATTTAGATTTAGGAATAATGATCCCAAGTGAATTTGATTTATCCAATCAATTCTTTACAATATGTAACTTCTGAAACATTTGAATTAGGCCCCAGAGTCTATCTAAAATTTGTTGGTCGGAGCCACCAAGGTCCATCCTCAAATTTCGTATTTTGAAAAGTATTTCTCGACTTTGAAAAACACAATCCTCATATATCAGAAATGTAGCATACCAATTTAAAATGTCATCTTATTTCTGATAATTATTTGCCCATTTTGAAGCAATTATCCCTTGAATTTTATTTATGTATTATTTGAAAATACTGCCCATTTTACAACTTCTGATTCTACAGTCCATTTCTGTTTAAGCACAGACATACAAAGAAGGTTGGGAAGGTTTTCTATACTACCCCCCCCCCCCAAAAGGAAGCTGACAACGTATTTTTATTTAAATTGATATTATTCTCAGACTGATTTATTACAGAATCACATTTGCTCAGAGGTTGTATTTGCTGCTGCCAATATATCATATGAATTTGCAGATAGTACAGTAATGAAAGCTAAAGTTTAGCCACAAAATTAAAAAGGACAAATCATTTATAAGCAAAACCATAGAAAATAGTTTTCATGCATATACTTTCACACTGCCAAGCCAATTCTGTGTTTGCCATCCACAGCATTCCAAGCATATATCACACTTCCATTGATTTAACTTCACACATTTCAAGAACAGCCTTATGCAGTATTTAGTAGTGATGGACTCTGCTCACTGTAAGAATCTATAAGGGATACTCCAACATACCAACTATCTACACTAACCCAAAGCAATATGATGTAAACTTTTACAAACTGTTTTAACATGCCTTTCAGGATTGTTGAAAAACAGAATTTATTTTTAATTTAGAATCAAGAACAACATAAAAAATATTTGGGCTATGCAAAACATTATAAAGGGGCACTGAAGTTACATTGACTAAGCAAAACCCCTGTGCTGTAAGTATCAAAATACCTGCATCTTTTGGAAAGTTCATGTAACTTCTTCAAAGGAATTCTTTGGCTGTCCACACACGTGTGCTGCTTAACTGAACAATAGTATTTATTGCAACATTCAGGACAAACTGCTAATATGTATCCTTTCAGATGAGAATGGAGAGTTTTAACAAGGATATACATTCACAGGAAAAAAATGAGTATTAACTGAGAGGGTTTGCTTTGGTTAAGAATAGAATTACAAATACCTGTATGAAATTCAATTGATGAGATAGAAAACTCTCCTACTATTTATTACCAGTCTCTTTATTATCTGCAAAAAACAGTTACAGCTAGCACAGAGAATTTCAGGGTGACCTTATGAATTAAATCCCATACTTTTCTGAAAGCAGTGATGAATTTTCAGCTGACTTCAGGGAAATAATTTTTGAGATAAATTGTTGGGACAACTAATTATCTTCCATAATGGCGGAAGAGGAAGGTGTTCTTCCTCAAATTTTAAGCATACCTATAGGCTACATTCACAAATTAATGATCAACTTTCAAGATTCACAATATCTTTGCCTACTTAAATAATGTTTAGTTCTTTGGCACATTGTGGAAAGATTCAATCAGTGCAGTGAAATCTCAACATACGAGATCTATGCAATTTACAGCAGATAATGCTCACTAGACATATTTTAAAATAGCCCATTATTACATAAAATGATCAAGCATTTTCAGTTCTTTGCAGAATTGTTTAATAAAGATCAACCATGGATGACTGTAATGAATCATGGCTTCTGTTTACTGAATCATGGCTTCTGTTTACTGTTTACATATCTGTAAATGCATGTTTTGTATGTCTCTATTTTTTAAGCTTTTCCCTGTTTGTTTAGAATTTTAGGAATTTTCTTTGTTTTTTATATTTAGTTAATTAAAACATGTCTATCATTAATTCCATTGATAAAATTACGAGAGGTGAAATCTCTGAATAAGACTAAATATTTTACTAATTCAGCTTTTATAAATAACCTAACCCTATATAAACTTTAATTTGCAATTTAAAACAAAATATCTAATAACTTTACTTAATTAAAAACAATTTCCTAGTTTAAAGAAATTAGGGCCAATCAAGTAGATTTCGTGTTATTATTTAAAGGATTTAACATTTAAAAGAAACAGCCATTGATTCCCTTTCTTTAAAAAGTGTGTGCGCGTGTACATTAGAGAGCACATTGTCAAAAGCAGTATATATTAAATTGATTAATAGAAATAATTACCTGCTTATGTCTACGTAAGAATTTTGATACTACCTTTCATCCATTGTTCCAATAATTGCAGCATGTAACACACAAAATGAACACAGGCAACATGCATTCTTCATTTGCATTGAAGAAACAGGTAGAGCAAAATGCTTGCCTTTTTTACTTAAGAGTAAGTGTGTGTCATACAGAGTCCTCTTAAGGAAGACTCCTGCATAATAAACTAATGAGAATAATACAGAAAACATTCAGAAGACTTAATACAATTTAAACTGAATCCAGAGAGATTTTAACAATGACCACAGCATACGCATAACACATTTACAACAAGAAAGAAGAAAGGCACCTGGAGACATCTGACACTGGGCATGCTCTGCAGGCATCTCAGTGCGCACATGCTCTCTACCAGGTTGGAGCAGCCTAGCCACAAAGACCTTGGCACAGAACACTGCAGGATGACAAAAAGGAAGGAAGAGAAGAAGCAGTTAGAGGCCACAAGTTACTAAATGCAGGTAACTTATTAGTATGTTAAAATGCATACGTAATTAACCAACAGTATGCAATTGCCAATGTTAAATCCCAGATTGTCCAAAGATCCTAGCCACAGAATGCTGCAGTTATATTGCATACATGAATTACATGTTCCAAACCATCTTCTAAGTTGGGGTTGGATTTTAAGTCAGTCATACTCTGAGATAAATATATCTTCAGTTAATCATAATTAGGGGTGTGAAAAATTGTTTTTTGTTTTTTTCAAAGAATGGTGATCTATTCTGAGGCTGGAATTTCTCATTATTCGGGGCTTAGAAATTTCATGAGAGAAAGTTCTTCATCCTTCCAGTCTTGATTAGCTTTTCAAATGGACTTTGCTGAGGCTTAAATCTCACTAATACCATGCAGGGAGCCCGCTGATGTTTCTTGGCAAAATAGAAAATGCCAAACAGCAGTTTCTTAGTAAATGAGGCTCCAAGACATCTAATTGTTTTTCCATTGGCTTAATCCCTTCAATTCATGAGCTCAAAAATGTAGTAAGTGGAAGTCCAACTTTGGAAAATGGAATTCAAGGAATTCTTCTGAATTCTAACTTTTTGTACCAAGTAATTGCCTCCCTCCTTCCCTTCCAATATGTCTAGTTAAGGATCTGATTCAATGTTTTGTTGATAAAATATCTATTTAAAATATAATACTAAAAATTATTTGCTGGTGAATCAAAAGTTCAGTTGAGCATGATTCTTTAACCATTTCTATGAAGACATTTCAAATTTAATACACTTAATTATAAATGCTTGACTACTGCAAATATTTATGATTACTGGATCGCATAGGTGCTATTAAAGGTGGAAAGATGACTTTTGAAAAACACCTTTAAATAAGTCTAGTGGATATCTGGTAGTCTCATTATGAGGAAGTGCTTTTTTCATTAAAAAAAAGTTACTGCAACTGACAATTAGATCTGAAATATCCAGAAATATTAGCAATTTATGGCATATTGACTTCTTATCTGCTGTATGGGCAAAATAATTTTAATGCTTTATTTTTGTCTGTCAGTTTTAAATCTCTATTGTCATTTTTTTAAAAAAAGGTATTTGATAAGACTTGTGTTACCCAACCATCACATTCAAGTTCTACAAGCAATTTATCAAGAGCATAGTCTAAGATTTCAAAGCATAACAAGATGGTTTATGGGTTTCCTAAAGACAACATATGTGCAGTGATAAATAGCCTGGCTCCTTAATTCCAGTTCTATACTGAACTTTTGCAACTTCTGAAATTAAAGTGATACTAAAGAAAACTATTTGAATTTGAGTTTCTTCCCAAAACAAGTTGCCTGTTTTTCCTGTTTTTAAACCACTTGGGTTTCCAAAAGCAACAACGACAAGTGTTTGTTCTAATGCAAGTTGCAGCATGAATAACATAAACCAAAGGCTGCTTTGCAAATGATGAGGCAAGCTCAAAGATGGTTACAGCTGTAATGCACAGAGCAGAGCTGGAGTCAAAACCTATTGCACACAATCCTCTACAATTCATGCCAACATGCGCTCCCAAAATATTGTAGGATTAATCTCTAGGGCTCCTGAGGTACATACATACCAATGCATGAAAAAAAGAAAAAGAAATCACTTCTGATTTAGTTATGGGAGCGTTTTTTCAGTTGAAGGGCTTAGCTAAAATGCATCTATTTTCTTTTCAATATCACCCCCCAGCTCAGTCCTCATATAGGTCCTAAAACTTGAATTTAAAAAAGGAGATTGATGGTTTGTTAAAAGGGGCATTCTGGTTCTATATAGGAAATAGAAGCATATGTAATTTCAAAAGTTCCATAAATTTATGTATAAAAACAATGAAGGATGCAGTACAAATAACAAGACAATCAGAATAAAAATGAGATAGCATTAATCAATGTTGTGTAAGGGCTTTGCTTCAATAAGCCCAAAAAATATCAACACATTGGCTCTAAAACTGCATTTCTAAAATTGTTACAGTCAGGCATGATATTCCCCTCTGAAAAAAAAATCGGGGCCGGCCAAAAGAGACCCCCCACCGCCCACCACTCGCGCCGCCCGCCCGGGCTCAGCTCGTGCCGCCCGCCGCTCGCGCTGCCGCCCGCCAAAAAATCGGAATTCCGATTTTAATCGGAATAATATCATGTCTGTACAGTGGAAATTACCATACTGACTAAATTTGTTTGAAGGTTTGATGCAACAATTTACACTTCACAGATAAAGAATATTCTCTATGTTCAGAAGATCCCAAGTTGTGCTGAAAAGCCTTTCAGACTCTTTTACCTATGAAGAGCTTTATTAATCAGTATACAAAATACTAGTGAGACAGGCCAATGTTTTAAATCAGAATGTTTTAAATCAGAATAAAGAAATTGTAGAGGGTTGAATTAAACCTTTTTCTTTTACAACTGGCACTGCAATTTAATAAAAGGGATCAAAATGAAGCAACTGGTGTCCATATAGGACTGGGAGCAGGGGGAATATTTGCTGATTTTTCCTTTCCTCTCCAACAACACAGCTATTTAAAAAAGGCCTCTCAAACTTCCATAGCAAGTTTGGGAGTGAGGGCATGGGGAGAATGCAGGTGGCAGAAGAACTGACTGAAAGAACATTTCCTTTTTCCAGTAGACATCTGGCAATCTGAATCCAATCCAATGCTTTTATATATACATATATAACATAGTACTATCACAATCTATATGAATGCTCATTTTCAAATTATGTCAATTAAATGGAGTGTATCTTAATCTAAAGCCAAATTATAGTTGTGCTATCACATATTCAGTTGCTACCATGTGGTTGGTAATATTTTGGTTGGTAATATTTAAATATTCAAGAAGAGATAACAAGGTATTTTTAAAAGCCCAGTCCAACTTCATTCTGTTCTCAATATAGAAATATTAATCTAAAGAAATCAAACATCCTCAAACATCCTTAAAGAGCTGCAACCTGAGCGGCGTAATCTAATTATAGAAAAAGCTCAAGTTTATCCATATAACTTTTGATACCTAAGTATCTGTCCAGTCTTTCCCAAATTGCTATCCTTGGTAGTATTAAACTAAAATTCTTTCCACCCACACTTGGGAGTTATCACAGCTGTAATCCTGCCCAAGAAATCTAAAAGATACCAAGGTGCACCAATCCTTCCTTCAATTCATCCAGATCACAATGGGCTCAATACAAAGGCAACACTTGTCAAGACAACATAGATCAAATATGTGCAATGAAAAGGAAGAAGGAAGCCATAACATCTTTGCTAATCTGACCTAGGAGAAAATTCCAGATCCAAATTTTTTAAAAAAACACCGATTCATTGTGCGATTCATTTAACTGTGGCAAAAAAGTCATAACATTGGGTACTACTCATTTAGCAAACGCCTTGCTTAACAATGTAAATTCTGATCCCAACTGTGATCGTAAGTCAAGTTAGTTGTGAAGTCATGTCTGACCCATTGTGACCCCATGGACAACGTTCCTCCAGGCCTTCCTGTCCTCTACCAGCTTCTGGGGTCCATTTAAGCTTAAGCCAACTGCTTCAGTGACTCCATCCAGCCACCTCATTCTCTGTCGTCCCTTTCTTCTATTGTCCTCAATCTTTCTCAGCATTAAGCATTAGTCAAGGACTACCTGTATCTAAATCTGTTTGATCACTTTTTTGCCATGAGTTTATAAGCTTCAATAATTCCTCACTGATTTATATTTTATCTTGTTTTTAAGACTTCCCAATTGTATTATTTCCACACCTGATGACTCTTTCAGATTTCTGGTTGCTTTGGTGGCAATTTTCTGTCTCTCTTTTTAGTTCTGTAACAACTTTTGATGTTTCAAGCATGGTAGCTTATTCTTTTCTTTCCTGGATGAGACCCTGTTAGTATAAAAGTAATATTTTTTAAGGATATGTACAATCAGCAAATGTTTTTACATGTACGACCACAATTGAGCCCAAAATTTCTGTTGCTAAACGAGACATTTGTTAAGTGAATCCTGCCCCATTTTACCACCTTTCTTGCCACAGTTGTTAAGTGAATCACTGCAGCTGTCAAGTTAGAAGCACTGTCGTTAAGTAAATCTGGCTTCCCCATTGACTGCTTGTCAGAAGGTTGCAAAGGGGGAATCACATGATCCTGGGACACTGCAACAGTCATAAGTATGAACTAGTTGCCAAGCATCTGAATTTTAATCATGCGACCATAGGGACGCTGGAACAGTGCTAAGTGTGAAAAATGGTCATAAGTCACGTTTTTTGCACTGCCATTGTAACTTTGAATGGTCACTAAATGAACTGTTGTAAATTTAGGACTGCCTGTATTTAACTATTCATCCTACCTTCCAAGATCCCTTATCTAGTTAGCAATTTAAAAGACTGTATAATATGAGTAGGTATATGTGGGTATATGTGTCTTTGCCTAAATCTGCTTATAAGGAAATGCATTTGCCATTTTAATTTCATTCTCCTAGCCTGGAGAGATCCTTCTGGAATTACCCATAAACCTTTTTAATTCTGTATAATTTGGAATAAAATTATTTGGCCCTTCAACTATTTAAATAACTTATGAATTAGGTTATACATTAAAAATAGAACGTTATTATGCTATAACAGTCAACATATAGTATCTATACTACAAAAATTTTATGAACTGTTATGTCCTCTGGTATACAATAGTGTATACCCCCAAAACCCCCCCCCCAAAAAAAACCCCCCACATTCTTTATAAAAAAAAAAAAAAATTCCACCCCCCCCCCAATTTTAACACAACTAAAAATCTTATATTTTATTTTTGTTTCTTTCTTCTATTTTTTTTTTTCTTCCCCCCCAATTCTTTTCCTCTCCCTCCCTCCTTTCCTTCCCCCCCACCCCCCCCCCCACCCCCCCTCCCCCCCCCCCCCCCCACCCCCCCCCCCCCCCCCCCCCCCCCCCCCCACCCCCCCCCCCCCCCTACTTTCTTTCACATTAATTAGGCAATACAATAGTTAAATATAGCTACATTTCAAGCCATATACCACAAGCCAGTTTCAAGCCATATACCACAGGTTGGGCTCAGTAAACCTGCAGTTAATTTAAATGTAAGGTTCTGATCCACATATGAGTTAAGGTATAGCTATATAAATCATATACTGTGGTTTAGTGTTATTTCCAAATGCTGCTACTTCTCTCCTTTTACATCCTTACATCATTAAATTTTAAAAGATGCTTACACCTGCTGCCACAAATACTTCAATATGAATATTTTAGGCTACTTCCTGCAAAAAGCATTTTAAGCAGTATATTTCAATGTCTGTCTTGCATTTAGCTTCCAGGGTGAAAAATCCAAGTATATCTATCGATTTTAAAGTGTACTTGGACTATAAGAAAAATACATAAAACCAACAATGTGATGTGCTTTATTCTATTTTCAGTTTTCACCTAATCTAAACTTTTGCAACATGGATACTGTAGACAAAGAGCTGTATTAATCTATGGTAGCTAAAAATCAGGTGCCTGGTACATCTTTTTTGAGTGACAAAGGGGATTCTAGCCCCTTTATTTATAAAAAGGCATAAACTTTTGTGAACGTTAACTTTATCAGATGCATACAGTGATTTTAAAGAGGCAAGGCCAGGGAAGACAAGGATCGTTTTGTAAATGCAGGTGAGAGATTATAAATACACCAATTAGCAAGTGCAATTTATTTAAAAACCCATCCTTTTTCATAATTTCTACTCACTTCTATCACTTCCCATTGAATACCTATAAGTTAGCATAGTTCCCTTTAGTATAAAAAAACAGGTTTCACTGACAAAGAAATTGCTGGCAGGGTTCATGTGTCAAATTAAGCTGTATTTGGTTTCAATTTTTAATTTATGAAAACCAGCAACTGTCAGTATCCATAATTTGTATTTAGTCAATTCACAGCCAGAGTTAGGCAACTAATTACTTAAGCTTCTGAGGACCCAAGTTATTTGTTCAACAAATTGTATTTTAAACCACAGCTGCATATATGTAACCTAGCCAGCGGGTTTTCAGCCCCTTTATTTGCAGTTCTTAATCAACCACATAGCTAATTCCAAAGGAAAGAGTATGAATACCATTCATTTCTCTAAGCCAGGTTTTATCTACTCCTCAGGAATCCAATGGCACAATGATAGCTGATCCATTTGTTTAAGATTTCACCAATAAGTCTCCTCTATCAGTTTCTTTGAAATACTATTTATTGTTCTTCACCTACTCAGTTCTCTTCTAGCTAAACTAATTTTCAGTGTAACTGTTTGTCTGAACAAAATAATTAAATAAACTGCACTGACACAGTTATAGGAAGCTCTAGCCCTATATATGTACATACAGGAAGGTGTATCCTCAGAAATCAGCTCAGCCTATCGGACAAGAAAAGGAAGCACTTCCCATGTCTGGATGCTCTGAACAGCTCATCGGGAGAATGGAAGGAGTCCTGCTGTCAACACCAATTATTCATATAGGATAACAGTCAATTGCTGGAATACCACTCTTAGTAGTCCAATGACATGAAGAAGGCGCATCCATACAAGCGGCAATCCATACAATCCATCCAAAATTCATAGCGAAGATTGACCAAAGCACATCTTTATGACTTCAAAACTTGGCTGTCAGCCATTATACCAGAGAGAAATACTGCTGTACTGAAAGGATAACACAGCAATTTTGTTTCTTTTTAATATAGCCAGTTATGAGGTATTTTTATTATATATATATTCATTCTTAAGTTTTCGTGGGTACTTACATGTATGGTATTCAGCTTTGTTCAGGTATTTTCCCATGTTATTATAGTTGTGCTTTTAAAGTTGTAGCAACGTTTGGCAGAATCTCATCTGCCATCATCAGGCTTCTGTATTGTGTCTGTCTGGTTTTTATACTAAAGGAACTATGCTAACTTATAGGTATTCATTGGGAAGTGATAGAAGTGAGTAGAAATTATGAAAATACAGAAGCCTGATGATGGCAGATGATATTCTGCATAATAGAGACCCAGAAGATGAACAGACCTGTGGAACAGCTGTCCTGCCCTACATAAGAGGTACTACAGACAAAATTAGTAAGGTACTACACAGACATCACATCAGGACTGCCTTCAAAACAGACAGAAAAATAGCAGCCATCCTTAGCAACCCCAAAGATAAAATTGACCTGGAAAACCAAGGCATATACGAAGTCCCCTGTGCATCATGCCCGGCCACATACATTGGACAGACCAATAGAAGAATAAGCACCCGCCTGGATGAACACAAAAATGCAGTCAAAAATCTGGAACACACTTCCTCACTAGTCCAACACATGGAAGCCACAGGTCATAGCATCAACTTCAATGGCACCAAAACCCTGGCCACTATAGAAACCCTAATCACAGAATCATCAGAGAAGCCATAGAGATTGAAAAAAGACCAGAAAGCATGAACAGAAGAGATGATTCCACCAGGCTGTCAATCATTTGGAAGCCTGCACTCACAAACAAAAAAATCTCACACCACAAGCCAGGCAAACACCTGGGCACAAACAGATCCCCCTGATACCTCCAGCTCAAACACACCCCAACCAGGCACCCAGATGAAACCCAGCTTCCTAACTAATGATAGCCGTCCATTTACCCGAAGCCAAGCTGCACTAAAGGCCTCCATTAAAGCAACACAATGCTGCCAGCCAATCAAGATACAAAAAGAGCCAAAAAAACAGACAGAAGATATTAGAGACACCAATCAATCAGAACACAGCAAACTCCGAGACCAATAAACACAGACCAAGACTCCCAACCAATCAGGATGAAGAAAAAACCATTCTGGCACAGCAATAGGCTGCCCCAAATTCAAATCTGAAACTACTGTAAAAGTCTGACTCACAGACGGACACAATACAGAAGCCTGATGATGGCAGATGAGATTCTGCTGAAACGTTACTACAACTTTAAAGAACTACAATGACGTGGGAAAATACCCGAACCAAGCCGAACACCATACATGTAAGTACCCTTGAAAACTTAAGAAAACATATATATATATATATATATATATATATATATATATATATATATATATATATGCTGTCTTGTTCAATTTTCCTTTGCCTGCATTTTACATTAACAGTGTTCTTAAATTTCAACTAGAGATCAACAGAAAAAGCCATATGCTGTACTAACGTCAATACCAAGTATGTAAGTAATCCAGATGATCCTTGTAAAATACTTTCAGTTTCTCCTGTAAGCAGTAAAATGAGATTATGAGTAAATCTTCTAAGTGTTGTAACTGATTTAGCCCATTTAAGCAAAAGAACTGTCATTTTTAAATAATGAAAGGTGCCATCTTTCTTATATATCAGAGCTCCCAACCTTTCATTTATACTGTCTATTACACGAATATCACAAAAGAAGACTGTGAACACTGAGATGTATTTGATTCTTTTCTACCAGCCAGAAATGAACTTTCCTAGTACCTTAAAAATGTTTAAAGATCTATTTTCAGTAACTGAAATCTATTGAGAACATCAATCTCTATAAGATTATAATGTTCTTAAATGAAATATTGTGAGATTTTGTGGAAGAATGCCAAAACTTCATGAATATTCAAACAAGAAAAGCATTTTTTTAAAAAAAGGATTCAGAATTCTGGGAGTTGAAGTCCACAAGTCTTAAAGTTGCCAAGTTTGGAGACCTCTGGTCCAGACTATGGACTATGTGCAATGTTGAAACTACCAGTGAAAATAAAACTGCTAGTAAATAAAATTTATTTATAATGGAACATTTTTCAAGAGAGCAGGATAATATAAAAATGCTGTGTGCTATAAAGTTTGGGGAGTTTTTGTAAACTTGTATTAAACCAGACTTGTTAATGTTCACAAAATGATGAACCACAATTGTTTATTTAAAACAAAGATTTTTTCCCCTCACTTCCTTTAGTTTCTACAGAACCATGCAACCCTGACTTGGGATTTATTTACATGCATATAAAATTGCTTATTTTGATGAATCCATCAGAAAATAAAGATATACAAAGAGAACTTATTATGCACATTAAGTTTGTAAATATTCTTATTCTTTTACTGTAAATTCAGCTCAATCTTTACATTACAAAGCCAACAAGTAGAGCTTTCTGGCAATTTTTCCTTTGAATATTTTTTTTAAAAACCATATATTTTACTCACAGCCCACCAATGATTTTTCATTTGTCAAGACATATGTTAACTGATAAACTCCACCCATGTGGAAAAGTGCATACTGGGAACACCTGTCATCATATAAGTTTTAATGTTCTGAGAACTTGATGCAGAAGAACATATTGGATTAACCAAAAAAAACATTTGTAACACTATTTAGTACAGGGAATTTCTTACCTGAAACTCTGTTTCTGTGCTTCAGATCCACCAATCCAGAATGAATGGGAAATCGAATGGGTGTTCCTTTTCACACTTGTCTGTCAAAAAAGAGCAGCCAATCATCTTCAGCTTGGTGTATCTACTTCTTTTCTTGAACGAAATCCCAATATGCACACCTAATGCTGTTAGAAAGACAAGGAAACCTGTACAGCTAGCAGGATTCCAGCAGTCATTAGATCAGATGAAACAACGGATTGGTGGATCTAAGACAAGAAACTAAATTAAAGACAAGAAATTGCATTGTCCCATAACTGAATCAACCAATCCAGAGCAAACAATTTTGTTTTTTTCACCATCCACATGAACTGAAAGAAACAACTGATGTTGTCCTAATATCTGGGCTAGTACAATAAACAAATCTAGTATTAAAGTTGAGACTAAAAATATACATGTAACTCTTCAAAACTATCAGTTGGCAGTACAATAGAGGAACTATTATAGCAAATCTATAGAACATGTCCAGTATTCAAAGAGTTAACTTGAACGTGATCATAAAGATTTTCTGAGGGAAGAAACTCAGTTTCAAAAGAGATCTGCTATAACTGAAAAAAGCCAAGGAGAAAAGATGCTGGTTTTTGGACTCATGGAACTAATTCATATAGTTCTGAAACGGTACAAAGATATTTAACCCCTACATGTTATAAAATAAAGCCTTAAAAAAAAGAAAAGTCTTGTTTAAATCAATTGGACAGTAGAGAGAACTGAAAGCTACTAGTAAAGGTATACATAATTTACAATAATTAACATAGTTAATTAACATAGTTAATTACTCCAACTTAGGAGGTACTCTGTACACTATAGTTAAGATGGGACTGGGCTCCTAGCTATGCTCCTGATCATCTGGAAAGTTACAAATGGCCATATATAGATATATCATTGGAAGCAGTACAACTATGGTTTTCTTTTTTAACCATTTTGGTATTTTTAAAGGCTGAAATGCCAAATCACCTTTCTGTACTTAAAAAGCACTATCCAAAATTCATCTAATTCTGATTTCAGAATGCTAAGGGCCATAAATTGCTCACACCTGCTGTACGTAATCAATTTGCTAAACTCTGAAGTTAGCACAGGCACAGTTCTTATCTTTTGTGGTGACTAAAGTAGGGCTGTCAAATTCGTGGCCCACAGGCCAGATGCTGGCCACATCCATGCCTGGTTTAGTGAAGGGGAAAAAATTGTGATACGCTATGTGATGACGCTGTGACAAGCTTGACACCCCTGGACTAAAACAATTAAGAGAAATGAACATCTCTCATATACTCAACATTTGGCTCTGAGAGACAGAACAGGAAAAAGAAGATACACACAAAAACATACTTTTTATAGATGGATTTTACTATCATTTAAATTATAGAACTATATGGACGTTTTGAAAATCTTTCTCCAGTAGGATTTATATGTACCAGAGAAACCAGACTGCCAGATGCTTTCTTCTCATGAGGTCTGTTAATATTTGCGGAGAACTTTTAGCTATTCACAACCAGCCAGTATCTTCATGTTATAGTAGTATTAACGCACAACATAAAACTAGTATATAAGGCTACATAAATATTACTAGTTTCCAGCTAAGTCACAGGGCCCGTTCTAAACCAAACTCGCTTTCTTCTTATTGGGAAGCTTATCATTTATTTTTCAGCAGTCTTGCTTGCAGAGCTTGACATTGATTTGGGCTGAGAGGAAGCGATTAGCCCAGCATCATTAAGCTGGCCACCATGCCTAAGGGAGAAGCTAGAACCTCTCTGCTCTTATTCCAGCACCATAACTACCAACCTTGCTGGTTCTCATAGCAACAGTATAGTAAAACATCGATTTAACAGGTCCTCATTCAACAAAAACTTCAACCAGACATCTGCCTGAAATAATGTATAACTCCTTAGTATCCAAAGTAGTCCAGATGATTCATGCAAATCAATGTTAAATTACATTGTATGTATACACAAGTGATGTAAATTGCTGCAAATGATGTACTTTCAGGTGTAATTGACCTTTGAGATTAACATATAGCTCCACTCCCAACTAAATGATAAATTAAATCAAGGTTTCACCATGCATGTATTACCTGGGATAGCTAAAGTTAGACAATGTGCCACTTTTTTTCTTTTCTGCCTACTGGGCTTTCCATGAATAAAAAGTAGGCCAAAGTTGAAAACAAAAGATTTGGGGGAGGGGGAAGGGGTGGAATTCTACTGGTTCGGACCAGTTCTATAGAACCAGTAGCTCCTAAGAGAAGCTGACACCGAACTGATTCGCTGCAACAATCTTCTGGCCTTCTGTTTGGCCCACCCACCCGCCTGGGCTCTAGGCTGTCCTTTATTCCCTGCTTTTTCCTCCTCAGCTGCTATGCGCGGCACAGCTGAGTGCCGCTCGTCAGCTGGAGGTGAATGCTTGCCGGAGCCAGTAATTTGTAAGTAGTGCGCAAAGCGCACGTTCACCAAACCAGCTGTTATGCCGGTAGAATCTCACTCCTGGGAGTGGGGACTTTATGGTCTTTTTAAAACTTTTAAATTGTAAGCGACCCAGATTAGAAATAGATGGCCTCTAAATCCGATAAACAAATTCAAAGAAACTGAACTGGAGACCTTTTAAGAAGCAAGATGGAAGGAAAACAAAGAAACAGAACCCAGCACAAAACTTCATTTGACTTTATTTACACTTAGATAGAAATAAATATTATTAGAACAACAATTTCCTACTCATTTAATAATTTCTCTTGTAGTCACATTAAAATAGCCTTTTGCAGAATGTTTTAGAGGGCTCTATTCAATAACTTTCTTCGATGCATACAATCCAAGTACAGGTAGTCTTAGACTTATGATCACAGTTTGTACAATTTTTCTTGCCACATTTGTTAAGTGAAACACTGCCAACTGTTTAGTTAGTAATGGGACTGTTAAGTGAATCTAGCTTCTACATTGGCTTCGCTTGTCAGAAGGATGCAAAAGATGATCACATGATCCCAGGACATTGCACTGCATATTTAGTACACGCCATAAATATGAACCAGGTGTCAAGCATCTGAATGTAAATCTTGTGACCATGGAGATGCTGCAATGGTCATAAGTGTGAAAAATGGTCATAAGTCACTTTTTTCATTGCCGTTGTAACTTCAAACATCACTAAACAAACTGTTGTAAATCAAGAATTACCTGTATAGCTAATGAGAGTTCTATTTTAACTGTGCAGAGTTAAATGAATCATTGGTAAAAAATACAGAAAGCAGCAATATATTTCTCTCCCTTTCTTATGTCAGACTAGCAGTTTAATAATGTTATACAGCTGTGTGAAAAAATCATGCACATTTTCAGTTTTAAGCTGTATTTACATGTTTAATCAACTTTTCACTCATAGAAACCACACAAAATTAGTACTTTGTTGAAAATTTCTGTAGTTGGATTGAGATGCATAATTTTTATTAATATAACCAAAGTCTTTTTAAGGTTTTGGGTGAGTTTATGTGCTAAAACAAACACAACTTTCATTTACGAGAATGTTAGGATCAAAAGTAGCCAATCAGCAGCGAGCTCTGGCTGACCAATCAAAACGCATAGAGGCTAAATCTATGAGCCAATCAATGTTGTCATACTCTCTGACTATAAATAGGCATGAAAAGCATCAAGAAATTTAATTTAGCTCTGGCTGCGGGCAAGGATGAAGGCCTTTGCTTTCACCAGTACTGAGCAGCAGCATCACATCATTGTGCTTCATGAAGAGGGTTACTTCTATACAGAAATAGCCAAGAGAGTGAAATGCCATTGCACCATGGTGAGCAGAATGGTTGAAAAATATCAAATAACTGGTTCAGTCGATGATAGGCTCCGTTTTGGAAGACCAAGAAAGTCGACAAAATGGCAAGATCGGGCTCTCCAACGCATTTTGATGGCTGACAGGAAGCTCACCTCACCTCAGATTACAAGAATTTGGGGTAAAACATGTGATGCAAAAGTGTGCACAAGCACAGTGCGTCGCAGACTGCTTGCCAGAGGGCTCAAAGGCTGCAGGGCTTGAAGTAAACCTTTGTTCACAAACGCTCACCACTCTCGTCGACATGCGTGGGCCAAGAAGTATGCCAAGTGGACCAACGAACAGTGGGCCAAGGTCATCTTCAGTGACGAGAACAATTTCTACTTGACTGGGAATCAGTGCAATAAGTATGTCAGAAGATTTCCAGCTGAAGAATTTAGGCCGTACTGCCTGAAACTATCTGTGAAGCATCCATTGCACGTGATGATCTGGGGCTGTATCGCTGCTTCTGGTTATTGGTTGGATACAAATTGTGCATGGAATCATGAATTCCAAGCAGTATGTTGAAGTCCTGGATTATGCTTCCTTCAGCTCAGCAACTTGTAGGGAAGGACTTTTACTTCCAAGATGACAACACTCCTTGTCATCGAGCCAAATCCGTCCAGCAGTGGATGAAGAAGCATGGTGTTCGACTCATGGATTGGCCAGCTCAGAGCCCAGATTTGAACCCAATTGAGAACTTGTGGGCCAAGATTGGTTATGAAATAAGTAAGAAGCATCTGAAGACCAAGCAGGAGCTGATTGAATCCATTATTGCAGCCTCGCACCACATTGTCACCAAAGATCACATGCAAAGGCTTATACAGTCTGAAGTGATGCCGCCTGGTGATAAGCAATAAGGGCTGGCCAATTTCATATTAGTAACCATGTTTGGTTACCTAAACGGTCCTTTTCAGGGCCACAAACAATAAAAATGTTAACAAAACACTAGCATCTGCCTTAGTAACACGTATGCCACTAGGTATGCATCAGTTAATCTGTTTTCATAGTATGCATTGTAAGCATGCAAGAAAATTCACAATCCCCATCCAAATAGCACCAAATTGCAAAAAGCTTATGTTTTTCACTTAAAAACCACCAGTATTTATTTAAATATAACAATATTTGCATAGCAGTTAGCATAAAATATCATAAAATCCATGGCCTATCCAAAATATATCATAAACTGTAAAGCGTGCAGGACTTTTTCACATAGCTGTATTAATTAAGAAGGAAACAGCAATGTTTCTATTCACTGAAGAAATATTATGGAGGGAAGAGGAAGAGGTAAAAGGAAATTTCACTTGCACAGCATTGGATATCGGTAGCATGCTTTAACATTAAGTTAAATATACACACTCAGTAGATCCCTGAATCTGAGAGCTTATTTCTAAAAACCTAATAAAAATACCTCATAAATAACTCATAACAAAAATATTCACAAACAACACAAACAAGTTTACAAAGCTACATACAAGAATTAGAGCTCTAATTCTTTTTACATGTATAAATATTAACTTATGCAATTGATTTTTTTCTCTCTCTCTCTTCTCTCCTACTGCATGTCCTGCAAATATTGCCTGGAACATTCCAACAATCAACAACTGTTTTCATTATTCTTATATAATGGCATTGCTAGGTGCATTTAACTGGATGACTGTGGTACAGATTATAAATAAATAAACAAATAAAGCAGACCCGGGAAACATGCAAAGAGATGTAGTAGGATTGTTCTTTCCATTGATAGATGCAGTTACAACATTGGACATTTACTATTACTTTAATAGTAAAAAGCCTTAGGAAAATAATAAAAAGTTTTAATAGCTTGCTTCAATATTATCAGGTTCGTATTTGAACCTGATAACTAGAAATTGGCAGTTTAAATCTGAATTTACAGCATGTTTGTTCTTCTTGTAAAAGTAGATTGCATTTTACCTTACATATCTGAAAGTATTTCAAAATTCTGAAGAATTTCAGAATTATCTAATGAGAAATAATTAATCACAGGTTAAGAAATGCAAGGGTTTTCTTTAATAGTGAGGCCTATAGTAGTTACCAAGCCTTGCTATAATTTGTAGGCTATACGTTAATCATATTTAACAGTGAACAATCAAGTTTGAACTGGCAAAATATTTTACAACCAACCAATAATATGATCAATAATGCAATCCTTCTGGAAAAAAATAATTAGAAATTGTTACCCTAAGTTGACAGACCTAGCACACCTGATCTATATTTGATAAAGAAAAAGGATTAAAATATGCTATGTCAGTTTAATATAGGTTATAAATATTTGAACATATAAAATTTTTAATATGAAAGAAAAATTCAACAGAAAATATTCAAAAACAGTCCATTTATATTCAACATCGCAAAATACTTTTATGTAAATATTTGAAAATATTTTAAGACTTGATAATAGCAAAAGCATTTCCTATTGCTGGACTTTGAAAAGGAAAAAGAAAAAAAGCTGTAAATCTACCACCAATTTACCATACTTAAAATGCTGCATAGATTTTATAAACATACATATATACATGTGTATACACGAATTACAATTTTTATTTCAGATAGGATATCCATCTAGATTGTCAAATTGAATAATATATCCCCAATGATGTATTAATTATGTGAATTTATATAAAAATGAAAATTTCAGAAACAATACTGCAGAATAATATTTTCTATTAGGTAGTATTTCTAGAACATAGAATAAATTAGGCTTTTGGGCATGGCTGTCAAATACAGCAGTACCCTGCATCCCAAGAAATAAAGTAATCTACAAAATACCAGTCCACTGACAAAATAAATCATCTCTCTCCTCACTAAATTTCTTATTGAACAGACAGGTCTATTCCTAAAATACTGTATAGAGATAAAGGCAATTGATTGGTCTGAAATCTAGCCTCCCTTTGGATTTGGGGTTATGGTATTGTAATTGACAAACAAATTTCTTATAAATGCCAGATTTATGCATAGGACTTATACAGGGATAAAAACATTCCAATTATAATTCTTGGATGGTTGGTTGGCTTGTTGGTGGAACACTGCATGTTACCGTTTACTTAATTTGTGCAATGCAAGAGAATTTAAGAGAAGTGGCAAATAAACATTTAATTAAATTTTGGAAGGGGTTGTTTCCAGAGCTATTATTCCTTGTATTTTTTATAGATAACCAGATGTTTAGGAAACCAGTAAGATTTTGTACACCATACAGCAAAGAAATTATATTATAAATATTGATTCATTCTATTAACATTCCTGGCAAAATGGAGGGTTGATACGTGTTTAATGTGCATTTTATATTTATTTAACTATAATTATAAAACTTAGTAGTATTTCTATACAGTTAGACAGCCTTCAAGAGGTGATACAAACAAGAAAAATGAAAAACTGCATGTCATTATAAACAAATGCAAGTGAAAATGGGTACTTCATTAACAAAAATAAACATAATATAGGTAAATATAATTGAAAATTCAGAACCTAGAAATCTATCTAACTGAGAACAATGTATTCAGAAAGTAGAAAATAATGTAACATTTAGAAACATTTATCCAACTTTTGGAGAAAGTCAGATGCACTAACTGCTCTCTAAGTAGTTCTAAGTTACTTCATATCAATATCAAAGCTAAAAATTGTATGTACACAAACATTTCTACACACACACACATATATATTTAAAACCTATGTATTCCCTCAGAGCTCAAGACCTACATACAAATGTCTTCCCAATTATATTTCCACTACATGCATGCCAAGATTAATTAGGTCAAAGTCACACAATCAATGAGTTTGCTTGAGTGGGAACTGGAACCTGGATCATTTTCCTTCAAAATATTTTTGTAAGTAATCAAGTATAAAGTGTTTTATATTTTGATAATAATTTGATTGCTAATTATTCGATTATAGAGGCATATACACATACAAAGATCCACAAGGAGGGTGGGTTTGGATTCTGATGTATAAAAATAAGAATATTAAATTCAAACCATTCAAGATCTTGACTCAATGAAAAGATACTTAATTAACTCATTAATTAGTGTCTCTATAAATTTATCAACTGGTAAGTCAACTCTGTATATTTCAGAACTTCTGTCCCACTTTCTTTACACTGTAACATACATTCAGTGCTAGTAAGCAAGCATCCCAATCAGGTAGAGCAGGGGTCCCCAACCACCGGTCCGTGGACCGGTACCGGTCCGCAGAACAAGTCCTACCAGGCCGCTGGTTGCTGGGCGCCGCCATCTTTTTTTGATGAAAAAGTGCTTCCGGTGAGCTTTTCCGGGTAGAAAGCCATTTCTACCGGAAAAGCTCATCAAGCATGGCGCGCTGCCATCTTTTTGATGAAAAAGTGCTTCTGGTGAGGTCACGGAAGCACTTTTCATCAAAGATGGCGCCCAGTTGATGCTCGGTACCGGGCCGCGGCGCCCAGCTGATGCCGGTACCGGGCCGCGGCATAAAAAAGGTTGGGGATCACTGAGGTAGAGTATCAAAAAACAGACTGGTTTGTCATAACTAGTTGGGATCTTTCCTCTACAGCACCACTTCAATCAGAAATTAATGGATGGGGTGTTGGTCTTACATGATACGCTCCTTCTTGGTGTGCTGAGAGAGAATCCAAGGAATGGGTTAACTCTGATTTTCTGTTCGGAGACTGAGTCAATCAATCTTTTGGTCACTCCTCCTTTGCTGTGCATGCCCAGTTTTGATGAAGGCATAGGATTGACTTGACATATTTCCAGTGCTGATTCTGGTCACTCCTGGACTTTGAACCAGGCGGTCGCCAGGGTGGGGTTGGATTCTCTCTCAGGACACCAAGAAGGAGTATATCAGGTAAGACCAATACCCCTTCTCCAGTGTGCAGAGTAGAGAATCCAAGAATGGGACATACCAAAGCCGGCTGTCCTAAGGATGGGTAGCAGTCTGGTCCCGAGTCCCCAAGTCTATGTACATCTTCTGAAATACCCTGCCTGCCGAAGGCCACTTCAGTTGAAGTGAAGGCGTTCAGTTTGTAGTATCTTATAAACGGGGATGGGGAAGACCATGTTACTGCCCTACAATGTCCTCGATAGAGGCCTGTGTCATCCATGCAGCCGTTGTGGCTGTGCTTCTGGTCGAATGGGCTGTCACTCGCCTGGGTAATGGAAGAGCTTGAAACTCATAAGCTTTAGTGATGCATGCCCGTATCCACCAGCCTATGGTCGATGGTGCAACCTTGTTACCCAGTGTAGAGGGCTGGAAAGATACAAACAGGGATTCTGTCGTTCTAAGAGAGGCTGTCCTCTTGATGTAGGTGTGAAGGGCCCTCCTAACGTTCAAGATGTGCCATTTCTTCTCCAGGTCATGGGTTGGCCTTGGGCAGAAATCTGGCAAGATTATTTCTTGTGCCCTATGGAACAAGTTATTCACCTTGGGGAGGAAGGAGGGATCCAACTGCAGAACCACCTTGTTTGGATGGAATATGCAAAGGTTCTCTCTTATGGAAAGGGCTGCCAGTTCAATTCAGTCAAAATGATGGCCACAAGGAAGCCACTTTGAAAGTGAGGAAGCGCAGGCTGCCTGATCATAATGGTTTGATCGGTGCTGAGATGAGAGCTTGTAGTACTTTAGGCAGGTTAGTTGTGCCTCTAATGAAACTGTGCACCATCAGGTGTGGAGCGAGGGACTCCATATCCCCGCAGTATAACACCGAGGCCAGAGCTGCTATTTGCGTATGGTATTAGGGGACAGACCCTTGTCCAGCCCCTCCTGAAGCAATTCCAGAATCTGGGCCGCTGATAACAGAGGTGGGATCAATGTGACCCTTGGAGCACCAGCCGCAGAAGCCCTCCAAGTTGAGTGATAGATTCTGTTGGTTGAAGGCCTCCTAGAGGCCTGGATCATCTGTATGACTGTTGGAGAAATTGAGCTGTCTCAGAATTCTCCGCTCAAATGCCAGAGGGTCAGTTGGAGCCATTGTGAATGAACTAAGGCTCTCTGAGGGAGATTCTGTCCTAAGGGATCCTCCAGAGCCTGGATACCGACAGGCTGACCAGATCTGCGTACCATGGACGCCTGGGCCAATGGGAAGCTAGAAGTAGGATTTCTGTCTTCTCTGCCAGCACCTTCTTGATTACTTTTGGAATGAGGGGGAGAGGAGGAAGGCATATAGTAGCCCTCGGGGCCACAGCCTGCATAATGCATTGGCCCCTTCCACCTCCGGTGCTGTAAACCTGGTATAAAACCCATGTAGCTGGGTGTGTGATGGGGAGGCAAACAGATCCAGAATCAGGGGGCAAACAGATCCAGAATCAAACCTGTCTAACAATTCCCTGAATAGGTCTGGGTGCAGGTGCTACTCTGAGTGGTCGACCGTGGTTCTGCTGAGCCAGTCTGCCTGTACATTTGCACCTCTCTAATGGAGAGAACTCTGGCCAGTTGATGTTGTTCCTCAGGTCTGCCTGAGACCACTGCCCTTGTGCCATCTGGGACTGGAAGTGGGCAGCCCAGCCAAAGAGGCTGGTGTCTGTAGTGATGGCCAGGCGTTTGGGTTCCTTGAAAACACATCCTTTGGTTATGGCTTGCGACATCCACCACTGGAAGGATTGAAGTACCCTTGATGGGACCTGAACCCTGGCATTTGAATTGCTCCTACCGGACTGTTGGTAGGGCAGGAGGAATCACTGCAAGGTTCTGGCATGCAGGCATGCGCAAGGTATGATCAATATGGAGGACACCATTTTGCCCAGGAGTTGCGAGAGGAGGGCCAGGGACACTGTTAGGTCCGCTCGGATCTGATTCGCCAAGATCCTTATACTGACCTGATGCTCCTGGGATAGGGAGACTTTGCACAACCTGGTATCTATGATTGCACCGAGTCGGTTGGAAGAAGCTAGTTGGCTTTTGTCGAAATTGATGGAAAATCCATGATCCTGAAGGGCCTGGATTGTGATCTGCAGATTCTCTGCCGCCTGGAGGGGAGAAGAGGACTATATCGATATATCATCCAGGTAATATTGGACGTGCACTGGAATCGCCCTGAGGTGTGCTGATAGTGCTGCCATCAATTTGGTGAAAGTCCTGGGCACTGAGGATAGGCCAAATGGTAGAGCCGTGTACTGATAATGTCGGCCTGTATAGTTAAACTGCAGGAACCGCCGATGGGATGGCAGGAGAGATATGTGGAGGTTAGCCTCCATCAGGTCTATGGATGTTAGGAAGTCACCTTCTCGGATGCTCCCCAGTATTGACTTGAAGGACTGCATCTTGAATTTCCTGTATTAGATGTCTGTTCAATATTTTCAGGTCCAGAATTGCTCTCCACATATACACACACCCGAGGTCTTTGGAACTATAAACAGGATGGAATAGAACTTTGGGATCGGTTGAATAGTTTGTATGTCCAACAAGTGCACACCTCCATGAGGCTTTTTTTTTTTGTCTTGTCCCTTGATATGGGATACTGTATTCAGTGAGAATACTGCCAATGGGAAGGTTGGCCATGTCGTCACTTGGAGCAGCAAAAGGGGTGACCGCCTGTGCCACATAATGGTCACTTGCATTGGATGCGTTGTCTATTTCTGTCTCTGAACCCAGATCTGTCCGGTTGTCAGTCTTGTCTGTGGGTGTATGCTCTCTGGCGTTGAGGGGTGTCAAACCTCGTCTGTGGGTCGAAAGGAAAGCCTACAGAAATAAGGTGAGGGACGGCGGTCAACTCATCTATTTAGAGAAGGCAAGACCTTTTCCCTGTCCTTAAGCCTCCACCAGAATGGGCTCAAGGGCCTCTCCAAAAAGCTTGCTACCCTTGAAGGCAGAAGCTAGTTTCCACTTATACTTCATGTCTGCCTGCCAATGTCAAAACCACAGTAGTCGACGGGCTGCCAACGAAGAGGCAATGGCCCTGGAAGCAAATTTGGTGGCATTCAAGGTAGCATCTGCCAAGAATTCCATAGCTGCTACCAGTTTGATAATGTTCTGGTGTAAGTGGAGGTCACCAGGGGGAACCCTCACTTGCACCTGGCAGAGCCAGAGCAATGAGGCCCTGTTGAAGAATGCGGCGGCTGTAGTTGTTTTGACAGCCCAGGAAGCTGCCTGAGGCACCCTGTGGAGGGTCAGTTCCGCCTTCGTATCCTATCTTCAGAGCATCCTCTGCGTCATTAGACAGGATGGTGGAGGATGTTAAGGCCGCCACAGGGCCATCTACAGTTGGTCATTGCAGTGCCTTGAAGAGATCCGGGACCACATTATAAAATCTTTTGTCCCTCCTGCTTGGGGGAGGGTATAAACCCTTGGTTGGGCCCATTGTCTTTGAATCACATCCCAGAATAATTTAGGTCAGGCAATTTCCTCACTCTCTGCAGTTGGCTTTGAAAAGAGCAACTCACTTGGGTCCAACAGGTCCAATGCTGACTCTGTTGTAGCTGGATCAGCTCCCAAGTGGCCTTAAATAATATTTAAAGAGGGTTGGGTGAAAGAGCCCTGAGAATGCTGGGGGATCTGCAGCCATCCCCTCATCCTCTGAAAGCTCCATCTCTTTTTGGTCCTCATCTGACAGCGATGCCCTGCTCTGCATGGAGGAAGTGGGTGAGACCCTTGGAAAGTTGCCAAATCTCTTAGATGCTGGGATACCATATATAGGACGATGTAGGGGAGTTTCCAGTGCCACAGGAGCAACCTGATGCCCGTTGTAGGCCTGCAGCAATGTCCTGTGCTATGGCCTCTGATATCAGAATTTTCATCTGGTCAGTAATTTCCGGCCCCTGACTCTCCTGTGGGTGAAGTCCCGCCACCGTGGGTGTAAAGGTAGCCTCTGGTGCCGCTTTCATCCACTTTGGCGGTGGCTCCCACTGTCTTTCTGCTGACAACAGATTCAAGTGTGGATCAACAAAAACCTCATTGCCTTCTGATGAAAGGGATGGCTGAGAGGATTGCTCTCTGGCGTCCCGATCTGAGAGCACAGTGGAATCTGTTGCTTTACATCGATTGGACGGCTTAAGTGCTGGGCTGGTAAAGCGCAGGAAATTTCAACCATTTCCTCTCTAGGGGAACTTTCCCCCCTCCTTTGCTGTACTTCCCTCTCAGCCTTGGCAATTCTTTTGTCAATGACCTACTGGCACCTCTGGGCATCCTTCTCCTCAGCTTTTGAAGCTTTTTGGGAGGGAAGGGCTTTTGCCTTTAATCTGACTGCTCCTCCTCCAGACTCTGGATCTGGACTGATAGGACCTGGTCCTCCCCACTCACCCCTGGTATTCCCGGGTCCACAGGATCCACCATCTTAGTTTTCTGCCCCTCCGGCAAGGCAAGCTTGTTCCTATGTGGAACCTAGCTGCTGTGGCCTTTCTCACTTAGCCTCTTTGGAGTATAGCCAATATTCAATCGGGCAGTGATTGAGTCAAAACTGGGCATGTGCAGGCAAAGGAGATGTGACCAAAAGATTGATTGACCAGTCTCCGAGCAGAAGACCAGAGTTAACCCATTCCTTGGATTCTCTACTCAGCACACTGGAGAAGATCCCAGAAATTCCCTGTAATAATACCAAGAGCTTTTTGAACAAACTTTTATGTGTCGTAAGAAGGATTCCCAGATAGGAACAGGGTGTGACTCATTTGCCCTAAAAATATTTGATAAGATTGACTTCATTCCTATAGGTGTCTGTCACCATTTCAAACTGAACTCAAAAAGTTAATGAGATTTGCTCAGACGAGAACTATGCAAGACAGTTTGTAAAATTCAGGGGGTTGGGAAGGAAGGGAGCTAGTCAATATTGGAATAGGATGTGATAAAAAAAAAATCTGGGTATTTTTTTTTATTAAGGAGATATTAACTAATCACACAAATTTAATGTGATCTCACTCTCCATTGGGTAAATGCCTGTAATTGTTTTAAGGAGGCAATTAAATATCCATGGATGAATGCACTGTATCTTCACATTTTCTGTATTTAGTTTGGCCAAGAGCTTGGCCATCATTCTCAGTCAACAAATATATGGGTAAAAATGGCAGCTATATTTAAACGTTTTCTTGTGTCTCCCATTTTTTTCAGAAGTAGTACATGTTTTCTATGCTAGAAAAGCCTTTTAAAGATTTATCCTTCAACCAAATGTTTATATATATATATATAACCTTTTTAAAAAGTCATTACATCAATTGCAGAACAAATATTCTTATATATCCTGGTAAAGCAATAATATGTCTGATTTTGGTCTATGAAAGTAGATAAGCTTTTTTCTCAGCTAGCTAAATTGTAGGATGCAAATACAGTGAAACAAGGGCAATAGTTTTCTTCGTTTTAACAGTCAGGCAATGGTAAATTATGTTACCTAACATCTGCTAGATTCTTTCTTCTTCTCTGACTACAACTTTACACAAAGTAAAGCCTGGTGCTTTAAAGAGTAACAGAATATTCAATTATAAAACACAGTGTTTCATACTTATATAGATTCATGCTGACATACTAACATAAATTCTTTCACAAGCTATTTTTCATATACACAGAGCTTTCAACTGCTATAAACTGATGTCCTGAGCTAAACAACAAATCTAGCAAGGACTTGGGATAAAGACAAGACTGTAAATCTAGTAGCATAGTCCATTTAAACTATTTTGACTTGGCAGTCAAGAAGACATATAAACTAAGTATCAAAGTATTATATGTATTTTTTTCACTGTGAAAACTGGGCTCTTAATTTCCCCCCCAAAAATATTGAAATAAATCTCACAAAAATGAAGATGTAAGAATTCACAAGAAGTCTTTCCAAAAATTAGCATTTCTATTTGTTTACCAAATACTTAGATAGCATAATTTGAACCCAAAACTGGACAAAAAGCATCAATAAATAGTTTGTATAGCCTATACCGCGGTGCCCAACCCCCTGCCACAGACTGCTAGTGGGATGCAGCCAGTTGGTAACCAGGCTGCCAAAGAGGCAGGTGAGCGCACAAAGCTTCATTTGCACACGTGTGGGATTTAAATTGCATGGAAAACAATTTCTGCCTGCCGCTGAAACCGCCACCACTGCCAGTCTGCAGAACCAAAAAGGCTGGGGACTCTGGTCTATACTACCCATATACTTATTTTAAACTTTCAGATCTATTTTGTAAGGCTAAATGTATACAATCTTTTTTACTTCTCAATGGGCTACAAATCTTTTCCTCTCATGTCATAACCCACTTTTGGGAAATCCCCCAAAATGGGAATAACATTAATAACACTTTTAATATTGTATGAATGAGCATAGGCCTTTATCCAAGCTGTGAAACCCCATTGTTTTGCAACTGAAATCCACAGAGCAGAAAGGAGCTTTACATTTTATGAGAGCTATTCCTCATCTTTCAGAATTGTGTATTATAATTTAGTTCCCAAGGGGAAGGGGAAGGAAGGGAAATTGAACAAAACTAGTCTCTGCGATATAGATGACTGAAAAGAAGAAGGGAAGAAATCTGTTTATATCAATGACTGGTGCTCCTGATGCGTCCTTCCCAATAACCCGATCACAGTCTTTTGAAAGATCCAGCAATTTTCCTCAAAGCTGCTTTCTAGCAACTTTCCCCGGACTTCCATTATTAACAGGCATTAGCTGGATTAACATATAGTCATAGAATCACAGGTACCTTGGAGGTCTTCTAGTCCAACCCGCTGCTCAAGGCAAGAATCCTAATACCATCCCAAATGATTATCCAATCTTTTCTTGAAAACTTCCAGCAACTCCAGAGGGCAATCTGTTGCTTATGTATACTAAAAGCATATTTTTTTACTACAGACTTGTAAGTGCTGCATGATTATGCCATCAGTTTATGCTATAAATTATTTGATTCGTGAAATTCATACTGACCAACAATAAGGGAAGAAGAAATAAAAATAACATAATGTTGAAGTACAATGAATAGAATTTATGGAGAATTCATGTTTGATAAGGTGGCAGGCAGTTTCTTTGATAGCTCAAATAACTCACACATAATATCATTATCTAGCAATACACAGTCGCTTTGAACAATCATTCAAGGTTTTTTTTACATAAAAAGCTATATTAAAATTGTACATTTAATTTCCACCTGAAAATCAATACATTGACAATTTTAACAGTAGAAAAACACCTTCAATATTTCCTACAGCAATATACCTTTTTCCATTTACTCTGTGGCCATTTTATCTACTATGGCCTCCCCAACAATATAGAGTTCAGCCATAGAGCATTTCACTAACATTATGCCAATGATATCAAACAGCTGTGCTGAACGAATTCATTATATGCAGATTAAAACAAGTATATTGTAATTAATTACATTGTTATTTTTATGTGCCCTTTAACCCACAAGTTTTTGATCTACTGATATTTGAAAATTTCAACAGAAAAGAAAATAAAGTTACAAATAATTCTGTCTTAAAATTATAAATAGGATCTTGCCATATTAAAACTGGAAAAATATCAAATGTGTAATATTCAATCTTTGCCCCATTGATTGTTCTAGCGCAATCATATGGGTTATCGTCCTCTACTGAAATAAACTGAAAATGCCATCATACAATACTGCCACCACCTATGAATCATAGCATTTTTGGCTTTTATTACTATAATTCATGGTTAGGGGGAAATAGTTTTTTTAAAAAAAACAGGATTATTGCAAAGAAAATCTCAGGAAGAAAATTCTGTGTGATAAAGTAATTTTTTTTACATTTAAATTGTTCTGTTCTAAAAGTCTCATTTAAAGTCTGTCTGAAGGAAAAGTATCACAGGCATTTTGTTTTTAATCTATTCAACACTTTAATTGAAAAAAAATCTGGGAACTATCACTGTTTGGATATCCAAATAGAATTAATCAGGGATATTTTGAACTGTGGAAGGCTAGATACGTCTTCTCCTTCATAGAGCAGGCATTCCTTTTTCAGATCATGATACATCCAAAGATGCCTCCACCACAGATAGCAGTACTGTCCCAATTTCAGACAATTTCCAGGTTAATCTAAAATCATGCCCAAAGAGTTAAAAAATGATTTTAAAAACCACTACTAAATCTGGGGTAAAGAACATTTCAGCTCGCAATCGACGCCCCGAATTTTAAAATCGAAAGGCAAGAAGGTTCCAAGTAAATATCCCAATACTCGAAAAGGGAACTTCTAAAAGAAGGGAGACAGATTTGGTGAAAGAAATAGCTGGAAGCTAATGAACACAATGAAACACATTCTGTCCTATGGCAGAGCAAAATATATACATACATACACGCACATATATATACATTTTTGCAAGACTGCATGGCATGTTGCCTACTCAGCAGGACCAAGGCCCCAAACTCTGCTTTTACCCACATCGAACTGTATTAACGGGCAGAAATGAAGGGGGGGGGGGGAGGCAGGGCAATCCGACAACTCCAAATGCAGTCAATGCTCAGTGACCCTGATTGGGCTCTCAGCATTTGCAGCGAAGGATTTCAGCCCCCTCCCCCACAACCCAACCCCCCGCCAAACTCTTTTTGAGGAAGTGGGCGCCTGATATCACGTGGTAACTCCTCCCGCTCAAGGCATCTCTACGGGAAATGTCACCTTCAGTCCGCAGAGCGGGAAGATGGAGGGAGGGAGGGAGGGAGGGAGAGCGACGCCCAGCCCCCCGGCATCTACAGGGGTCAGACACCTGCGCCGCTTTGTCTCGGCCGTTTAGGATGCGAGCAGGCTAGCCGGAGATGAATGGGGAGAAGGAAGCCAGCGAGGCCGGACCTTCCTCTCCGTCTGTGGGGCTCAAAGAACAGGAAACGACCGGAAGAAAGAGAGAGAGAAAAGGGGAGCCGGATCCAGCTCGGCTCCTTTATACCGTATGAGGGAAGGAAGCTCTTGTCCTTCAACTTGGGGGTGGGGGGGGGAAGGGAGGGGGGAGAGAGAGAGAGGGGGGGAAGTGCGCCTCAGCGCGAGACCCGCCCCCTCCCAGCAATGGAAGAGGGAGATGGGAAAGGCCCCTCTGTCGAAATCGAGGCCTACAAAGACCATCTCCCACCGCGCCGGCGCCTCCCCTTCCTTTCTCTTCCCTCCCCCCTCCCCTCCTGTCGCCGCCGCCGCCGCTGTGGCGTCTCCCCCACCCCCTCAGCTAAGGCCGCCCTGAGGAAAAAAGGTGAGGGGGGAGAGAAGGATCCGCACCGGCTCTCCTGCCAGCCCCGCTCACTCACCATCAACTCGATGGTCTTATCCTCGATCACCGACTCCGGCTCCATCGCGCGCAGCAGCGGTTGTGGCGAAAACGGCTCCTCCTCGGCAAGGGGGAGAGAAAACCCCGTAGTTGACCCCCTCGGCTCCGAGAGGAGGCGGAAAAGGAGGAGAGCCGTGGCCGGCTCCGACAGATCGACCGACTGACCCGCCGTCGTCGCTATCGCCGCCGCCGCCACTACCGCCGCCTTCTCCTCCTCCTCCTCCTCCTCCTCGGCCGCGCGCCCGGAAGAGGAAGTGAGGTAGGCAGCTGACGCGGTTGCAACAGCAGCGGCAAACGCCGCGGGCCTGGTCGGCTGCGGAGATGCGCCAACCCGTCGCCTCCGCCGCCGGGGAACGAAGAACCACCGCACCCGACATGCTTTGCGGCCACCGGCGCAAAAAAAAAAAAAGACTACAAAGGCCGACGTGCAGGCGGTGAAAGAAGGCCAAAAAAACCCCCACACCTGTTCTTCTACGGAGCGGCCTAAGAAAACTCCGTTTCCCAGCATGCATAGGTCTGGCTACCCACTCCCTCCCTCCCTCCCTCCCTCAGTGGAGGTTGTCGGCGGGGGGTGGGGTGGGGGCGGTTATTCGGAACTTGCTGGAAGAATAAAGCATCTGCGCGCTTCCTTCGAGGGCTTGCGCGGGTCCACCCTTTCCTCCCTGAAGGCCTTTCCCGGAATTGGCGGCGAGAGATGACTAGGCCGCGGGAGTTGCCCCGTGCTGAGTCACACTCCCTTCCCCTTGGCTCCGTTTCGCCTCTTTACGGCCTCAGCCGAAGTGCCCAGCCCAACCGGGGCCTGGCGGGTTTCGGGCCGCGAATTCCTCCTGCTGTTGCTGCTGCTGCTGGTGGTGGTAGTGGAAATATACCTGCCGTGTGAGAGAGAGATCCGCATCCAAGCCATCGGGGGAGTTCGCACTACTGTGGCCGGCTCGGTTTGCAGCGGTCCGGCATCGGGATCGCGAGAAGGCAGCTCCAGCTTCAGAGATTGTAACGGCCGCGCTATAGAAAGATGGCCCGGTTTATAAGTCTTTGGAGATGGAGGTGCTTGCATGAAGTTCCTATGAGGATCGTTGATGGGTTTTATATGTGTTTGTGTGTGTGTATATCTATCTATCTATCTATATATCTATATATCTATATATCCATCTATATAGATATATATATATATATTCTGAGGTTTTTGCGGGTATTTGTATGTGGATCTTTGGTTATTCCGGTTTTCTCCCGCGTAAAATTGGAAGTGTCTTGGTGACATTTTGACAAAATCTCATTTGTCATCTTCAGGCTTGTGTCTTTGGCTTTGTGCTTCTCAGAGTAATGTGAAGCAGCTGCAAGCTCACATTACTCCGAGAAGCACAAAGCCGAAGACACAAGCCTGAAGATGACGAATGAGATTTTGTTGAAACGGTCGACAAGATACTTCCAATTTTATGCGGGAGAAAACCCGAATAACCAAAGATATATATATATATATAGGATGTGTGTGTGTGTGTGTGTATGTGTGTGTACACACACACACACACACACACACAGAGAGAGAGAGAGAGAGACATATACATATGTATGGTATTCAGCTTTGTTCGGGTATTTTCCCACGTCATTATAGTTGTGCTTTTAAAGTTGTAGCAACGTTTTGGCAGATGAGATTCTGCTGAGTTTCACAGATGAACACAATACAGAAGCCTGATGATGGCAGATGAGATTCTGCCGAAGCGTTGCTACAACTTTAAAAGCACAATTATAATGACATGGGAAAATATCCGAACAAAGCTGAATACCATGTGTGTGTGTGTGTGTGTGTGTGTGTGTGTGTGTGTGTGTATGTATATATATATATATATATATATATATATATATATATATATATATATACACACCTAAACGTGAAATATCATTATTTTTAAACTAAAGATGGCTAATGCAGCTTAAACTAAACAGCAGTGCCTACATTTATTTAAGTGTGCTTTAAATTTAATACTGTATATTTTATATATGCAAAGACGACTTCCACAATCTCTAAGGTTCAACTAGTTTATTAACTAAGTAACAGTTAAACAGTATATATGTGTGTGTGTGTGTGTGTGTGTGTATACACACAGACACCATTACGTTCAACAGTATATATACCATTATATATTTCAGAAAATGAGTTTTCTTCCTCTGGCCTTTCATAATATGTAAAGATCAAATACTTAGCATTCTTATTATTAGTGAATCAAATCCTGGGTGTTTGATAATATGCAAAGATCAAATGCTTCACGTTCTTAGTGAATTAAATCGTATCCGGTATTATAACTGTTTCTGAGATCTCTTTCTCTCTCTTTTCTTTTGCTGCTGCTTTCACTTTTGACTTGTAATCTGTGAGTTGGAGAATTGTGCCTTAGAACGGGCTTTTTGAGAAGTATTGAGAAAATATTTTAAATGTCCTCACATTCCAGTGATTAAATCAGAATATGTTGAATCAAATCAGCTGATCCCACCACACACAAGCATGTTTAAAAACATCGTAAACAACAAAGTTGTCTTGGTTCCAGTTAGCTAAAGAAAATGGTGTGATTATTTCCATATAACAAAGAATTGTTTGATAGATGGAATTGCTGGAAAACCACACTTAAAAGGGCTTCTCAAAGTGTAAATCGGAGGGTCTACAAAGAAGTGCTTCTGGAAATTTTGCATTTCTTGTGTGTCCAGTCTAAGACAAGCTTTATAAAAATTCATATTCATATGACGACTATATACCAATATAATCAGTATGAGTCATCTATTAGAAGAATATTCACACTTATAGCATCTTCTCTGGAAATGTCTACATTTCTTCTGAGCAGATATGGTTACATGGGGGAAGCTGCTGAAAAGTGTGAGGTAGGTAAAGGTCTAATTGAAGGCAACCCATAATGACTGCTGAAAGTATCGGTCCATTACTGAGCTGGGATATCAACTTAAAAAAAAAAAATTGGGGGCAGTATAGTAGCATTGTTGAGCAGTTGTGCATCAACCATTGATAACGCATTTTAGGAATCACTATGGCTGTATTTGGCTTTAATCATTTTGGGGCTCTTGTTTTTCTGTTTTATGAATACTGTGCCCATTAACTTTCAACTCGCTTCACTTGCTCTTTTTCCAAATCTTATATTTTAAAATGGTTGCTGTTTATTGTTTGTGTGGACTGATGATAATTGGAAGTTTCATTTTCTTTGAAGGTAGAATTGCATCCCTGAATAAACATAAAAACTCTACCTTCAGTTTCAAAAGAATGTAGGTAGTCCTTGACTTATGACCACAATTTCTGTTAAGTGAGATATTTGTTAAGTGAGTTTTGCCCCATTTACCTTCCTTGCCACAGTTATTAAGTGAATCACTGCAGTTGATAAGTTAGTAACCCAGTTAAGTGAATCTGGCTTCTTCATTTACTTTGCTTGTCAGAAGGTTGCAAAAGGGGATCACAGGATCTTGGGACGCAGCAACAAAGGTGAATCAGTTGCCAAGCATTTGAATTTTGATAACATGATCATGGAGATGTTTCAAATGTCCTAACTGTGGAAAAGGGTCATAAGTCACATTTTTCAGTGCCGTTGTAACTTTGAACGGTCACTAAATGAACTGTGTTAAGTCGAGGATTACCTGTGGTTTGAGAAAAAAGCATTAAATATTTTAAAAGGAAAAAATAAAGATGTTATAAAAGTCTAAATTTTTGAAATATCACTTTGGAATTTTGAAATGCTACGTATGATCTTTAAGAGATTTTTGTCATTAAAAATTGGCAACTTATTTTTAAGCTCAACATTAAATAAAAACAATTACTCTTAATAAATGTTGTTTAGCATCTACACAGTCATTCTTCGCTGAATTAAACTCCTGAGGATCTCTAATGACATAGTTTGAATAGGTAGTCTGCCTACCATTTGCCAATTTAAAATGTGAAATTAATCTTCGTGTTTTAAAAACATACCAAAACATACACTGCCCTGCGGGAATTCTAGAAGTACTACTGTGTAAAATTAACCATCTGTAGAGAATTGATTGTCATGTACCTATGATTGTCTATATCTGAAAGTAACCATGTATAAATAGTACCAGATCAGTACCAGATCCTCCCGGAATGGAGGAAGTTATGGGGAAGGGCTTGCTGAAAAAAAATGGTCTGAATGATTTAAGAGATTAGCTTGGGGTTGTTTTGGGGCTTGTTCATCTCAACCTTTTATTTCTTTATAAAGGATGTATAGCTTATTGGCTTATTAATTTTGTAATTGTTCATATTAGGCTGAAATATTCTATCATTTGTGTTTGAGAAAATCTACTAATAGATCTTGTTTAACATGTTTCTTTTTTCATTCTTTGGTCAAAGCTAGTGGGGCTTATTCTCTTGTCATTAATGAAGATCAGTCCTTGGACAAAATAGAATCTAAATGGGTTACATTTAAAGCATTTTCTTTCCGTCTCTTAGTTTTGGGCCAGCATTTTTAGTTTCTTAAAAATCTTCCCACTTTGTTGAAAGTTATTTGACTAGTCTTTTATTGTAGTAAGATTCTTAGGAGTTTTGTAATATGACTTTGACTTTTACTCCAGTGTAATGCATGAGAACCATGGAAGATCTGACACTCCATATTTTTCAATGCATTAATGTTCATCCCTTGGGAAATTAGTATCTAAACGTTATGCTCCCCATGGTTCATATTTTTAGTTTGGAGGAAAAATCATATTACATTGAAAAATGGTATTTTTAATATAAATGTTAAAATGTCTGTTAATACTCTAAACTACTATTTTAAACAAATTTAGGAAATGTTGCCATTCCTTTAAAAGACTTTACATTCATCATATTGCTGTTTTCTGTTGAACAATTAGTATTACCTCTGAAAATTTTCTCAATGATCTTTATTTGAACAAAACAGTACAATTGAGAACAGCATATGAGTCTGATTGGGGCAAATTGTAAGGATGGAACAGAAATAGGATTTGTATTTTCTTTTAGTTCTGTCTTTTACTCTATTTTGTAATACATGGTCTTTTATTGTTCTGCATTGTTTAGGTAATCTACAGTTAGATTCACAGAATAAGATTGTGTTCCCTTTATTTTTTTGAGCGGTGTATATAGTTGTATATATTGAATGTATAATAGCGATCTCAAGCTTCTATTATATAAACACTGAAGGTTTCATCAATTAAATGATAGTTATAATCCAATAGGAATAATAGAGTAACAGGTGTTATTTATTAATTAATATGTAATCTATGACAAGGAATACTTGCCAATTATTATTTACTACTGTTTATTATGAAATATCCAATCTACTATCAAATGTAATAGAAATGTTTATTGTTCCGACTATACTTTATTTTATTTTATTTTTGTATAACTGTGTTCGCTTTTAAATTTTTTCTTGTAAATAAAATATTTTAAAACTTTAAAAAAAAATGACAAAAATTATCTGGTACAAAAATAAAGATCCATGACTTTTTCCCAACTGTCCATTGTTTCCAAAAGAAAGACCTTTGGTCTCAATTATATATTAATCTTCAAAGTCCCCTATGTTGGTATACTGCATGTATTTGAATCCTGAATTTTCCAGCTTTTTTCACTTCCATCAAACATGATATAGTAAAATGTCCCTTCTTCACATAAATTTGAAGTGCCTTTATACATTAAGGCTTTCTCTGGTGATAAAGCAACAGTACCATAAAAATATATTTTAAGATCATCACATAAAATGTCAACCTTTCAACCACATATTTTCCCTTTGTGCCACCTGCATGTTACATATTACAACAAAAATTTTCATCTGATTTTATTGTTCTTTGGCTTCAAATTTCAGGAAAAGTATATATTTCTCAAAAACACCATGCCATAGTATGTTGACAAAGATATGTCACTTCTTGCTTTGCTATTCTGCTCATTAAAAAAAGTTGGATTAGCCCACTCTCTCATCTTGGAGGTTGAATACTTGAGTCTGTTCTGTGAGTAAACTAGACCACAGACTGGACAAGTTGACCACAAAACAGTTTTTAGAGTGTGAAACAGTTGCCTCATGTCTAATGATAGGGCTGACCTACATTTAGCTTATGCATGTGCTTCTGGAAGCAGAAAAATACTGCTTAAAAATTAATAAACAATGGGTTCCTGGAATAATTACACTTCCAAGAAATTCTGACATGCAAATTGACAGGAAGATAGTAATGAGAGATCTCATTTGGTATAATCAGTAAATTATACATTATCTGGTAACTTTTTCAAACAGCCATTAATATCCATAGCTGTGATTCTTGCTACCAGACTAATTGTTTTTTTTAATCACTTGAGTCACCTGGAGACAGATTCCACTTGCTCTTCTCAGAATATCAAAGAAAAATGGTTGGAGAACCGGAAAAAGAATTGGAAGCATCCTCAGCATTTTAAAAAACTTACTCTTCACTAATGACTCTACTGGTTGAGTGGAAGAGTCATGTTTGCGTTCCTGTTCAGACATGACCACGGATTTATTAGTTCTTACCCTAGTACCTCAGATAGGGAGTTCCTGAAAGATGTTGGTTACAAAATAAAACAATTCAATAAGGACCATATTTTAAACTACCCTCCCTCCTAACCTTCCCAAGACATGATGAAATTACAGCATTTGAAGTGTAGATTCTTACTATGTTGCTCAGAAGTCTCATTGACCTTAATTACTTGTTCGTTTTTTTTAACTTTTTAGACTTTCATGAATTCTATTACCCAATATACATGTATTTTTACAAGTGTTTGGTGGGTTAAGTGGCTGCATAGAGTTAATTTTAAGGATTGGGGAAAGTCCATTTCCCACTTTCCACTGGTGTATAAACCATATGTGCATCTCTTTCCAGGCTTAAGCAAACAAGACTTCAGAAAGTCACCCACGTCTCTGGCAACTCTCTGACTCATAGGGTCAGAGATAAATGCGAGTAGCCAAGAAAGAATACCATTCTTCCTCACCTCATTAAAAGAGACCAAATATATGTAAGAAAGGGTACCCAATTTTGACACTTACCTTTTAAGACATACTAGAATGATTGTCCACAGTAACAGGACAACCCTATGCATTGGTAGGTCATTACCCGCATCTTGATTTGAACCCAGAAACTGGCACATGTAACTGCTTGCATCTCTTTATTTTGTACCAGTTATGATAGTAGCGTTCTAGAGTTCCTCATAGAGTAGCCCCTTATAGAGAGCACATTAAATCAGTTCAGGTGATCAGGGCATGAGAGTACAGCCTGCCAATCAAGGACCTGGCCAATTAGTGCACAGCTCTCTAAGGCCCTTCTAGTCACAACTGCCACTGCTCATGAAGTTGAGCCCAGAATGCATGTACTGTTGAGGGATTCTGGAGTAAGGTGTTAGAAAAGAACTTGCTTTTTCTTTCCAGTTTATAGGTTCTTGCTAACTTTTGCCATGCTTTGCATAGAATGCACCCTTGGCAAAGCCACTAGCACAGATAAAGTACCCAGATTTCCGAATTCACTGCTGAAAAGTTGGGATTCTCACTTGGCCTCATAATCTATTGTAGCTCAAAGTTCTAATGTTGGCAAGCTCCAAATCAAAAGTGTTACCCTTTGATCCATATTGGTTGATACCTCATTTGAAGGGAAGTCAGGATGATAATCATTAGTAGTTCTTTTACAAGATCTTCATACAGCATCTTGGATCTGACCAAGAAATTGGGAAAACAACGAAGAATATTTAGGCAGTCACAGAACTACCCTGCCATTGTAATGTGATAGGGGATATTTGCTCTATTCTCTTGTATTTTCCAGCATGTTTTAAGATATTGTCCATCCTCTCTGCTCAAGAGTATGGATGGTTTTTTTCTGGAAAAAGATGCTTGAATTGTGCCATTTGGAAAACTGGCCCAAATATTCAATCTCCATTCATTCCTTCTCCCAGAAACACCTAAGTTGAAGTTAATAATATAGCCTTTCTTCAAAAGAAAGCACTCGGGAGCTAGCTTGGTGAAGTGGTTAAAGTGCCAAGCTAGAAGCTAGGAGTCCTGTTCTAGTTCTGTCATAGGCACAAGGCCAAATGGGTGACTTTTGGCCAGTCCCTCTCTCAGCCTTGGGAAGAAGGCAATGGCAAAACCGCTTCTGCCAATCCTGAAACTAGTTCAGGCAGTCACCAGGAATCAAAGAAACAGAAAAAAAAACCTATTTTTTTGGCTCCTCCAAATTACACTAGTCACTAGTGTATGCTCTAACTCAAAGGAACAAAGTTATTGAGCAGCCTATTTTTTCCCCACTGCTGTAAAATAAAGTCTTTCGATAATGCTATAATTGCCATCCATTCTGGAAGGCAGTACCATTTCCGGATCTGTATGATTTTTTACTTTAATATATTGCCTGGATTAAGTGGTAGGGACAACTACACTTACTCTTCTTGTTCAGCAGTGAGTGAGGTACTGAGCAGCTTCCTACTCATTTCAGCTGCAGCTGGTAAAGATTGGTTTCTGATCTAGATCACTGGAAGAGATGGCCACCAAGCCCTAAACCTCTGCTCAGGACACCACCAGATCCAGTCCAATTTTACTCAACGCCAGATCCCGAATGAAATCAAGGGAAACAGGCATCTGTTCTTCTATACTTTAGCACATTACTTTAACACTATATTGTTGCAAATGTTTTTATCATTAAATATAACCAAGATAGACTATTACGACTTTCACAGACTTTGATACAAGATTTTTCAAGCTATTTTTTTTAAAGCATTCGTAAAGATTACAATAGTCTTTAAAATGGGGAGTATCCTTGCAAAACTTCAGATGGATGTAGTTTTTTTTCTTCAATGAAGAAACACAAGTAGTGGATGCTTAAAGTGGAAGTATAAGGAATTAATTTATTGGTACACCTATTCATAGCAATTGAATGAATTCGTAAATCTGACCAACTACCAGCACTCATAAAACATAGCTAAAAGAGCTCAGATTAGGTAGAGCACATTTAAATGACACTCCAGACCAAGACGCTGTCAATCCCAAGATGCAATGACTGGAGAACCAATGTTTTAATCATGGGGATCATTGATTTGAGAGTACAACTCTGAGTGTAATTTAGGAAAGTCAGCCCTGGAACAGCTATGCCAAGATTCAGAATCAAAATGAAGCAAGCTCAAACCATTTGCTCCATCCTGCATTAACAAAAATCTGCTTCAAATTCCCTTGCTGCATCTTGCAATATTTTAGTCAGATAAACATCGGTATTGGTAAAAAATATTAAAATACAACAAAATCAATGCAATAGCTCTTTATAACTAGCAGGATTGTCTTCGGTGTTTAAAAGACAAAACTGAAGTCTCTTATTTTTATCTGCCTGGTGTAAGCATGGAAGAACAAGCAACACAGTAGCTATCAACTACCTCTGGAAATCTCATGAATGCTATTAACCGCTACTGCTCAGTTCTGATTCCTTGTATTTTCCTGCATTGACTTTTCCAGTCGAGGCTTCTACATTGGAGGCTCCAATTTATACTGTGGCTATACACTGTTCAAGAATGATTTGGAAGTGCTTTGGATTGTGCACAAAACATGGTCCCTTTCAACACAAGAGCCCATTTCATTTCAGACTTCTAATTGAGCCTGATTGGAGTCCTAACCATTTAGATCAGGGGTGTCCAACCTTGTCAACTTTAAGACTTGTGGACTTCAACTCCCAGAATTCCTCAGCCAGCTTTGCTGGCTGAGGAATTCTGGGAGTTGAAGTCCACAAGTCTTAAAGTTGACAAGGTTGGACACCCCTGATTTAGATAATGAAACTTTTAAAAGTAGCTACCATTAAGGCAGGTATTTTTTTATGAATAGCAAAAAATGTGCAACAGTATTTACATGAAATCCAAAGATATTTCTTCCAATAATTTTCAAAGCTCACAATCTTATTTCCTAATGTTCAAAGCCCACAGTCTTACTTGGGGTATTTTCCATCCAGTTTTCCTAATACTTGGTATGCAGGTACCTTCCCCACCAAACAATGTTTTAACACTTCTTGTCCACAAGCAGACATGAGGAGGGGAATCTGGGAGGAATACTTCATTTATGACTAACCATATCGGCGATTAAAGGTGTCTAGCTAATTTAAAAATGCTGTTAACAGCTGTGGATATGATACAGCTACCTAATTGTAAATATGAATAGAATGTTGTACTAAAGAATTTGTAACCATGCAGGAATGTTCTGACAAAGGGAGTTGAAAAGGACAACACTGTATTTTAATTTCCAGGCTTTTGCATTAACACTACAATAATTCCTTTCCTAACAGGCAAGAGATTAGAAATATGTTAACCCTCAGCAAGAAACCCTAGCAATGATGGGAAATCATGTAGCTGTAGGTCTTATACTTTTAGTTCTCAAAAAGATTTGTGCTATTGCATAGTAACTTTAAGACACTTGTGGCACATTAAAAATGGTTATCAAGATTGGAGGATGAAACTATTTACTCCTGAGATAAAGTCTAAACTTGATGCAATCTGAGCCATATTGCAAAAAATAAAATGGTGATTTAAAGCACCTCCCCTATTATCCATGTCCGTGTTTAAGATAAGGTGCTAACTGCATGTTTGAAAAACAGCACGTATTCTATTCCAAATCAAAGTAGTTTGATGAGCAGCTGGTAATGCTGCAACCCTCCCCAAGTAAAATAAAGTCAAGGATCCAGTATATATTCTTAAATATGGTTTAATACTCTTCTCCATTTCTGTACATCACAACACCAAGATATCACTGCTTGGGAGCTCTCTGAAGAGGCTACGTAGTATGCAAAAGGCTAGGATTCTCATCCTTTTAATGTGTTTGTGTTAAGTGTAATACATATTAGTATATATTGATATATACATCAATATATAATGCAATATATACCACCAGAGATCACACATTGATTAAAGAGATACAAAATTTTGGCATCATTTCCAAACTTAAATAGTAAAAATAAAACTACCAAAAAAAAAAAAAAAAGGAGCTGCATACCCTAAATGTGAAACAAGCAGTATATTCAAAACTGTAAATTTACACCCAATTTTTCTGCTCTTGTCATGTCATAGCAGACCCATTTACAATGGCAAAATCAAAGTATGCTGCTTTGAAGAGCTTAAGGATGCTTGTGATCACAATTTCAGCAAATCAGTCTGAATATTCATAATCATGAAGAGCTTCCCTAACAGATTCCACCCAATGTGAAAACTTCCTGTGGGCAAACACATGTATTGCCTGCTTGCCAAGTTATAAAAAGATACAAATTCTATTGCTCACATTGACAGAGTGTCATTTTGGACCTTTTAAAGTATATACTGTGATGAGAAGGCTTAGTTAAGACAACTCTCCCTTCAATTCAAGTGAGGCAGGATTTGGAACGATATACAATGTTTGCAGGTTGGGAGTCTTTGACCAACACAAGAAAGATAAAGAAAATGAGAACAGAGCCAGGCATTAAAAAAATATCAGAGTACCTTTCGAAAATCAGCCAGTCCTAAAGGAATGCAGGGAAGTGAGCTAACTGCCTTGCATGAACTATGCCATAGTGTTGAATGTGAATCTTTGGTGCCTAATTTCTTTAAAAAAAAAGTTTATTATTTCTACAGAAGCTCCATAACCACCAGTTCCAAGGCTTATGTCGGTCACATTTTGCTAGATAATTGCATTTTAAAGCAGTTTGTGAATGTTGGCTGTTGATTCACCAAGGCAGCTTACGCAATCCCAAAGCAAAACATAAAAAAAAAAAACCTAGTAAAGTACAGAACCAAGCGTAAGCAGTATTAGCTTGCTTGTGGAAACTGTTTATTGACTGACAAAAGGGAAAAGTGAAGGCCACACAACTCATAATCCCGGTTAAGCCTGCTGAGACCCTGGCACTTCAATTTTCTTCAATGAAACACACTTCCTGATTTATACAAACAGTATTTTTGCAGTCTAAGAATGAAATAGGTGGACCTCTCAAATTTAAAGTCACACCTTTCAAAGCTGGCACAGCAGAGTTTAATTCCTTTTACTTCCACCACTGTAGACTGGGAACAATAGGAACAAGGTCTCCCTAAGATGGTTCTTCTGCAGTCTAAGCCAAGAACGCCATGTAAATGGGTCGTAAAACTGCAAAAAGCAGCAATAAATTTCCTCCTATCAAAGTAAGAAACAAACCAGTATAATTACTTTGTTTCAAATGAAGGTTGAGAGCAGTTAATATAGCTGAAGGTTAAAAAAATCATTTTCATAAAATACAAGAGCAACCAATTTCACCATTAAGTAAAAGTAAAAACTGGGATTTTTTTTTAATTAGTCCAAATGGCATTATAGAAATCTAGTAGAGTGCTGCTGTACTGACACTATGACAAATCAGTAGGGTTTGCTTTCTTTCTCTTTCTTTTTTTGAAACCCGGTGTTCTGGATAAAGTTCTGGAAATACTCCAATTCTAAGGCAGGGATCTGTTTTGTTTTCCATCATGAGTTTTCTCCTTGGGTTGGATGCTGGAGGGGTGAGGCACATTTGCCAGACCCAGGCCGACTACCTAGTAGTCATCAAGGTCAAAAAAATCATCATCTCCTCCTTGGTATTCCATTCCCTGGAAGTCCACTCGGTACCGCAAGATACCTTTGAAAATAAATGTTAAAGGGAAGATATTACAAATACTTCCTATTTATGAAGAACATTCAGCATAAAACCTGCTTTCTGGTACCAAAGTACTGAACTAGACTATATTTCCTTCCCACTAGTGTTGAACATTTTTATTCATATTAGAACACACTGTTTTAAAACTTATATAGAGAAAATCTCAAATTTAAGTTGTTGGCTTCAAACAAGTTTGAATTCATGTTAGAGCAGTGCCGCTAATCTACCTCTAAAAATGTGTTGATTTGCAGCACATGATAACATTTCAGTTTTGACCAAATTTCTCATCCACTTTTATAAGTCAATTATGTTTTTAAAAATTCAACAGTATATCCGCAAACTTTACTACATCAGGAAAAACTGCTGAAATAAGCAGTTCATTATGATGGGATGGAACTGACAAAGAATGTCTAATTTCAGACAGGAAAGCAAGAAATCACAGGGCAAAATACTTTTGAAGTATAGACTAGTATCTATTTGTCCAAAAAAGCAGAATACGTAACAATTGTCATAAAAGTAGCAAATTATTGAAAGCATTTTTAAATTCTTATTGCAATCTTACTGTAAACAAATAGTGTGCCAGCTAATGTGCTGTGAAATTATCTATTTTAATTATTATTATTCCCAGAGATATCCACACACATTTTCACATCTCTCTTTACAGATAAGGAAACATTTGCATTTTTCTTCAATCCACCAACAATGTCTAACCATCATCCCAAATTCAGAGAATATCTGGCATCTACAGTGCATAATGGAACAAGGATAGCATTGTCATAATCAGTAAGGGCAGATAATGTGGCAATCTTCATCCTGGTTAAAGCAGCACAGTTATGCTAAATAAAAACAGTCTAATTCATATATAAAGGTAAGCTTATAAATCACAATATTGTTTTCATATCAGAATACACATGCATTCACCATACAGATGTCTCATTAATGCCAGCCATCACACCATTTTTAGTATAGGTAGTCCTCAACTTACAACAGTTCTTTTAGTGACTGTTCAAAGTTACAACAGCACTGAAAAAAGTGACTTGTAACCCTTTTCACACTTATGACTGTTGTAGCAACCCCACGGTCACATGATCAAAATTCAGATGCTTGGCAATTGATGGTTGCAATGTCCCAGGGTCATGTGACCACCATTTATGACCTTCTGTCAAGCAAAGTCAATGGGGAAACAAGACTCACTTAACAACTGTATTACCAACTTAACCAGTGATTAACAACTGTCACAAGAAAGGTCATACAAATGGGGCAAAACTGTCTCACTTGGCAACATAAATTTTGGGCTCAATTGTGATCATAAATCAAGGACTAACTGTATATTGTTAATGTATTTTGCTCAATCTCTTTATCACATTGATCAGCGCACCTTAATATCAACCAAAGATGCTTTCTTTAATGAAAAAGGCAGCATTTGCATCTTATCTATTCCAGCAATCAGCAATAACTATGCTTACTGCAGTGCAAATCTCATTAAGTTCAATAAATGTACTTCCAAGCAAATATTGTCAAGGAAGCCTGCCAGCTATCCAGATGTACAGGAAGCCTAAATTATCTAACAAAATTATTGGGATAATTATGGAACTATTATAAACATATATTCTCCATGTGGTAATTTGCTTCAAATTCTTATTGGACTGTTTACACTAGGCATCATCTTTAATCACTACATAAAGCAAGGACATTCTTGAAAAAGCTGGGAGTCATATAACACCAGTTTTTCTTCCTCTTATGGACAACCATATTTGTGAGCAGTAATCCTCTAAGAGGTTAAAGCATGTCAATGCAACTTGTAGCAATCAAAAAGACGGCATAAAGCATCCCCTGAAAATAAATTTCAAGTTATTTATTATGTTGTATATTTATATATTGTAACCATCTGCCAAATGAGGAAATATTCATAGAACTGTAAATTCTATCAGTGTAAAATACAAGAAATGCCAAAATAAATCATTTGCTGAAATAATATTTCACAGGATTTCGCTTTCTCCATTGAAATTGTGTGAGATTGACAATCTTGCCAACTGGGACACAACAATGAAGGGCACATAGTAATAATGCACTCTATGGTTTTCATTTTCCATTTACCTCCAATCCCTCCAAATCCTTTCACAAACTGGGATCCTTCCTGTGACTTGTCTGTCACAATTTCCAATGTGGCTCCAAATTTCTTGTAGTTGTTTGCAAACCACTCAAGCAGAGGCATGCTTTCTATAAGTTCATGCTCCTGTCCCGTCTAAAAGAGATGACATTTGAAGTGTACTTGTTAGCAATGTTACGTTTCAAATCAGTAGGCAATGGACTATCAGTATTTACATCATTAGACACAGAGCATTGTGTTGCCAAAATAAAGAAGCATGCGATAAAAAATAACCAGAATAATGCCTTTCATTCACTTTCCATTGTATAAACCTAGCATCATCACAACAAAATAAATTGTTAGCAAGTGTATGTTATTTATCTGGTTGTTATATGAATATCTCCATATCAGGGCCTCATTCAGGATATTACTTATCCCCTTTAGAATCCTAAATTGTCTGGAACAATAGGATTTAAAAACCATCACCTTTACAGATTTATCTGATTGCTAATTCCACTGTGCCCTATTATTGTCAAAGGAGAAAGACCAAAAGAACAAAAAATGGTATTTTGCTGATTATTGGGAACCTAAAGCCAGTTCCCTTCTCTTATTGTCTCCATTTTCTTGAGAAACTTTTTAAATAATTCTAGATGACTTTTTGTTGCCAACACAACAGACTTCATAATCTCTATTATAAGAACTTTCCGGTTTTTCTCCTGGGATTCTGCAAAACCCTTAAACCCAGCAGCATCTACTAAAAGTTATGTCAAAAACCAGGGTTTCATAAAAGATAATAGCAAAGACATAATAATTCTTAAAGGCATAAAAATAGAAATAAAGCTGTTATAGCTGTCGATCTGGTGCTTTCAGATGGCAACTTTCTAAAGCAATTCATTCCAAGGGCATTGCTTCATGTCCTTGCTCTTGCCTACTAAGGCAAGGAGGAACAACACAGGAGCCTCCACTGTTTCATACCACTGGATGGATCACATGACAGCATGACGATTAGAAACCATGTGCTTGGGCAAGAGTGTTTCCAGTCCTATCCTGAAGACTGGATTGAAGAAATGCAGGTAATTATTTTTTATTCATTTATTTAATTTCCATAGCCACCATCTCAATGACGCTAAATGGCTTATTAATACAATTAATTCAAGTATCTAGGAGAGAGGATTGGTATTGCCTTAATTTCCATTCCAGCACAAACTCAAAGGACTTAGAATACAATTATATGAACTATCCCATACTCTTCTCTTGTGATTTAACTGGGATGTCTCCATTGAAATGATCATTAAAATGCCTCAGGTGGGGAAAAAATAAACCACAGCTTTTGATAAATACCTCTTTATCTGTGAAGTGGGATTTATCTTTTTCTTGTTCTGGTGTCAAATAAAGAATCTTCTCTTCTGCAGCAGGGGGGGAAAAGCATAATATGCATTAATAGCACAATTTCCTAAAGTGAAATCAGACACAAAATATTACCAATTAATAGTAATTAAAGAATCTATTCTTTTTGGAGAACAGTTGTGGTCCTTTATCACATCTGACATTCTTCTTTGACAAAAAGATATTAAAATATTGTTTGTTAAGAAAGAAGATAAAGGAGAAAATTACCAGCTATCCTCTTAAAGAAAGCATTCAGCTTTGCTTTCATCAGTTTAAGAGAAACCAATGTACCATGTTAAAAAAGGGGGCCCCCCCCCCCCCCCGCGGGGGGGGGGGGGGGGGGGCCCCCCCCCCCCCCCCCCGCCCCCCCCCCCCCCCCCCCCCCCCCCCCCCCCCACCCCACGCCCCCCCCCCCCCCCCCCCCCCCCCCCCCCCCCCCCCCCCCCCCCCCCCCCCACCCCCGCCCCCCCCCCCCCCCCCCCCCCCCCCCCCCCCCCCCCGCCCTTTGTTATATTTTTTCCCACACCAAAAAAAACGCTCTTGGGGGGGCCCGGCGGGGTGAAAAATAGACAGTGATATCCTTTATTTTTTTTAGAAGGAAAAGCAGAACATTACTACTGACTAAATTGTAGTCAAAATTCCAATTTCTTGCATATTCAAGAAGAAACTGCAACCCAGTAGATGATATGAAATATTTTAGAAGAGATTGTTATGAAAATGCGGAAGGATGTCACATATTATGACTAGTACATGGCATAAGCATGAGGAAAAGCACTGAAGTAAGAAAGCAGACAAAGTGAAACTACTGGATGACCGTGGAGGAGTCCCACAATAAAAAACATGAACAGAGTAATTTCCAGAACTTTTCTCTTCCTACCACATTATTTTTTACTGGAAAAGTCTTTTCTTTTCTAGATCTAATACAGATGAAGGCAAATATTAATTGTCCCCTATACACTCAGGTAGCAGATGCATTTGCATGAATGTAACACAATAGCTGGGAAAAATGAAGCCATAACTATTAAGATAACTGTAGTTATCTCAACCAGGCAGGTTCTGATCATAATTGCTGCAAAATCAGAGCCACCTGCTTGGATCATATCCAATGAGTACACATACAAATAGTCCTTGATTACCTGTTTAGTGATCGTTACAGGTTACAACAGCACTGAAAAAAGTGAACTTATGATTGTTTTTCACACTTGTGACTGTTTTAGATCCCCATGATCACATGATCAAAATCTGAATGCCTGGCAACCGATTCATATGCATGACAGTTGCAGTGTCCTGGGGTGATGTGATCCCTTTTGTGACCTTCTGACAAGCAAAGTCAATGAAGAAGCCAGATTCACTTAACAATTATGTTACTAACTTAACAACTGCTGTGCAGTGATTCTTTTTACTGTCACAAGAAAAAATGGGGCAAAACTCACTTAGCAACTGTTTTGCTTAACAGCAGAAATTTGGGGCTGAGTTATGGTTTTAAGTCAAGGACTACTCATACAAGTAAATTCAAATACAAGCATCTATTAAGAATGTTTATGCATGTTTGTTATCACTTTACCAAAAGGATTTTCTAAAAACAATGTATCTATTACCTTTAATAATATTTATTTTATTAATAATAGTACATTTATGAGTTTTTTTGAGACACTGCTATTTAGGTATGTATTTGTAAAACTAATGTCACGAGAATTATTTCTGTCACAATCTATGGATTTCCATTAATGAAAGTAGCAAGAATGCAAACATTTACAGTGACCAACAACTGACATACAAATAATTATTCCTGAAATCTTAAAAGCAAAGCGATAGGTATCACATACCTTCCGTGCCTTGGCAATGAAGTACATATCTCATTATATCCAGGTTCTCATAAACTATCAGGATTTCTACTGCTCCCATTTCTAAGGCTTTTAGAGTATCTTCAACCCCAAAACAATATTTTCCTGTGTCCTGACTGATTTCATCAAAGTATCGGCCTATGTTTAGTACAAACCAGAGAGAGAGAGAGAGAGAGAGAGGTTATAAAATATTATTTTAACTCAGTGCACAAAATAAATTAATTTGGCCAAGAAGGCCACGTTACTATGATAGATAGTGGCAGATATGTTTAGGAGATAATGACAAATATGTTTAGGAAGACAATAATTCATCAGATCAAAAAAAAAATGAGGATGACTATAGGACCAAATACTTTTTACAATTTCTTCTTTTGGGTAGGCGGGCATGATTATGGGAAGTTAAAGGGTATTCTTTTATATTTCAGTCCAGTTTCAGAAACACTGGTCTCTGTTATAGATAATTTGGATTGAAGCAATTCACTCTTCTGGTGATCTTTGATAGCGCTAACCATAGAAACTTTCTGGACTATCTAAAAGAATTGGGGACTAGAGGTAGTGTCCCACACAGTTGTAGGGAAGAAAAGTCAGTGAGATGTAAGGTCAATAAGAACTGCTGTGCTTGCCCTTTGCTTCTTAATGTGCACATGAGATCACTGGGTAAGGACATCCATCTGTTTGGAGCAGGGGTGAGCAATTAATTTCCTCAAAGGGCCATATGGGAGTGGGACTGTAGTAAAGGGTTGAACCAATAGGGCTGCAAAGTTACTTAGCCATGCATACACACCAAACATAAATTGAAAAAAAAATAGCAATCACCTTCAAAATAAAAATGTGATTGTACTGTGTGCACGGCATACATTTATTTACGTGTTGGATTTTGTTACATTTGTGTTATACTCTGGGTCATCACATTACTATTGCGATGATTTGATTAGTATTGGCATTCACCCCCAACATCTTTGTTCCAGGCACTATTTTAGCTTCGTATCTGCTTCTGAGTACAATTCAAAATGCTGGTTGTCATCTATAATATTCTATATGGCTTGGCAATAAGTCTACTCAATGGGATTTCATCCACCTCATTTTGAGAAAACAGGTGCCACTTTTCAATATTAGCACCTACTCATTAATATCCTTCCCTCAAAAATCAGATGTGTTCTATTTTAATTTTTGAAAATTAAGTTACTGTACAATACTTGTTTTATTATATATGCTTCATTACTTTCTACCGTCTCATAATTGCAGCACGTATAAAACACACATTTATATGTACTGTTTGAACTAACGGTTCTGATACATGATTTGAAAAACCCAGATGGGGAAACAAACTCTTATTTTGTGACCACCAATTTTTTGCATAGAGTTTTGACTCAGTGGCAAGTTACATAGTCACCACTCATATAGTCACCAACACAGAAGCAATAGCATTTTCTTCTGGTAAGCTCAAGGAATATGAAGCACCAACACAAAAAACCAATATGCATATGTAACAGATGTTAAAATTTGATCAAATATTACATTGTGCTAAAAAAAAACCCAATATGCATATGTAACAGATGTTAAAATTTGATCAAATATTACATTGTGCTAAAAATATTTTTAATTCAGAATTTTTGTATTTGTAACTAACACCAAAAAATGTTGGCTGGAAAGCTGTTACCACTAAACCTTAAGGACAAGATGGATACTAGATCTTTATTTTCTTTTACTTGCATAACTTGTGATAATTTTTGTATATTTGACAATGCATTTAGGTTGCATACAACAATGAATGTGTATTTCTTCATACCTATTAGCTTTTTTTCTTGAATGAATTTCACATTAGACAGGACCTCAGTGGACAATTCAATTGCTTGATTGAATCCATTTTCACCACCATATGAGATGTCAACTAGCTTTAATACTTTGGATTGCAACCGCTGCAAAAACAGAGGTTTAATATGAGAAAAGTCAAATAAATGAGCAATTAAAAATCTAAAAGTATTACCCAACAATATGAAATAAAGAATAACGAGCATTAACTTAAAAAAAATAATAATTCCAATCTCCAAACCATTTCATAATTATATCACTGCAATGCTTAAATGTGAAGTATTGTACAAAAGATGTGCAGCATTTCATGAACTAAATTATATTTAAAACATTGCATTTATCATGTTAGTGATTTTATTACTTAGTGATTATAATTTTCCTTGATTGTCATGAGCCACTCAGAACTGTTACTATTATTATTAAAAATGAAAAACCCCTATGAGGCACTATAACTTTGATGTGATTGTGTGCTTATGTGCTCTGAAGGTGATGACAGCTATGCCAGATATTAATAACAACATATTGACAACTTACATCCTGCAATGATAAATTTAACATCATCAAACCTTTGCCTATCCCAGGTTCTTGGGAAGGACTTGATAGGTAGATGAAAATGCCAAATCCAATCTAAACATATGGCTGACTAAGCATAAAAACATAACAATTCCAATGGGCAAGACTTTAAAATTTGTAAGCCCTTTTCCTTTAGTGTTCTCAATGTTATTGGTTTTCTATTTTATAAATATACCTCCAAGATCCACATATTTCAGTTGCTATTAACAGCTTACTATTGGAAATAGATGTATACTAGTAAGCCATACAACTATCATTAAGATAATACATTTATAACTGCTAGTAAAATTAACAACCATCAGTAAATTACTTCTACTTACCTGATCAAACATATCTGATTGACTTAATTCAGTTTTGAAATCAGCTGACCCTGCTAACACAAGACCAGCCACGTTCACCTTGTCACCAGAAATAAACAGCTGCACAGCAGTTTCTGCTACTTTCCTTACATAGTTGTGACGTTTTTCCATTCTCAAACGAGCAAAACGCAAGGCAGACTGGCCTCCTCTCCCTTTGAAAGGCAAGAGATACAAATATATAACATTAGCTCTGTTATCTTTCAACATTCAAATTGGAACAGCCTTGATTGGTCTGGTCAGGGTTTTATGACTATCATGACAAATTTGGGTCTACCTCAAATGTCACCTGCCCGTGGCATGTAGAAAGTCATGCAATATGTTAACAAAAGTTCAATGTCAAGCTCACTTTATGACAGTGATGGAATACCAACCCAAAACAAATTTTCTCTATCACTGTGTCCTATCAATGTCACTCAGCAGAACTTTCTTATATAATTCAGGAACGTTTAAGATCTGGCCAAACTAGAAATCATTCAGAATCCTGTAGCTCTTTTCTGTAAGTCTTAACTAGACTTTGTACTAAATCAATCTGACAATAACTTAAGAATCTACATGTTCAACAGTTCAATCTACAGAAATGAAAAAGCTGTCTGGTCAAGATTTGGGGGTTTGAGAAGGACAGCTTCACTTTTCAAGGCCTGGTGATGCAGGTAAGATGCCTGGTAGTGTCAAACAGCTATATGCAATAATTACTTGCTTCTTTTTCCTCACAGATTATTTTATTTAATGTTCAGCTGAATTTAGGAGATTTATAAATTCCTCCATATGAATAGAAGTGACTCCAGCTTCATAAAAGGAGGTTGCAATTAGGCCTGTCCTGGAAAAATGGATTCAGAAAATTTAATTATAGGCCATTGAATAAAATTTCTTTCTGGACAAGATGATTAAGTACATGATGACTGATCACATCCAAATATCCTATGAAACATTTTCTAGACCCATTTCAATCAGGGTTTAAGCTTATTTTGGTGGCAAAACAGTTATAATTGTCCTGTTAGTTTTATATTTGCTGGGACAGTTCAACTCTGTGGCTTCCCTGAAACTCTCGATGAATTTTAATACCACCAACCTTGCTGATCAACATTTATGTAAAAATACCAATACAATTAGGAATGTACTGAATAAGGATCAATGTACCAAGTGCCATCAAAACAAGTCAGAAGTGCTGTTAGTGGCTAATTTATTTGCCAAGTAAGGGGAAATCAACTTATTCTTCATGTGGCTACATCCTCTAAAGCAGTGATCCCCAACCTTTTTTATGCCGCGGCCCGGTATCCCCAACCTTTTTTATGGCGCGGCCCGGTACCGACATCAGCTGGGCGCCGCCATCTTGTTTTGATGAAAAAGTGCTTCCGGTGAGCTTTCTACCCGGAAAAGCTCACCGGAAGCACTTTTTCATCAAAACAAGATGGCAGCGCCCAGCAAGCCAGCGGCCCGGTAGGACTTGTTCCACGGACTGGTACCGGTCCGTGGACCGGTGGTTGGAGACCCCTGCTCTAAAGGATCAAGTTCTTAGTTAGGTAGGAGAGTTTCTGGATTCATCTTTTACATTAAAAGCTCAAATAGCACAAAGCATTTTTCATGAGGTCAAGCTAAGTATCAGTTCACCTCTACTGTACTTAGATAGCTTTCTACATTGTACTACACACTAGCAACTTCACATTTAGATTATTGAAATAAAAAGTAGGGTAGCACTTGGACAGTTCAATTAGTGCAAAATAGTGTGGCAGTTTGCGTTCTCTATTCAAACTAGTCATGTAAGGTCAACTTGGAAGTGGCAAGCAGCAACCCAGTAGTGGGCGTTTTCAATGTTGGAATGCCCTCAGTGAAATATCCCTGGGGTTTGTCCTTATGGTTAAAATGCCTTTGTTTTGTTTTATATTGTGTATTTTTGTATTGTTTTTATAAAATATCTTAATGTTTCAAATTCAGTTAATACATTGTTTTAAAATGCCATTTTAACTGTAATCCATTTAGATTAATTTTATCTAGGAGTACATAAATATTTTCAATGAGATAGATAGCAAGTAAGCAAATCTGAAACATCTATTTCCATACATATAGTTTCTGTTTTAATGAATGACTCAGATGCAACTGGAGTATTGTCTGGAGCTATTTCATGAAACTAAGCATACTCAGTGATTACTTTGTCAGCTGCACAGAATTTCAGTTATGTTAATTTGATCTTTGTCTTAACTTTAGCCTCCAGATTACCATACTGGAATTTACCCAAACACATTGAGAAAAACAAACTATTCAGAATACAGCCTCTCAGATATCACTGAATTGCTTTCAAGTCTTACTCCCCCAAAATTATTATTTCTAAAAACACATCATTCTGTCTTATTTTTAATACAATACCGTGCTTCTTTGGAAGATCCACTGTGAATTTGTGCAGCACCTCTCTGGTATTTCCTTGAAGCGTCCCAAAAAGTGCACCACTACCATCTATTACAATGAAACCGAATTTGCTATCATCTGACAATAGAGCTGTAAGAGCCTAAAAGTCAACATGACAGAAGTTGAGTTTGAACAAGCTGATATACAACAAATCAAGCGAGATATTCTCCTTAAGGAATGTTTTTATCTATAAACTTACTTTGGGAGTATACTTTTATGCTCATAATTACTCCAAACTCTTTAAACTAACAAATTCATTAGATTCATTTGAGCAGTTTAAGCTACTATCATTCTACCCTTTTCACTTAAATAAAAAAACAAGTGATGTTCAAATACAATTCATACATCATTTTGTGAACAAGAGATACTCCAAGATGAATGAAGCTCAAAATCAAATTTGATTTAATAATATCAGTAAAGTGCCAATCTTAAAATAATGCCAAAACGGGTATATAAAGTACACTCCCAAATGAACTTGTGCACTGTATAATTTCTGGCTCACATTGTTTACCAAGATAAAAGCTGTTAGTGATTTCTACCAGACTCAGTAAAAAGAGTATGCAAGCGTCACATAAGTACCTGATATACAAAATGAAGGTAACTGCAAGGCTAATTCTGCTGACTGCCAGCAGTTCGATCCTGACCTGCTCAAGATTGACTCAGTGTTCCATCCTTCCAAGGTCAGTAAAATGAGACCAAGATTGTTGGGGGCAATAGACTGACTTTGTAAACCAACTAGAGAAGGCTATAAAGCACTGTGAAGTGGTATATAAGTCTAAGTGCTATTGCTATTAGCAAATCCACAATCTGAATTCTAAATTTCACTAAGAGTCCATTTAAACCACTTGGGTGATATGTGATTATGTAATGCTTTGCAAAACAAAATGCAGTGCAATTTAGTTCTCAGATTATATTTACATGTTCTAAATTTTTCTTTTGTCTCCCATCTCCTTGAAAAATGCAATTGTCAACACATTTTCATCTGGAAGTTGTGGAAATAATGTTCAGGAAAACAGTCATGTTCTCATACATTACTAGACTTCCCAGTGCTCAGTAGCTTTTCTTGCTATTAAATAAACAGTAAATTGTATAGTTCACTTTTGAGAAAAATAAAAAAGTTAATTTACCTCTGTATGAAATTTATTATCACACAAATACAATGATGTATTTATTGGTTTAAAAGGTTCAAAATCAATGTTCACTTTCTTCTCTTTTCCTTCTTCTGTCACAATTGTTCCACAGTAAACAACCAGACCATTTGGAGGTACTGTAAAAAAAAAAAAGATATATAATCTTAAGTACTGATGAAGCTTGAATCATTTCATCTATAATGGGATTAGCAGGATATTTTACCTTTGTTATATAGTTTTAGCCGTTGCTGTACAGAAGTAATGGCGCCAAGGACTGAAAGACGATTCACTCGAGACTTAATATTTGATGCTGTGCCAAACTCATCAGCTAACATTTTTGCCACTCGGGAAATCTGGTCTTTGGGGGGAATGATCAAGGATATCATGCTGGTGCCATTGCTAAAATAAACAAAGAAACAAGGATAGATGCAAACAAGAACGTAAATATTTAAGGGATAAGATTTCCATACTAAAAATGTGGACAAGATGGGCAGCCATATAAATTACCTAAATAAATAAATAGTGGATAGGGTAATAGTTATACAGTATTCATTACATATAACAAAACATGCTGTGTATGTTATGTCAGCATATATATTGCTATAATTGCTCAGCACAATGAAATTGTGGATACTGAAATGGTTTCAAGTTCTGTCAAAGCCATCAGTAAATGTTAAAAAAACAACCCACATCCTTTTAGTTCTAGCAAGTATGTAAACTTGTTCCATTTCAACCAGAAATTATTAACAAATAAATCCTCAGAACAAGTTAAATCTTACCCTTATGAAGATAACTCTCATGCACTAGCATAGAGAAAGCTCATGCAGATATACAACATTGCAAAGGTACAATGGTTTGTGCCCATAATAACATTTGACATGATACTGCAATGGAGGATTTTCATTTTGGCATATTTGATTCAGTTAAAGAAATAATGGTTGCACACCCTTTAAAACTTGTTCTTACATACTATGGAAACATCTCCCTATTCTTTTTGCATCTACCTGAATGACACTTAAAGGCAATTAACAAATTACTCATCTTCATACTGAAATTTTTCAATTGTAAGGTGTGTGTGTGTGTGTGTGTGTGTGTGTGTGTGTGCACTCGTGCTCTCTCTCTCTCTCTCTCACACACACACACAGAGTGTTTGCATCATCAACTAGTCATTTAATTCTCCAGGAGTATGCAAACATATTTTTTAAAATAATACTTTAAATTCCTTGTACCAGTGTTTAGCATTTAGCTGTCAGGAGGTCAAACATGAGCAGTATCTCTTAATTTAATATAATTCTCTCTACAGAAAACAGTAAAGGTAAAATTAGTGTGGCAAAAATATGCTTTGATGGAAATTCACTAGCAGTTCCCCCTCTAAATGTCACAGAAACCTTCCACAACCAGTGTAAATTTTTGTCATATTGACCTTGCCAATGTCATCTTGCAGCACTCAGCTACCTATAGGTAGTAATAGTGTCCCTAAGCAATAAATTCCACCTTCTGCAAATGGGTAAAAGACCATGTTTTTAAAGCAAAATGTAGTACTACTGGAGCAGCATTTCCTATTTGCCAAAACCTTTAATAAAGAGCCTTTGGTTTGATGCTCAAATCTACACAGATGTTTGAGACATGTCAACTTAACAACACAAATAGATCTTAGATACAGGCAGCCAATTAAATTGTATAAGGAAGATATATGGAAGTGATTTAAAAGAGTTGTCTGTACATCCATTTCAATAACTGTTTTTGCATGGCATGCCAATATGTACAGAACAAATTGCAAAACTGCAATACATTACTGCTGCAAACCATAGAAATAGTTATATGGATAGATAAAACAGGTTTGAATAGAATTAAACTTAATGGGCTTGTTTAAAATGCCTTCAGATTATGTTCAACTACTGATGACAAGAATGACCTAAACTTGCAGTTTTCTTGACCACAGTACTGAAATTCTGAAATTGTTACTTCTCAATACAGGTCATTGCTTTAGAATTACCTGTGAGTCTCCCACTCCAGTGATTCTATTTAACTTCAACATCCAGACAAGGATGGCCAGGTTCTACTGCTAACTTAGGTATTCTAAAATGTTAGCCATTCTTATACAATCCAATGGAGGAAGTTACTCACTCAATATTTCGACTAAGGTGCAAACTTGCCTTTCAAGACCATTTCACGCCTACTTTACACATTAGTCCATTTCAACGTTACTACCATGTTTTCCCCAAAATAAGACCTGGTCTTATATTTTGGGGGGGCTCCAAAATAAGCACAAGGGCTTATTTTGGGGGGAAACACAATTTCAGGGTGATCAGCCCAGCTGGGGAGCCCCCCCAGCATGTGCTCAAAAAGGAGCCAGCACATGGGGGCCAACATTGTCCGGCAGCAGCTGCAGTCCGCTGGCCCCTTGGTTGATGCACTCTGGGGCTGCACAGGAAGCTCATCTTCGCATGGTGGCACCAGCAGCAGAGGCATGGGGGGGGGGGGAATCAGGCGTTCCTGACGCTCTGCATGGACTAAGACAAACCGAGGGATGTGAAGACGAGCCTCCCACGGCCAGCCTGCTGCTCCATTCCATCTCTTGGCTTGCCTGCTGCCAGCGAGGAGGGTCCAGATTGTGTGCCTCCAACTGCTGCCAGTGCCTGTCATATAAAGACGAGCCTCCTGCAGCCACCCGCTCCAGTCTGTTTCTAAGCTTTCCCGCAGCCTGTCCAGATTGCGTGCCTCCCTCCACCTTTGCCTGCTGCTTGCCCAGGTAATAAACTCACCTGCGCTGCGCAGGCTGCGACTGCTGCCAATCACAGCATACTCACCACATCTGATGCTAGCCACGCCCAACCCCTTTACTAGGGCTTATTTTCAGGAAAGGTCTTATTTCGGGAAAACATGGTAGAATAGTAATAATTAAGCTGCTCATTTTCTTAAATTATATAAACTGTATTTAGATTAAAAGAACAAAGCTGTGTGAATCATAAAAGATGAAATGTGACTGTGCAATACGCATAAAAGTCAATCAAATTAGAGTATAATAATCAAATCAGAGTTTCATACAGCTCCTTTGCAGAACATACTCCTGCCATCTGCTGGCTAAATTAGTAAGATCTATAGTTAGGAGAAACTGCAAGATCAAGATCTCTATCTTAATTAAGATTCAGATTAACTTCCAGGATTCAGTAGTTTCACCTCACAAGAAAACTGGTCTCCAAAATTTCCAATTATTCAGAAGATTTTGACTCCTTAATGGGTTTCAGTAATAAAACGCTGCACTGAGGAACAGAGTTAAGAGTATTTTATCTGTCTACAATGAAGATGAAATAGTTAAAGAAATTTAAAATAACAGCTTCTATGGAAAAGTACCTGTACATTTTAAGTCAAAAATTTAGATTGCTATGGATTATTGTGAACACTTTGTGTTGGACTTACACTATGAACAGAATTTTCCAATCCCTTAATCAACAGCAATTAGAAATGATAATTAGGACAAGACTAACTAGAATATTTTATTAATTATCAGTCAGTAGCTAACTCACTCCCTTGAATTGCAAAATATAAATTATGTGTAAGTACTATTCTAAAGAAGCAATTACAAGCAATTAAAACATTTAATAAAATGGTAAATTTGAACCTATTTGAATCCATACTCTTTCACAGAAGCATATTAATATTTTAATAAAATATATTTATTCAGTTCCTAAAAGATCAGTCAACTAGGTCAGTAGTTGTTCTCTCACTTCATGCAAGCTACACTATTAAGTATCAACAATTAGTAGGCAAAGAGAAAGCCTCTAGAGTACAAGACTGTTTTCATTTACTATAGTTACTAGTCCACTATAGCATCTCTCCAATTATAGAAACCTGCCGTTGGATTTTTGCAGTTCACTTTGAGATTTAAGTTAGAGTTTGTTAACTGGTGAATTTAACCTCATGTAACCTTTGCAGCCATTCTGTTCTCTGAAGTTTAATTTGGGAGTTAGAATGTTTTGCAATAACAACTATTTTACAAGGGGGGCCTTGGTACTCTCAGAGCTTGCTTGTTTTCTTACAGATGTTTCATTACCCAAATTAGGTAGCATCATCACATCTTCCAAATGTGGCTCTTCATGGACTCAGTTGATGGGTATCATACCTGATCATGGTACTGGGCTTGTATTGCCATTTCAGGCAGCTATGGAGTCACATCTACCTCAGGATGGGAGGTCAGTGTGTTCAACCTACTTGGAGTAAGCACACAGGCTAAACTCCAGGACTAGCATGATACCACTGAGGAAAAGTTATCCTAGAGAAAAGATAAAACTAGGCAAAAGCAATTTGATCTTAGCCAGGACTGGCTGGGTGATACTAAGGAGTGTTGTTGCAAGCCATTCCAGTGAGTATAATGATGGCCACAGGCCTAGAAGCAAGTTTTGACAGCAAGTCACACCTGTACATACAGAGCTACATAACCATGAGAGATCAGACCTGTTCTGCCTCAGCAGAATCTGATAGTTTTGTGCTTAGTTCCAGCTAAAGCATACTGCCCTAATTGCTCAAATTACTAATTATTACATCTGCTAAATCCTGCTCCTTCAAGCGTTTATGACGTTGATATGCCGGTCTAAGTTGGCAAAATAAACGAACACATTTTTGTACAGCACCAAAATATTCTATTATAATTATATTACGCCACCTGAAATAACATTCTCTTGTGAAGTGTTTTACTAACTTCTAAAGCAAGCTTTTTTACCACTGGGTCTTGCCTCAGAAACAACAAGCATCTTCCTCAAATGGAAGTTCATTTGTATTGTTTAATGAAACAGTTATGATGGACTTGATCCTACATTTTTATTTACTTATTTATTAAATTTATATGCTGCCCATCTCACTCTCAAGCAACTCTGGGTAAATGAAAACAGCAGGCATTATTTTATATTTAAGTTCTTTGATAGACTATGAGATACATGGATTAACTAACCCAGAAAACAAATAAGGAACAAAGGCCTAGAGGTGAGTCAGTTAAGTAGCTTTATTTAACTTACATAAATGAGGATGAGACTTAGTATTAACATCTGACAGCCTGTCATATATTCCTTTGCAAAAATACAAGTAGAAAAGACCTTGTCAAGAATTTAAAACAGCTTTTCTTTTTACTGATCCCAGAAAGAAAATGGTGAGATCACCAACAAGTTATTTAGGATAAAGGCTGACATAACAGGACCAGAACAAAATCAGAGAATTAAAGACATCTAAGATACAAAGGGCTTTACTGATAACTGTATGTTATTCACACCAGCAAAAAAAAATCCAATTAAGTTTTATGATAATTAATAACAAGTCAAGGCCCAGAAGGACAACCATAAATCAACACCAAGAAAGCATTATATGACAGCATAAATTTAATTGTTTTAGAGATTTTGGAGGAATGCAGAATATTTTAGAGAAGTTTCTTTGCATTATTTAGGAATTAGGTTTTAGAGTTGGGATGGATGAGTATTCCTGAGAATTCAAATTAGATGTTTTATTATTAACAAGCTTAGCTGGAGGAAACATTATTCTTAATATACATACTTAATATGATTAAACAGGTACTTTTAATGCATTTTTTACAAAATAATTAAGTTTTGTGGGAAGTTATAAAGCAGGTGAAACATCCTCTTAAAAATGAATGCTGGCATATATTGAGGAGCATTTTCAGTATCTGTAATGTATCTTCTTTCTCCACACATCTGTTTTGTTGTGTGGGTATGCACACAAAATTCCTAACATTTCCTTAAAAAAAACAAATAGCAGGGTAATTAGAGAAAACAAGCAAAAGAAGTACTCATACTCTTCCATCCAAAATGTTTTAATTGTTGCATTAACAGGAAAATGCAACAAGGAAATGCAAATAAGCATCTGATAGTAGAGAAACTATTCTTGCAACAATGATTTGCTCTTTTGCAGTTCTCTTTGAGGATTCCATAGTTGTAGGCTTTTTCTTTTTAAAAGGTAATACCTTTCCTCATTTTATAAATGTAGAAGTTAACTACTAATAGGGGGGCAAAAAATAATTTTTAAAAATCACTAGTATCAGAAATTCAAGACTTAATCATTTAATTTTCCATCTAGCTTTGCTCAATTTTAACTCCAAAATGATTAGGAATCAAAACAGTTCAAAGCCATTCCATATTATTCCATAACAAAATAACTTGTTATCTAAACTTGTTTTCCTGGTTTTGCAGCCTCAAGGTACCAGTGGGTAGGATTGAAAGTTTCTATACTGATTGGAAAAAAGTGCTGTTCATAAAGCATAGTAAAAAGGATACTGGTAATTTCACAAATGTAATTTCCTTTTCATTATTTCATATAGTTAATTTGTGCCATTTTCTTTCATACACGATTCCTATTAATTTATAAATAACACTGAGGAAGAAGAGGAAAGTACTAAATAGAAATATTATAAAGCAGTCGGAAAGTTTTCAAATTTAAAATTTTTCCACAAAATTCTTATCACTGTAGGCTCATACAGCCATAACCTACAGGTATGTGCGTATTCATTAGGACAAATCCTAAAGATTTGTCACAAGTGGTACTTGCTTGTAGACCAGTTTTACTCTTTCCACCTTATTTCTCATTTCTTCCTAACTGATCCCTAGGTTTGGAGATCCTCAACTATGCCAGATATCTGATATTCAGGATACAGATGTAGAAAATGCTGTTGACAGTGGGGTTCTTTCTTCTATAAGCTAAAGCATTACTGAAAACTGCTTTGAGCTATTTGGAGTCAATGATTTTATAAAGCAGATTAGTAGGAATCTCTACTCAGTTATAATACTCTCTCATTTAATAAAAAAAAAACTTCCACTCAGAAATGCAGCCTATTATGAGATCACTGTGCAACAATCTATATTCCAAAAAACTTGTTAGGTCCTAGAAAATGTAAATAAGGAAACAAAAGAAAAGTATTTTTCGTAAGACAGAATATTCAACTTTGAGTATTTTTACTTAAGATGTTGCAAGCTTATCATGCTGTTTGCCTGAAACATTCATAAATCTAAAATCAGTGTACCTAAAACAATTTTTTAATTGCAAAATTCACAATTTAAAAAGCACAACTTTCCTGATATTTCCACACATGACTTTTTTTTAATTGCAAAATTCAAACATTAGTATCTGCCTTGAGCTTTCCCAAGCATATAGCTCAAAGGAGTCACACAAACATAGAACATAGACTGAAGACTTAACATTCAGTTGCTATGTTTAAAGCTTGCCCAAGATCTAAGCCCCATTTTGTGAACACTTTGTGACAGGTTTTGCAGTAGGGCAGTAGCAAACACCAAACACAAAATATTCATCAGCTGGAATACATTATTATTTCCTATCCTTTTCAGAGAAAGCTAAATTTCTGTTACTGAAATGTCAGCTATTTAATATTCGTATTGAACTATTTAAAAGAATGTATTATATGCTTTTCATGAAAAATGACACTATCAAGATCTTTAGGAAAAGTTAAAAAAATACTGTGATTTTAAGATGGAGTTTATACAAGAAAGATCAATAAAACACTTTATAAGATGCTGTTTCCTCAGATATGCCACAAATTCAAGTCTTTCAGTGCATTCAGCCCACAAAGTCATAACTCCTATTAATATTCTGAATGTACTGTTTTTAAAAATTAGTTTCCTTGTCTACTGGGCAATTTGATTTAAATGTAAAATTATTTAGCTCCAGAAATGTTAATAGGTCCCTCAACAATCTGAAATACTATATAATTATTAGCAATGATAGGATTTTGAATTGTATTGTGCTTGCTGTCTATTTTACTGATTAAAAAGTATACTAAAAAAACTGCCAATGCTTAAGTTCTCATACTGGCAATTAAATAGAAAGATCGGATTCAAATGATTCAAAATACTTGCACAAAACTCAGTTTTGGAAATTGAGATAGAATACATTGAAAGCTGCAATATAAAACAATATGCATTCTTCCATTGCTACTGAACAGAATTAGCATGCCAACTTTATGTATTAAGAATCCAAATGTTGTTCACTTCTTCCATATGTTGGATAGTAAACATATATAGCTATAGAAAGTTAACTGGAGATAAATAGCAGGGATTTCTTATTTACATGCTCATGAGGGACAAAAAGGATTAAAAATTAACTCATTTTTCCATTCCCAGCATTATGGGTAAATTGCTAACACAACAAAATTATAACTAAATGTCAATTACTCATAAATCCTATTAGATTTGATTTGGGAAACTCAGAGGGAAGTAAGGGAAGGGAAGTTTGCTTTCACTGATTGAACAGCAATATATTGTATTTAGCTATTTTTTTCAACTGGCTGTTGATCAAGCCGTAGATGCCTAGTTCTTATGGCAACATGAAATCATAGTCAGTAGGTTAACACATCCAAAAGAAAATCATGCATATTATAGATTAGTTAGAAACTGAACTCTTGCACGAAGACTCTTTGTATTTACAGTACTTAATTCAGAAGCAACAAAGATCAACCAAAAAAAACATCAACAATGCTGATAATTTCTAGTGAACATAGAGATAACTTTGATCACTTTCAGTTAAGTCAGTCCTTAAATTGAACAACTGTTAGCCAGGGAAATCACTATAAATAAATAACTAGAGATTAATAAAACAAAGGAGGCAGGAATTTTTCATGCATCTTTTCCCAAAGCCTATCTCATACAAATCTATAAGGGACATAAACAAATATTAGTGACAAGCAAAACTCCCCAACTGAGGAACAGAACATTCCAGAATGCTCCATACAACATCCAAACCATGCTGTTCTGGAAGTAAATCCTATATGTTGGAAGTGAGTTGAAGTGTCCTGAAAAGATTCTGGATAAAACAGAACTGTGGGGGCTGGAGTACACCAAAAGGCTTCTGCTTTGGAGGGTTTATTTTTGGAGCAATTTTCCCCCACCTCACTTCAAAAAGAAGAGCACAATCTGGGATGTTCCAGTCTCAAATCAGATTAATCAGAACTTCAGTTTCATTCCATTACTTAAAACACAGTTAAACTTTCATAGGTATCTTGGAAAAGATAGTAATTCAGCAACATTAACATGTCTCTTTGGCACTTGAATTAATATATACATTATTTTTTTGATGAGGTCCATAAATCTTTTCTGGTAAGCCATTATTTCAAATTATTTACTGAATTAATACTTTCCCAACTTCCCTTTCACACAGCTAGCATTCAAATGAGAAGAGTCACTGTCCTTCTACACAACTGCAAGGAATAGATGTGTATTAGTTCAACCAAATATAAAAACAGTCACACTTTCAATTCTTTGTGCACGTAGGCCAGAAAAGTAACAAAAGCTATCTTTCTCAACTATCACAAAGCCAGAAACATTCCCCTACTTCCTTCAGCAGATGGAAAATTACAGAAAAAATCTTAGGACAAGAAAAACTTAGGAAAGTCACTAGGTGATCATGCCAACTCTAAAACACTATGTACCTGTTGTGCCTACAACATACAGCAAACAACCTCTGTACTTTGAAAACAAGAAAGGAACAGGATTAACTTTAATCACTAAAAATGGTACTTTATCCATATGAACACATGTAATTATTTCTAAGCCACCTTCTTCTAATCGATGATTGACTGACCAGCAAGTTCTAGCATGCAACTGAAAGTAAAATATTCAAGACTAAGGACAAACAAGACATAAAAAACTAGATTGGGCTGCTCCATAAATTTTGAGTATAACAACAAAATTTGTGGACAAAATAAAGTGGAAATTCAGAGGAATGTAAGGTGAGATGAGGAGAAAAAGACTACCAAGTATTAAAGAATATTTTACATGGAGTATACATGATTCTTTCTATACACTGGCTTTTATAAAATTCATTTTCTGGATTCAGAACGAATGCCCCAAATGCCTTTTTCACATTTAAAACAGTACTGCTGTCTTAGACCTGCTAGTAGTCCTTCATCACAGGAAGGGGGGAAAAAAGCACAATGAAACTATGTGAGCATGTGTGTGTGTGTGTAAAAGTGAAATGGGGGCCACAGTCTTAGGTAGCCTTTACTAGTTTGATTGTGACTTGCAAGTGTCCAAACTGCCCCCACAGGTGTGTGTCATAACCTCAGACAGCAAATGGGCCACGTCCCGAAACGGAGAGCGTGACTCCGTCTGAGGAGAAGAAAAACTCCCTCACAAACCAAGTATCCAAAGGCAGGAACAACCGCCTTTCTCTCTCTCTCACCGCCCCCCCCACCCCACGCTGGTTCTTCACAGCTGCCCCTCACGGGCTCTTTTACCACACGCCTCGCCCGAGCCCCCTCCCCAAAAACTTAAGGCCTAACTCACCCCAAAGTAAGCCTCGTGTTTCAACTTAGCGCTCGGGAAAACGCTTAGACCCGGGAAACGTCCCCCGATTATTTCCCTTTTATTCATTTTTTTCTGCGAAGAGGGATTTGTTTTTGTTTTCGGAGAGGGGGGGGAGGCATCCCACGCGTTAACGACCCCCTCCCCCTCTTTTCGGCCCAGCCCGCCAGGTTGCTTCTCCTCCTTCACCCTCCGCCCCACCAGGCCTCCCCCCCTCCCACCAAACGGCCCACCCGTGAGCGCCAAAATCTCTTCGGCCGCCTCCCAAGGTCTCTCGGTCATCTTCCCTTACCCGCGCGCCGCCTCGAGGCTCTTGATGAGCTTCTTGATCTTCCAGATCTCCACGTTCCTGTCGGCAGCGCTGGGATCGTCCGCCATCTTCTCCCTCCTCCTCCTCCTCTTCCTCCTCCTCCTCCACCGCCCCTCCTGCGGGTGGAATCGAGCCGCCGAGCCGCCACGAGGAAAAAGGATTGAGAGATTTGGAGGGGGGGGGGGAGGGAGGGAGGGGGTGGAAAGGGAGGGAGGGAAGGAGGAAGCAAAGAGCCGTTAAAATCCTAAAGCCGATGCCAGCCGGGTTCCTTCGGTTCCACCAGCCGAGGAGAGCGGGCGGCGAACACCACACCGCGGCCCGCCGCCCGCCTGCCACTGGCGGGGCGACTCTCCCGCCCCGACGCGCGCGCTCACCTCAGGCCTCGCCGCCGCCCCCTCCTTTCCTTGCTACTCCGGACGGCAACGAAAAGGGCTCCTCGCGACGGCGCTTGTGACGTCGTTCGCCGGCTTCTTCCTTCCTTTCCTTTCCCCTCCGCCTCTCCTGCTCTTCCCCCTCCCTCTCGCTTCTCCTCCGCGCTGCATGTGTTGCAATCGTCTCACATGGGGTTTCTGACATAATTTCCGGTCCCGCACCAATCTCTCTCTCTCTCTCTCTCTCTTTTTTTTTTTTTTTAATTAAGGAAACGAGGAGGGGGATTTTCAGTTTTCCGCCACTTCTCTGTTTCTCATTGGCTACGTGCCTTCCGAAGTTTCTCTTCATTGGGTGGATTATGCCCGTGACGTCAGGAGCCCCTCCCCCCGCTCCACCTCATATTAGGCTGTATGCCGGGAAGCGTAGTTTTGTTGGAAGGGTCAGGCAGGGCGGTTGAGCAGTTCTCGCGTGATCTACCTCCGCGGCGTTATTCGCGCCCGAGTGCGTGTTCTTTAAAGGGAACGTGCAGACCTTTTCTGGGGAATGTGCGAAGCTATGAGTCAAAACTTTCCACAGCGCGCGCGGGAGGGGCCTTGTTGACAAGGAGTTCCTTTTGCAGCTATAGACATTCTGAATTAACATAAGAATGGAGGCAAACATAAGAAGTTGGATGGTTTCCCTAGGCTTTTACAATACATTAAACTGGGGCACCAGATTTGGGGTATAAAAATATGTACTAAGACTTAATAGCAGCAAAATCCTGGTGATTGGAGGCTTGCCGCCCAGATCCCGTAGCCCTCGGTTAAAGGAGAGACAGCTGCTACTCATTGTTATAATCGCTTGACAAAATAAATAAAATAAAAAAAGTTCAGTTCACCGAAGGCATGTACAGGTAATGGGGATGCTAATTCAGGCAACCCCATGTTAGCCTTGGACATTATGAGAATCCAAACAATATGATTACGTGTTGGCTAGGAAGACCAGTTATTGAATTTTCAGCTGTTCTATAATATTTCTTCCAATGAAATAATTAAGCATATAGGATTTGATTGGAGAAAACTGTTGCAGATAGTTCTCAACTTACAACTTTTCATGTAGTGGCTGCTCGAAGTTACAACAGCACTGGAAAAAGTGACATGACTGGCTTTCCACAATTACGACCATTGCAGTATCCCCAGGGTCACATGATCACAATTCAAATATTTATGACCATTGCAGTGTCTCAGGATCATGTGATCCCCTTTTGCAACCTTTATTTATTTATTTATTTATTTACTTATTTATTTGTCAATTGCTTACAAGATAATAGATATAAGTATAAACATAGTTATTAATACATGAAATGGATACATATAAGAAAAAAACAATAGGACAGGGACGGTAGGCACGTTGGTGCGCTTATGCATGCCCCCTACAGACCTCTTAGGAAAGGGGTGAGATCAATAGTAGACAGTCTAAGGTTAAACCTTCTGACAAAGTCAATGGGGAAGCCAGGTCACTTTACAACTGTATTACTAACTTAACAACTGCAATGATGCAATAACTGTGGCAAGAAAAGTCGTAAAATGGGGCAAAACTTACTTAACTGTCTTGCTTAGCAACAGAAATTGGTCAATTGTGACTGTAATTCAAGAACTACCTGTACATAGTCTCTGAATTAGTAAAATGAGAACTGTATCAGATCATAACTGAAGCTCATCCAGGATCCTGATTTCCGTCATCAGCTTTCCAACACTTGATCCTAGAAAGACTATAATCAGAATAGTTAAGGTTAACTGGATCTTTATAGGGTGTGTTGCTCAGTTCCAGTAATACTTATCATAAGTATAACAATTTCTTGCCTTGTTCAGTTTTGTATTTCCAACAATATCCAAGTAACTGCTTTTCAGTAATTTTTCAAACAAGACAACATGTGATACTCTTCATCTGAATATGTCTCCAGCATCTGGCACAAAATATCTCTGTCCACCCTTTTGATCTATGTTTAAACAGGGAAAAAACTGTCTTCAAACTAAATTGAGAAGTTACAAATAAACTGCATGCTGTAGGGATTTCTAGTTAAGATGGCATCACTTACCCAGTTTCAATTTAGCTATCAAGGCTAATGGATGTGGCATGAATTTATATAAGATTTTAGGTAAAGGACCTAATGATAAGTAAGGACAGATAACCATGGAGAAAATCTCTAAGGTCATTAAAAGTTGACACCAACTTGATGGCACATAATAACTGTTGGATCATCACACTGAAATCCATCTAATCCAATGGGCTTCAAATGAGATACGTAAAAAAATCCTTCTCAATGCAAAAAAATCAGTGTGGAACCCATTAATAAATACATTTCATATAATATCCTATTACAGACTTCTCTCTTTTAAACAAATGAAGATCTTTTGCTGTAATCATGAGTAAACTGTCAAGTTGAATTCCTGGATTCTCCCAGAACCCTGGGGAGAATACTGTGGGATTAGGTCAATATCTATCCTTTTCAACAGAAGTCAGCAACATGCTTCCAAAAAGTACATAGTGACAACAGCGTTCCCATAAATGAGGTTAATGTGTAAAAGCTGCTGGTTTATTTGTAGTTTATTTGCAGTTCTCTTCAGGTCTGATCCACTTATTTTGAATACTTCCAAGTATTAAACATTACCACATCCCGAATTTCATTCATCCACATAATGTTCAAGCAGAATCGGGATTACCAAGCATAATGTTCAAACAATTGCCATTAAAAAGACTTTAGCATTTCCAAAGAATTGACTATCAAGCCAGTTTTCTTCGTAGGCAAAACCATGATTGGGTTACTCCATTAACTTTTTTCAATCAGCCCTTCCAGAACATACATATACATATAGCTAAGTCACAGGCAGGCCAATGTGTGGCCTTCCAAATGCTGAGCTGCAATTCCCAATATCCCCCATAAGGGTGATACTGGCTCAAACTGTTGAGAGTTGGAACAAATGCCTGACAAGCCACAAGCTGCTCAACTTTGAGGCAAACACACAGCAGCTAAATCGGACAGAGGAAAAGGAGCACTGATTTAAATAATGCAGTTGTTGTTTCTTACTGTTACTCTTACAGTGTAAAACAAATAATGGAGAAACAGATATTCTAATCATGTATCTTACATATGCTGAATCTCCATCGGCTAACATGAAACATCAAAATCCAGCATTTTATCAGATTAAAAACTTTAAAGCACCAAACTTTAATGGTTATGCATTAAGCAGTAAAAAAAAAAAAATGAAACACTGAACTGATAAACAAGATTCAGGTTGCCTTTCTAATCGTTGACAAGTTTTTTGGTTAAGCCGTCATCAGATTCCCCAATTCCTGTATACATCTCTGTCATAGAATGAAGCTGAAATACTATATCAAGATTTTTGAACAAAACACTAAAGCAACAGGATGCTTACTATTCCAGTGGCCATCTGTACATTTATATTGATGAAATTTTGAGTCGTTCTTCTGTCTCTATGGTATTGCATGACAGAAGGATGGGGCAGTGATGAGCTTCCAAAAGGGAAGCCAACAAGCCCAATACTCTACCATGGAGATGCTCAAGCTCCTACATCTAGTGTATAATGCTTTTAAGAAGTGACTGGATTTGATTGTATCAGTTTTGCAAATAATATGGATTTCCTTGAAGAAAGGCAATTGAAGTAACAATAACCCTGGTTGGATTGTCTTTTAACAATACCAAGGGAACCAACAACAAAAAAGCTGCTAAGAAACCTTCTTAGTGACGTATGAAAGCAGAAGCAGATGTAATAATGTTCTTAAATGTTACATTGCTTCTTTGCTTCATTAAAAAAAGAATACCTTACCTCTGTGATGCATATTCTTTAATGAATAAGTTGCCTTGTACAAGCTGATTATGCGCTTTGTTTGTTGCACAAGGAATTTTATATATATGTATATATGTCTATGTCTATGTATATATATGTATCCATCCACGTGTCACAATAGGTGTGGTGTGTGTCCTGTATATATATTATATATATATATATATATATCCACCCCCCCCACAAAAAAAATACATTTACTGTAATAAAGATCTGCGGACAAGTATGTTCAATACAATGCAATAAACTAGGATTAAGCTAGAAATCAGATTTACCATAACAAAACCAAGGAATTTTAGACCAAGCAGATTTTACATACAAAGTTTAATCTGGAGCAGTAACTAAATTATATCAGATCAGAAATGTGATTTCCTTTGCCATGAAGAATTAAGGATGGGAATTTTTGTCCTAATGGTGCCTTGTCAAGACAACTGGGCTTTCTTGGGTTTTTTTTCCCCCTTGTAAATGTCTCACTTCCAAGAAGCTTCTTCAGTTCTGCCAGAATTGAAAGTCCAAGTATCTTTTGAAAAGCACTTTTGGGACAACAACGACCTGGATGATTGAGAATCTCCATAGACAACAGGAATGTTTAGCTATTTTAATTTGCCAATCAATATAATAGCAATAACACAGACTTAAATACCGTTTCATAGTGCTTTCCAGTATTAAGTGGCCTACAGAGTTAACATATTGCCTGCAACAATCTGGCTCATTTTACCAACCTTGGAAGAATGGAAGGCCGAGTCAAGCTTTGAGTCCTTTCAGGATCAAATTCCAGACTCTGGACAGCTAGCCTGCACTACTGCAATCTAACCACTACACCACCAGGGCTCACTTCAGGCTTATGAATGTCTAACGGATTGGCTACTGTCAGGTATGCTCCAGATCCCATTTAAGTCACAGGTCCTTGCAGCGTAAGCAAAAGTTAAGCATTTATCTACACACCAGATTTAAATGTGATGCTTTTTTCTACTTATTACATTCTACATATTTCAGTCAGCACCTAGGGACTGCATGGCTGCAGCAGTCTTCATTTGATGACTGGCAGCTGTCACTAACTGACAGACTTATCAAGTAAGATATAAGTGACGCATGACTTCCAATTTTATTTCCGACCTCTGTTCATTCTGCTTGCCAGAAGCTGGCTATGAAGCGTGCAAATAGTAATTGTGTGATCCGTCCAACAGACCTAGTTTCTTGCTGTTGGGTGTCCAAATCTTGATCACAGTGGGGACAGTGCAACAGTCATAAATCCAAGGACCAGTTGTAAAGTTACTTTCTCGGTGCTATTGTAACTTCAAATGGTCTCTAAACAAGGAAGTTGTTAAGGGGAGTCAAACACATGGCCCAGATGCATCATGGGCACTCCCGCCTGGTTTAGCAAAGGGGGAAAAAGTCCCGATAGGTCACTTGACACCCCTGACCTGTATAATGAAAAGCCAGTTTGGTGTAGTGCAATGATTAAGGCACCAAAGTAGAAACTGGGAGACTATGAGTTCTAATAGTGACTTAGATATGAAAACAGCTGGGTCCCCATGTTTATTTAAAACATTTGTATAGCTACCCATCTTATAACAAACAAGCTCCCAATGAAAAACTAAAACACAAAAACCTTATTGCAACTATTCAAACTATTGTATAAAAGCAGGCAATAATGGCAAACCACTTCTAAGTAAAACCTTACCAAGAAAACTTCAGAGATTTGTCCAGGCAATTGCTAGGAGTCAAAACTGATTTGACAGTGCACAAATACACATGCATCTGCTCCACGAAGATGTCCAACTTTCTTGGCAGTCAGGTTTCCCTATCCTTCCCATGGGTGTAATTTTTATGCCTACTTTTAAATGCAGCACAAAGAATGTTGTCAGATACAACTTTTATCAGATCAAGTTGTATTAGCTCAAAATCTTTATTCTTTTAGTTTTAGCACATTTGCAAAATTGTATAGATCAGCAATGAAGAATTATGCTTTTTGAGACACACATTGAGGTGTTATTTCACATTCTTCATCCCAATTTGTGTCTTATTTGATAAGGAGAGTACCAAAGAAGCACAAAGTGCAATATAACTATTTATTTGGATTCTGCAAGATTACATTCATATACATTACCACTTGTGGGAACAACCTGTGAATTTAAAAAAAAAAACAAACGCAACTTGGGTCTACAGCAGGAATAGTATCTAGGAATACCACTGGGGCGAGGAAAACAAAATTTTTACACAGACTACTTGGTCAACTGAGAACAATTTATTAATGGGGAATCAGATTTCTTGCAAGGAAAAAGACATTAGACAGAGCAGAAAGCCTACAAAAACAATGCATGGAGTATCCACGTTGTCTTGTGGTTGCCGCTATATTAAAATAAGTCACATTTTTTTATATTAAAGCTAAGGTGTAGATCTGCATATACTTTCCCAAGTAAATTGTCAGCTGATGACCACAGGTCCCAATATCGTCTCTTCCCAGAAGCAGAAACCTGTTTCCAGAGGAGATTCCGTTATTAAGGATGGAATTCACAATTCAGCAATGATGAATCCTACTCCCACTCTGAATTTGAGACATGGTTTCTAGACCTTCAAATTAAACATGCCAATTCCTTCTGCTCAGAAGAAAGATTGCCAGGAATTCTCAGTGAAAACCGTCACTGGCCTCTAAAAGTTACCTTGCATTCATTTTTTTTAATCAGGTAGCAATTTGACTAAATTTATACATTTCAGAAAGTATGTTTAGAATACTGCAAAAACACAGTAAGACATAAATCAGTCCACAGCTGCTCAGGAAAGTCCTTTGGCTATGAAGCTGTGGAATAGTGTCCTCTTTCTGTTCCAGTCTACACAAGACTGCAATTTACTGCTTTTCCTCCTTCTGATCCCCGGAGCTCCCTGAATCATGTGAATCAGAGCCTTGTGAACTTCCAGAACTCTCTCGCTCTGATGCCATCTGTGAAGAGAAAAAAAGCATGGTATTGATTCAGTTTTGGGTGTGTTCTGCCCTAAGGAACAACTCAGAATGTGGGAAGAATCACCCCAATCAACATTATTTTCTGAAGAGTATTATGTTTGGGATCCTCTAACAACAGAATGAAGACATCTGCATTTTTGATATTGTGATACTATCGCAGAAACATTCCACATTCTTGAAATAGAATTCAAACTTGATGATCAATGGGAGTTTTAATACTTTAGTTACACATCTGACAACTGATTTAAATGCAAGGTGAAGAGGAATGCCTAAAATAGGAAGGATGTTGGGAGTTGCACCAGCAGGGTCTACAGAGATACAGATGCCTCAAGACCACAGGGACCAAATACATTAATGTTCAGTACTGCATTCTTAACTCTCATGCTGAAAAAGAAAAACTGTTGTTTTTACTTTGAATGACATGTAACCGTCCAAAAGAGATATTACTTTTTATGAAACTGAAGATATGTAAAATCTGTGAACATATGCAAGCCAGTTAATTAACGCCATAAATGTACAATTAATGTTATTAGAACACTGCTATGGCTCTTACTTTCCCAGCAAAAGGCTCTATAAGCGCCTCCACTCCTGACAGTATGCACTGAAAATGTATAACTCACTGCACAGAATACAGAAAAAAGAATGTGCAAAACTAAAATGCTTATTCTGTGGTATGATTTATGTGTCCTGCCATGCTGTGCAGAATCTTACACAGCAACGAAATAAAAATCTAAGAATCGTTAAATGTGATTTGCTGAATAAATTACTGGGTAGGTTTGCACAGTAGATGGGCTTATACAGCATACTGAGTCAAAATCAGACACATTAACTAATGATTAAGGTAATAGAGGCAGAATTAAAGTTTGTTAATCCCACCGTAGGTTCTTAGGGAAAATATGAGATATAATTACTAAATTATCAATAGTTTAGTCCAGAAGGATTGGCTGTGTTTACATTTCCTTCATTCATTTAGCTGCTCCTTTTCAAGGTCATTGGCATATATTTCTGGGATGTGAAGCTGGGTCCTTCTCTGCCCAGACAGATCCTTCTATATGTTTTCCTCTTACCTTTTTGTAGGCCATTTCAAAAAGTTTCAGGGATGCTTGTTGCAGGGACATTGCTGCCTGCCGGATGTTTTCGCCTGTTTCACTATCTTTACGAGCCAGTAACTCCCGCATTTTTGCAATTTCTTCCTTCAATTTATTGCACTATAAAGGAATTGCCAAAAAAATGCAGCTTTTAGTGGAATATACAACAATAGCATACAATCTATACTATTAGCAAGGCACAATCAACATATATCACTTTAGAAGGCCACACAACTGATGGTCAAGTGTCACAGATATAATCACAATGGGAGACTTTAGAAATAAAAACTCTTCGCCAACTGTCTCTACTAATATTCTGATATGAAGCTAGTCCCCTTTTAGTTTTTCCTGTTGATTACTCCAGTACCAAACAGTTGGAAAATGATGTGAAAGGGAAAACATAACGTAAAATGTAAGTGTAATTACTTTCAGTATCCCTCAGCTGTAATGTCTATAATAGATTGTTGGGTTGGGTTTTGGATGTATCTTGCAGATTAGATATTTGGGTGCATGATTTGAAGGAATTTTATTAATCAATTTTATATAGCTGCCTGTTATGTCTCACCTGTGCCCACGAGGTGAGAGTCCAAGTTTCCAAAGGAATATAAACAAGCAAGTCCTTGGCAGTCTCCCACAAGCTGCCTGCCAAGTCCGATAATAAAGCAAGAACATAAATCACAGGCAAACGCCACACACAGAATTTGTCGAAGCTTCTATCTCAAATTAACAAATTGTCCTGAACGAGAATCCAGAGCTAACACGCCCACTTTTATTCCCTGAGGGGCGTGTCAGTCTCTCTTCTCAGTCCCTGATTTGTCCTTTCCTTCTACGTTGCATCTCACGCCTATGCCTGCGTCTTTGCCTCGCATCAAACCAACATTCCTCAGTTTGATCCTCAGCCAGAGGCTCCGCTACGCTCTCCTGATTATCTGCCGACACCTGAGGCACAACCAGGGAGGAAGGTCCTGGGATGGAAGGCAATTCCAAATCCTCCAGCAAAGCAGGCTCAAACCTCAGAGCCAAATCCTCCTCTTCCTCATGGCTCAAGTCTGTGTCCTCCAGCAAAGCAGGCTCAAACCTCAAGGCCAAATCCTCCTCTTCCTCATTGCTCAAGTCTGTGTCTTCTAACAGAGCAGGCTCAAACCTCCGAGTCACAACAGCTGCCTATTTACCAAAGGGCCTTTTAGGAGTATTTTCTCTTATAGCAAACATGAACAGCTTTTCTTGACCTACAAAATGCCACCATGCAAAAGTCATCTCCTAGAAACACAAGGACTGCTGCAGGACAGAGAAAGGAACCACCATTCTTCATATTTAAGAGAAAGCACAAAGCCACCCAATCCCAATCTTGGCATATACAGAAAACTGAGGATGGGTTCAAAGAAGGCAAGGTTTATTTCCTGTCCTGTTGACCGTATCAGAAAGATTTGTAGATCACATGTAGCCTGTAGGATGGAAGCCCTCTCTCCTCCCAACTTCATCTTGGGTACAAGATTAAAGACTGGAAAAATACAGCTGCCTTCATAAATCAAATCAGGGACCAAATACATTAATGTTCAGTACTGCATTCTTAACTCTCATGCTGAAAAACTGTTGTTTTTACTTTGAATGACATGTAACCGTCCAAAAGAGATATTAATTTTTATGAAACTGAAGATATGTAAAATCTGTGAACATATGCAAGCCAGTTAATTAACATCATTATGGTTGGATATGATATGGATGGCTAGATGGATATCTAGCCGTCTTGAGCAATATACAATGGAAGCCCCTTGGTGTTCCAATCTGAAGAGAAAAAGCACAGATGCCTAATGCAGTCCATCTGTTGCACCACAGTGTGTAGATGCTATTTTCCTTTTACTCAACAATTCACAAAAAGGTAAGCTGTAAAATTACTTTCTTGGAGAAGCAGTATCAATTGCAGCAAGCATATTGCCTAATCTAATTAAGTTGATCAGCCTGGGCTGCACGCCAATGCAGAATACAAGAGGGATTCATACCACAAAATACTAATACAAAACATTCAGAAAATTCCCTAGCTTAACCAGGGAATTCTTCTAGAACATGTCTTCAATATACTACTTTTCAACAGTCTGCAATATGTTCATTTGATTTCTATATATATGAAGAAAAGCTCAAGTGTCATAGAGGATAGTAATCACTAGGAATCAGTTCTTTGAAAAAAAATGGTTTGGGAAAGAATTTTTAAAAGCAAGCTAGAATTTTAAAGACTAAATTCACGAGTTCAGCTTTATTACAAGTAGTCTTCATTTAGCAATCACAATTGAGGCTAAGTAAAGCAGTCACGGAATAGGAAATCATGTGGCTAAAACCACTTTCCTTCCCCCCTCCCCCTTTGGAATGTTCACCCTGGTGTAGGATAGTGGCTGGAAATTGAAAAGAGTAATCTGTTCCAAATTTTTGACTTTTGTTTGCCCCCTATTCACCCCACTGCTCTTTAGACTGCTCCCCTTAGTGCTAGAATAATTAACAAGATTGAAATTAATGTTTGTATTTACATTCATTGAAGAAGAGAATACCTGAAAGTAAGAAGGCACACAATGGGAATACACTGGTCTGTTTGGGTAGCACAATTGTGACTGCTTGTGCTTTTGATGTGTATTCCCCACTGTGTACTTGCTTACTCTCTTGTAAACCTTTCTCTTCAGTCTCTCTGCTCTGCATATGGGGAGAAGAAAAACAGGTTAGGCACAGGGCAACATGTTCTGTATAGTGATTACGTGACTGAGGAATATTGCAAAAGCTATTAATGTGGACGTTATGGGGGAAAATTAACAAATGATAGTTTCCTAAGTTGCATTTACAAAATTTAGAAAGATAGACTTACTTAAAACATGCCCAAGCAATGCAACACATCCATACATGTTCATTTTAGATTTTAAAAAACCTTTTATAAAAAGGCAGCTTGATAGACCTACTTCATCTGCAGGCAACTGATCTTTAAATTCTTCCATCTTGGATTCTGTGTCATGGATTATTCCTTCTGCCATGTTTACAGCTTCAACACGTTCCTAAAGAAAACAGTAACTTTGTTAGACAGAATATAAAAGTCAATTTGTTAACCATTTTACCAACAAGACACTTATTTAACCTGCACAGTGAATGAATTCTTGAAAGGGAAAACAAAACTAGCTAAATATGGCAAACACACATTCCATTGATGAAAATGTTTGCATACGACCAACTTTACCATTAGTTTTTCTTTTCTGTAGCTGCAGAATTGGGGGGGGGGGTGTCTATTTTGAAATTAAGAGCCAACAAGGAAAATAATTTTTCAAGAATTTCCTTTTTGGGAGCAAATATATTTCTTTTATCACTGATTATAGAAGGCATTAGAATTTTTGATCGGTATAGGTAATATTTTGGCCATTTTGTTTAAAAAAATCCTGTCCTAACTTGCAGGGAAAATAGCACCTATTTCTTCAGTTCCTTGTCTGATTCACAGATACATCTTCCTCTTTAAAAGCAGTAACTACAGCAACCCAGTTTGTAATTTGTGTTGCATTCAACATCTGTATGAAATATACGAACTGAAAGCAGTTCCAGACCCCTGAAAGAATACTTCAAAGGGATGGACCTTAGATTTTTTTTCATATTGTGATAATCAGAAATTTGAAGGTTCTTTAAGTCATGTGATTTGATTTTATCTACATATTGCTTTGTTCTGGTTTCAAATTACTATATATGTCAATACCATTTTGGGAAGAAATATTACAGCTAAGAAACTTGATGTGATGCCGAAGTATATTCCTAAAGCATGAAATTTGCCATACCATGTGGAAGTCTGACTCTGTGATGCCAGGCATGACCAAGATTGATTTTATGTAAATTGAATCTTATTTTCCTGATTTGATGGACTTTTTTGATAAATTTTCATTTTTCACTTATGGATTATTTTAACATCTTTCTTCCCTATACAATTGGCTTTTTTCCTGTTATTGTTGTATGATCTTTTTTGTTTGTTTGTATTTCATCGTTTTAAAAAAGAAGATTCTAAAAAGGTCAAGCTAATGGAAACCATGGTGTTCTCACTTCGTACAAATGCTGTGCAGTAGATGTTAGCACAGAAACTATTCTCCATGCTGTTCATAGCTGACTTTTATTTGAAATAAATTTCAGGCCAACAAGCTAGAAACCATCTTGGCAACATTACCTTTTTCCGTCTGTCTTCTTCTGCATATTTTTCTGCATTTTTTACCATGTTTTCAATATCATCCTTACTAAGACCACCAGACGACTGGATCATAACTACATGAAGGTAAAAGAATTTTCTTTTTACAGAATGCTATCATTGAACAAACTCAACATGCAATATGCAGCAGGATTGCAATATTTCATATTAATGGATCACAATCATACCTGGGAAAGATTTTATGTCAGAAAAACATCAAGTGTGGGAATGCTAAACCAGTCTACATTAACAACGTGGGCTCCCACTTAAATATATTTTACAAGACCAGTGGTTCTTAACCCTTGTTCACCATTGACCCCCTTTAAATGTTATGGCCATGGGCCATGCCCATGGACCCCCCAAGACGTAACTCAAGAATTAAATCATAACATTTCTTCAAGCCTTCAAGGGCTCCCGTGACATCACAGCCCCCTAAGGACTCGGGGACCACAGGTTAAGAACCACCGTACTAGACAATATTCCTGCCAGTCTATGACTGTAGAATGTAAAGTATGTGAAATATTGCTAACAATTCCTACTTCATATGTCCTTTATCATTTTAACATAGACATAGGCTTTTGAACCTAGATGTCATGTACAGGTAGTCCTTGACTTATGATGACAATAAGGACTATAACATTCATCGTTAAGAAGAGTAATTGTTAAGTGAGGCAACGTGTGGCTGCACCCAATTTTGCAACCATTTTTGCCAGTCACTGAGCAAATAACCTACCATTGTTGAGTAACCATGTGACCATGATTTGTGACCTCTTGCCATTGAGCTTGCTGTTTAGAATGGCTGGGAAGGTTATAAATGGTGATCACATGATTGCAGGGCAATCATAATTGTGAGCTGGTTGCCCAGATTCCGAATATGTGATCGCAGGGACGTTGTGATGAACATTAAGTGTGAGGACTAATCATAAGTCACTTTCTTCAGCACTATTATAACTTCAAGCAGTCGCTAAATAAATGGTCATTAAGCAAGCTGTACTTGTATTGTTTGGTTGCCATCTTTAAGAGCACTGTCTATAATTTCAAAATTACACCTCAATGCGGTGCTCAGTCAAAAATCTTCCACACACTTTTCAGAATGATGTGTTGATAATTGCATCATAGCACACAAAGGTTGATTCTGGCCAAGCGCTAAAACTCGAAAGATTATGTATTAAGCATTTCTAGAAAAATGGAAACTTGGCAGAAAATGCAATGATAAATTATTACTATATTTTGGCACTTTACTGTAACAAACGCTGCTAGATTTATCCTCCTAGCCGGCTTTTGCAATAGTAGGCTCTCAACAATGCCCTTCAGTCTTTAAAGCAGCAACTATCCAAGTACTCACTCTGTTGTTCTCGTCCTGTACCTTTGTCTTTTGCGGATACATGAACAATTCCATTTGCATCAATGTCAAATGTTACCTCAATCTGGGGCACTCCCCTTGGGGCTGGTGGAATCCCAACCTGGAATCACAAGGTACACTGATGTTGACTTAGAGAAATATAATGAAGGTGTAATCAACTCTGTCTTTTCAAACAAACTAGAGTGAAGTTACTGGTACAATCTATTATTCACTAAAGCAGAAGATTTATGAAATTTGAAGAGAAACCACACTAACCTAAAACAAAAGTTATTTTTACTCACTATGTATTTCTTTACAATTCTAATAGTTGTGTTCAGGAAATTTTTTACTATCGATGCCTTCCAAGCGCACGATTCCATAATTTACATTAGAAAAATACTATCAGAAAAGCATCACGATACATTCTATAACAGTTAAAGAGTTTTCTTCTCTAACCAAATTAATGTTATGGCAATCTGTTTCCATGTTTCTTTGCCAAACCTAATAATGTAAAGGAATTTAAATGAAGAATTTTCAAATATTCTGTCCTATCCTAGGGAAGCTTTGTGTTTTAATAGGAAAAGTAAAAAAATATTTTCCTTTCATTCATGACTATTATTTTAGATTAAAAAATAAATTCAGCAGAATTCCAACATACCAAAGTGAACTGCCCAAGGAGTTTATTGTCACTAGCCATTTCCCGTTCACCCTGATGAACTTTGATCTCTACTTGAGTCTGCCCATCAGCAGCTGTAGAAAACACCTGTGGAAGCAAAACACATTTCAGGCCATCAATACTACTTAACACAATCATATAACTAAGTAATATGATAGGGTAATTTCCTGCCAGGAACAGAATGGAACCTCAGTCCCTGCCCCATGAACTGTTAGAAAAGCATAGGAAATGCCAGAAAAAGTTGAAGTCGCAAGTGCCGCACCACCCCAAAACACATACATGCATTTCAGGAGACTGACAACTTGTTGCAGCCTCCCGCAGACATATAATCCACTTTTTGCAATGTCTTTTATCATTTTGTGGCAAAACACACCCATTAGATAGACTAGATTCTGACTCACAACTACTATGTGCTTTGCTTATCTACTGTGATTCACTTAATCACCACAGGGACTTGCTTAATAACTGTTACAAAAACACTTGTAAAACCAAGTTTGGTCGTGTGGTGATTCAACGTATATAACCTGAACTTACGACCAAAATTCTGGACTCAATTATGGTTTGCAAGTTTAAGCCTATTTATAATGGCGGAATGGTTAGTGAAAGAGAATGGGGCAGCAATGACAAAACTTAGATGATTTTCAGATATTAAGAAAAAAAATTAAGAACACATCTTCTCACCTGGCTCTTCTTGGTTGGGATAGTTGTATTCCTATTAATAAGCTTAGTGAAAACTCCACCTAGAGTCTCAATTCCCAGGGAAAGTGGAGTGACATCCAACAACAGCACATCAGTGACATCTCCAGCCAACACTCCTCCTTGGATGGCAGCGCCAATGGCAACAGCTTCATCAGGATTGACTGCTTTACTCGGAGAACGCCCAAACATATCTTGCACAGTTTGCTGGACCTGTTTGGATGCATTCATATTTATCAGCAATACAGCAGAAAAATGGTCACATACCATAGAATATGACAGGTGGATTTAGCACTTGAAAAGCTCAGGGAATTTGGAAGCTGAGATATAAAATTATGCAAGACCATTGTAACATCCTACAGGAGTGTACCATTTGCCCTGAAACAGGATGTGGAATGTTTACTCTTTGACTTTGCAGTAAGCAATGCCCAGAATAACACTAGTCCAGTCCACAAATTAATCCACATGAAAAAGTATAATAGATGGCTACACGAAGAAGCTGCCAGAAAACCATAGATTCCTTCAGTGATATTACCGCTCCTTCCCAGACCCAAGAAAATACCCACTCCTTCAGATAAATCCCTTTCAATGCTTTCACTATCTTCAGGTTTACACACTGAATAGAATGCTGATACACTGACAAAAAAACCCACACAAATGAAAAAAAAATCTCTGAAGGAAGTACAAGTAGTCCTCAAGATACAACCGTAATAGAACCTACCTATCCATTACAGATGCATGCTGTGAGAGTTGTTAGGCAAAGCATCTCAACTTACTGCAAAGCATCTTCCGTCACTGCTCTCCCCAACAAAAGCCCAGGTTTTTAAATGGGGAACGGGGGTGCCTCAGTGGTGGAGGCCCTTGAAAGCCTAGCACAGGCCCTCCTGCTCTGGCCCTCCCTCACCCTGCAAGATGCCTTGTGTTCGCCCACCACTTGGCTTCCCACAAGCCTTTTCCAACTGCCAGAGTCCGGTTCCCCCCCGCCCCCTTGGCCTTAAAAGTGATTCCCATCCCAACAGGTCAAAGACTCTCCTTCTCACTTATAAAGAGCTATGAGGCTTTCCAGAGCACTGGAATGGATTATGGGGGAGCCTTGGGTCGCGACCATAATCCGTTCCAGGATTTTGTCGGCAACCTGATTTGTTTGTGACCAAAAGCATGACCGACTGTGCATATGCGGACCAAAAAAAAAGGTGTGGAAAGGGAATCTTTCCATGTTGATTTTGTTCACCACCTGATTTTTGAATTGTGACCAGATTCAAAAATCAGCTGGATTTTTTGTTCACTACCCAATTTGGTTGCAAACAGAAGCGTTCGCAACCCGAGGTTCCATTGTACTTCTTTTTGTGGCCGTATGGTATGATACTGGAAGCAGCCATTTTGTTGTACCCACAAAATGGCTGCTGCCACTGAGTCGCTGTCATGCAGCCTGGGAACAAACTGCTTAATTTTGCTGCCTTACTGATATCTGCAGTCCTGCAGAAGCTTTCTGCAGCATTCAGCAGACCCCCCGTTAAGGCACCGAAATGAAGGAATTTGTCTGGCAGCCACCATTTTTGTCCCAGTGCTCAAGAGGTGGAATAAAATGGTGGTCGCCTCTGTGCAGCCCACAGATACATGGCCTTCCTTCCTTCCATGAGGTCCGGAAAGCTCCAAAAGGTGTGAGGATTGATGGGTATGTGGGGAGCAGGCCTAAGTGCTGTGGAGTCATGATGGGATGGGAGAGGCACTGCAGCATCCCTGTGGTCGGTCGTAAGGGCAAATTACCACCCTAGGGGCACTGCACTCGTCATAACTTTGAAACACCATCTTGGAACTTTAAACCTTCGTTAACTGACATGTTGTATCTTGAGAACTATCTGCAGACTCATTATCAAAGCTCTGTTCAAATTTAGAAAGGATAACAGCAATCCTGCAAAAACAGCAGAATATCCCATATAAAGGGTTAAGGTTAGTTCTACACAGCCACCTCTACTGATTAACACATCTTTATTTTTGCTGGGTTAAAAAAAAAAGCAAGCAAAGCACAGTCCAAAGGGCACTTGGTCAGACTGTAATGACAGGATGTTCAAGTACAACAAGTCAGAGGGGAATGATTGTACCTTTGGCATTCTAGTCATGCCACCAACCAAGATAACTTCTCCGATGTCACTTTTGCTAACTTCAGCATCTTGCATGGCTTTTTGACAAGGTGCAATTGTCCTTTTAATCAGATCGGCCACAATCCCCTCAAACTGAGATCGAGACAGCTTCATATTCAAATGTTTTGGTCCTGAGGCATCCATTGTAAGGTATGGCAAGTTAATGTCGGTCTGCAATACAAGATTAACAATCATTAGCAATAAGTAGCAAAAATGAGAATTAGAACAATACTTATTTGAAAAGTATTCTGTGATGCAACTATTTGATTTTCTCCAGGACATATTATTCCCAGATTGGTCCTTCAGATCTTGCAAAGAATTACTGTCCTTAATTGATATGGGAGCCAATTAATTGTCCAGAATGTTTTCTTTTGTTGTGGTTTATTTAAATAAATCTCCATGGGAATAATTCCTAATTCAGTATATTTTATTGAATTATTTTTTTATCAGTATATTTTTCAGAACTCAAAATCACAGCATTTATTATGGGAAAACCACAATACCATCTCACCCATGACTGCCATCAATATTTCAATTTTTCTTTGAGCACAAGATAGTAAGTAAAACCATGAGGGAGTTACCTTTTCTGCTATATATCTCCAAATAGTTTTTTTTTTTTATATTTTGAAGATTTGTATTTTGTCTACAGTATTACAACTATAAATTGTCTCAAAAACAATCAGTTCAGTGGTTGATATATGGTTAAAATGGAGTCAATTTTAATAAATAAATGGGAAATTGCAAGCTTTTCTGTTAAATAGTTGCAATCTCAAAGTGTCGATTGGGTCCAGGTATTTCACTTGAGATATCATCAGGAAGACCCTCAAGATAATAAGGGACAGGATCTGCATATCTTCCAAGGAAACATTTCCATTTCCATTTTTAAGCTTTGTATTAAGAGCTGTGATGGTTAGAGTGCAGTACTGCAGGATACTTCTGCTGCCTGCCTGCAATTTAGCAGATCGAATCTCACCAGGCTCAAGGTTCACTCAGCCTTTCATTCTTCTGAGGTGGTTAAAATGAGGACCCAGATTGTTGGGGGCAATATGCTGACTCTGTAAACCACTTAGAGAGGGTTGTAAAAGCACTGTGAAGTGGTTTGTAAGTATAAGTGCTATTGCTAAGTGCTGTTATTGACCTCTATGCACATTCATTTCTTTAGGAGGATTGACACAGTCATGTGAAAAAATATAACATCTTTGAGTTCTATGGGTCTTAGGTATCAGGACAGTTAATCATCTCGTCCTTAGCAGTTCTTAAAAAGTAGGTAAATACAACTACAAATGAACAACACATGACACATTACAGACATAATCCAATAAAATATATATATTCATTACTTATTACATAATTTTAAAAATATTAAAATACTATTAAGGCAGAACTAAAACAAAAAGAAAATGGAGGGATGTTAATAATAATAGAACCATCTCACAAGTGGTTCCCATCTCTTGCGACCCCAAGGCCTACTGATATAACCAGGTCTTGAGGGACTTTTGAAAGTTCTGCAGTGATGAGGTCAATCTCATCTCTGAGGGAAGAAGATTCCACAATGTGGATGCCACAGCATAAAAAGCCCACCATGGAGGATCCACCAAATGTAGCTCATTTTCAGTTCCTCACCTGGACCGAAGAAGAAAGTTCACATTTTGCTTTTTCAGAAGCTTCCCTCACTCTTTGCAGAGCCATATTATCTTTAGTCAGATCGACCCCCGTCTAAAAAGAAAAGGACAAGTGTTGAAGTTCATTGTCTTGTGTGTAGTCTTGATTAAACACTAAATAAATCTAATCATTAGAATGAAAGTGTAATAAGAACTCCACTGAGCCTCCTGTGAGCCAGGCAGCACATCTGGGTTGCCTATCTCCCCCCTGCCACCACCTCCATGCTTGGACTTACAGGTATCTGCGCTGTGCCAAGTGGCTGGCAGGTCACACCCATCCCCGGGCTTATTTTGGGAGTAGGGTTTATAATAAGTTCACCCCCCAAAAATCAGGCTAGGGCTTGTTTTCAGGTGGGTCTTATTTTAGGGGGAACACAGTAGTATATGCAGGTAACATCCATAATGGTAGAGTCTGTACTGCAATATAGATATACAGTGTAGATACAAAAAATATACTGAGATGTGTCTTGACTTTACTTCATTACAATCTGAACACATCGAGGGAAGGACACAAAACATACAGCATGAAGGAAATCTATGGTACTGAATATACAAACACATTTCTACAAAGTAATTTCAGTACCTCCTTCAGTGCTTTCGTAAAGAAAATGGATGAAATACTAAAGAAATGTACTATCTGCTTAACTGGAATGTTTTAATCCAATTTCAAAATGGGCAGCTTTGATCTCATCTAAAGAGTTCTGACCTCAAAAAAAAAAAAAAAAAAAACCCACAGGAGGAAACATTCCCAGTAAGGTTAGAAAACTGATTAAGACTGCACCATCTGAGCTCCCAATCATCTAAATTTGAAAAATCTCTTGCATATCTTTGTGAAACCCCAGGGGAAATAAAAAGAATGGCCATTAAAGAAATCAACTGCTCTGAAGATTAAATATTCTTATTTCATTGGTACTGCCACCTTGAAGTAATATTTGAGGCAGAGATTAGCTTTGTAAAATAGCTATTGAATTATATAAGCAGTAAACAATGGTACAAATTGAATACACTAGCATGATGAAAAACAGCAAGATATTTTGGTTAAGTAAAACACCAATTCTGAATATTTCTGAAAACCAGAGTTTTCTTTTTCAAATTAAATTTACACTTGAAAGAGTTCCATGAAAATCAGTTTAAAATATACAAAATGCTTACTTCTCTTTTGAATTCTTTTACTATATGCTGCAACAGGGCCTGGTCAAAATCTTCGCCACCCAAGAAAGTGTCACCATTTGTGGATTTGACCTCAAACACTCCCTTCTGAATTTCCAAGATAGAAATATCAAACGTGCCACCTCCCAAATCATAAACTGCAATACTAAGAGGGAGAAAAGACATACAATTAGCACCAAATCTATACATTAATAGAACATTCAGTTCATACTAAAGTCTTCCAACATGATTTGTTCTATTGAGCTATATTTAATCTTAGATTTTCAGATTCATCCATTATCACAGCATCTGTTAAACTGATCTTAGAAGTTTCTATTTATGATACCTCATTATCATTTTCTTTTGGCATCAATGGCCTTCGTTCTGCATAGAAAATGGTATGCAAATATGTTCAACTTTTTTCTATCTCTGATAAAAGTATATCACTTGGTTTGTTAAGCATAAGAGAAATTCAACTGAAAATTTACTTGAAGGCCTTCCCATCCATTCTAGGCCTTGAACAGTGCTCTTTATATAAAGTTACACACTGAAGCTAGCAGCTAAAGGAATGAGCACATCTGCTGTTCCAGTAGGTAACATAAACCAATAAAGTGCACGCTCCTAGAAGTAACACTGCAAAATGCATGGGACTATTTTATACTTACACTTTGTCTTCAACCTTATCTAATCCATAAGCTAGAGCTGCAGCTGTTGGCTCATTAATAACTCTCAAAACATTCAATCCAGCAATCTGTCCAGCATCTTTAGTGGCCTTTGAAGAAAACAGCAATCTATTAGGTACTGCTTGTTCAATCAAGGGAAAATCCAACACAAAGAGGTGAATCCAATTATGCTTGCTTGTGCAAAGGAACCTTTTGTTCAGTCACCTTCTACCCACAACCCATGCATTCTCAACCTATTCTAGAAAATTATCCAGAACAGATACAAGGATCTGCAAGGGGAAGAATTACAGATTATTTTTACTTATAGTTTATTTTAGATAAAAACTTCTGATGTAAAGTTAAGTTTTTAAGAGATGAAGTTGGATTGTTATAGGTGCAAATTGTAATATCCCCTGTGTTCCTACAACATTTGCCTGAAGACTAGGTTTCCAACTTAATATACCCGTTTCTAAAATGGGATAATTGAGTTCGATTTGCATTAGAAACAGATTTTTTCTCCCCCATGCATCCTCTTTTGTGGAAACCTTTTTTAATCACCTTTTCTTTCAAGAAATACAGTATTTATGTCACACTGTTTTTGAGCTCTCAATGGGTGAGCTTTAATTTTACCCTTTTTTGTTACATTTTCTTTGAATACTAATTTTTGGAAAGAAAAAGTTGAGTAGAAAGAAGTTGAATAAATGAAAACAAATGAATATATATTGTCAAGTAAAACAAGCTGCAGTGCATTCTGAGATCTAACAAAATATTTCCATAAGGGAATATATGTGGAAATAACTATAAACATTCCACTGATCTTTCTCCTTCCACCAAGAGAAATGGAACCCCAATTTCGGCAACCATACCTGTCTCTGGGAATCGTTGAAATAAGCAGGAACTGTGATGACAGCATTTTTGGCAGGATGCCCTAGGTAGTTTTCTATGGAAGAGGAAGCATACTTTTAAGAGAGCTCACTATTAAGATATTCTCAACATTTTAATCTGAGTGGAAATATGTGTAGGAATACTACAGACCTTGGAAGAGTATTACAATTTGCTTAATATTTCATTTGACTAAAATTAAATGTAATTATAACAGCTTTTTAGAGTAAGGCTTCAAAAGTAAGATGCAAACAAGGCAATATTGACATCCACATTAGTGAGCATCAATAGAATGTTTTGTGAAACTTAATTACAAAATCAGTTAAAACTAGTATTTAAGAAAGTCTTAGGCATGCAAGCCAATAAGAAGAGAGTCCAATTCTCAGGCTATACCCGAGAGAGTCTTTTTCTTATATGTGCCAGAAAATTCCCCTAAAGTATGGTAGGATTATAGAGCAAGGATCTTCAAACTTGGCAAGTTTAAGACTTGTGGACTTCAACTCCCAGAATTCTTGAGCTAACATGACTGGAGGAGGAATTCTGGGAGTTGAAGTCCACAAGTCTTAAACTTGCCAAGTTTGAAGACCCTTGGACTATAGAGGAAAGGCAGCACATCAGAAGCATGATAGTAAGTGTTTAAGGCTTTAAAAACAAGTTTAAAACTGAGAATTGGACCTGGAATCTTGCTGGCAACCATTGTAGCCACCATTTCAGACTTCTTGGATCCTGGCAACAATATTTTGTACTAATTGCAATGTTTTACCCTTAAAAACTACCCCAGGCAAAATATATAGGAAGAATATCAAAGTTAGCCAGTGCAATCTCTGGATTTGCTTCTCCTTTGGAGAGGAATTAGAACCACAATGTGTTTTAAGCATGGAGCAGACTAATTGGCAGAAAAGATGCCACACCCCTCATAAAAACTTTATAGTTCTCCATTTAGTCCTTCAGACAAATCATATATCAGGGCTGTTTTCTGCTGCAAATCAAACTAAAGGACGCCCAAATAATCTAAGCATAAAAGAAATCTATCACATTTTACCCGTCAGCAAGTTATTTGGGTTGGATCAATCACAAAATTTCTGCTTTACAAACCTGCGGTCTCTTTCATCTTCTTTAAAATAAAAGCACCAATCTGGCTTGGAGAATAGAGCTTTCCGTGAGATTCTACCCAGGCATCACCATTGGAAGCACGTACAATTTTAAAAGGGACATTCTTGCTGAAATAACAAAAGTTTTCAGAAAGTTAGAGCATAGTACTTTGTGGCAACACCTAGCTAATTCTGATCTGAAAAGCATAATCACAAGCAAACTTAGTTTAGTAATTAAATAGAATATTAGCAGAAATCCCAGAGCTATAGGCTAAGCCAAAGTTTTTCTTAGGCCACAGAATCCCAGATCAAGAGGGGGTGGGACTTCTGCATGTCAGATGACAAGCCCTGACTTTCTGCTTACCTTAGCAATAAGGGGTTAGGGGCAACCACTTCACAAATAATTCCAATTTTTAGTCCCAGAGATATTTTTTTTACTCCTCCCCCCATCACTAAGGTTTAGAAGGGACTAAGGAAAAAAAGATTTCAGAAGAGAGACAAATATTTTCCTTTTAGCCTCTTGCAGAATCTTCCACGTATTTTATGACAAAGAAACTACCATCTGATACCCTGTTTCTCCAACAATACGGCCTCCCCCAATAGGAAGTCCTAGCATGTTTTATAGGCATGAAATGAAATTAAGCCCCTCCCCCAAATTAAGGCCTATATTAAAACATGCAAAATGGTGGGGAATGGTGGGGGCCTTGCCGTTAGGAAGTACTTTTGTTGCACACCCGGATATGGTGCTGCCTGCATTGACCCCGATACGAAGTGCCCCACCAACGCCGAGGTCAACATCCAAGCTGTCGCCGCCCGCCCGAAGATGCAAGGGAGGGGAATTAAGTCACCCCTGAAAAGACGGCCTAGCCATTTTTTCGGCGCTCAAAAAAAATAATAAGACCCAGCCTTATTATATGAGAAACACGGTACCAGAAATCAAGTGTGAGTCAAAGGAATATTTACTATTGAAAACAGTCATAACTTTCAAAGAATTGGAATAATACAATCTTTGGTAAAAAATCTAAGTTAGCAGACTGTATTATCTTAACAGATGTATTACTACTTTAATATTACCCCTAAAGCCCAATATTTCTCTATTTTCCATTAGTAGAGAAATAGCAAGCCAGTATATCTCAGTGTTAACTGTTTCTTTCTGCTCTCCCACCCACAATACTTAGGGTTAAATTTGGAAAGTATGTGGATTTAGAAACAGAGACTGGTTTTCAGAGAACTCAAACCCTATTTATGAAAACCATGATTCTAAAATAGAAAAGAACATTCCCAATTCTTAAAATTATGAAGTTTATACATGCCACTATGTCACCCAGATAATAATCTTAAATCTCCTAGCAACTTCCTGCAAGTATCTCAACAAATCAGAGCACAATTGTAGATGAAACTTCACATACTTCAGTTAGTTTGACAATAACTTTGGAATTATTTAACTCCCAAGCATTAAAAATGTAGATCATAGGTACAAATACATGTAGGTATGCAGTTCATTTTTTTAAGAATTTAAAAAAAACTCAAAATGTGTCCTCACATATCTTTCTGCACTTCTGAATCATCATATCGCCTCCCAATCAGACGCTTGGTTGCATAGAGTGTATTGTTAGGATTTGTTACTGCCTGTCTTTTAGCTGGCATGCCAACCAATCGCTCTCCCTCACTAGAAAATGCCACAACAGAAGGGGTGGTTCTGGCACCTTCTGAATTTTCAAGCACCTGCATAAGACAAAATAAATCGTTGATATGGGCAACAATAATCAAATTTATAAAAATCCCGAGTTGGATCATCAATCTGATTTGACTCACTTTTGCCTGCTTCCCTTCCATGACTGCCACACATGAGTTGGTTGTGCCAAGATCAATCCCAATAACTGCTCCTTTGATTGCTTCTGAGCTGAAAGGGAAATATAAGGCAATTAGGCTTAAAAGGAATTTAGCACCTAGTTTTATTTCCACTTGCAGAGTAAATGGTGTGCTTACCCTCGATTTCTAAAGAATTCAACTGAGATTAAAACAAACCAAAACCCCTCTTAATAAATTAGACCTGGTTTCCCAAACATAGCAGTCTAAGATGGCTTGCTGTCTTATGCTTTGTAAGTAGAATTGTAATCTTTTTTTTCTTTTAGATGTAATTTATGCTCAAGAGCCATAATCTTTTGATATTACATTATATTTATCTCCAAAGATTTCAAAAATCTAAACATCAGCAGAAACTGAAACTGATTTTTCAATTCTCTTCTTGAATGCATATTTTGTAATGTTGATTCATAATGGTAAAAGTTGTGCAAAATAGTAAGAAAATATAAAGATGCACATTTTGGTCTGATTCTGTCAAATATATATTTATCCCCCTGATTTCCAGCTCTTATTTCTTTCTCCTCCCTTTATCACTGCCCATTTCTCTAATATGGCAGAACAGATTTTTTTCAGAAATGTCATGGTTTTCACAGGCTTTTTCCATCCACATCTAAAAAAAAAAAGCTAGAAGCTTGTTCAGCCATATTATGAGGTTTAGAAAGCTTTCCTGAACAGCAACTATTCTTCATTTTAATATACAAGGAAATCATTTTGAGCTTTACTTTCATTACTTACGCATAATTCCTGCTTGCTACAGTTCTGAGGATATTTTGACTTAAACCATTCCAGATGACCTACAAAAATAACAAAGCCAATTACAGTGTATTTATAAAGAGCACTTCTTCACTGATAATGTTGTCTTCTGCAAAACATGCCTCTCCTGAGGAGAGAATCCTATTTAAAAGAACATTCAGTTAAGCAAGACCCTTCCCTCACTCTTTGGAAAGGGTATTAGTAAAATTGCTTATAGTAAAAGATGCAGTACAAAACCTGCTGGTGTGCAGTCCTAGAAATAAAAACAAGTCTGAGCACATTTAAGAGGACTCTCATTAATAAAGAACCACAATATCAGATGATCTGAAAACTTCCATCCTAGAAACACACCCCAAGAAACGCTACATTTCAAGGAAATTTCTACTCTGTGTTAACTGTTGTATTTTAAACAGCCCGCAGATATAATTTCAGATGTGTTAGTTTTGGCATAGAATACCTTTCACCTTACACTATTTTTTTTAAACAACTGCATCATAAAATTATACTATAAACCACTATATCTTAATGCCTGGCTGTCCAACATTTTGGCAAGCTGGGCCACACTAAGTGAAGAGGAATTGTTTTGGGGTGCACATTATTTATAATCAATCTGTGTGAGTGTGTATATATTGATAGATATTTGTTTTCTTAAGTTTTCACGGGTATTTATATGTATGGTATTACACAATACAGAAGCCTGATGATGGCAGATGAGATTCTGCCGAAATGTTGCTACAACTTTAAAAGCACAACTATAATGACGTGGGAAAATACCCGAACAAAGCTGAATACCATACATAGATATACAGACCTATCATATAAATCCCATTTTAGAAGTTTATGATCCCACATTAGTAGCTGTCCAGGGCGGCATGCAGCAAGGTTAGACATGCCTGCCTTAATGTAACTTTGCTGCTTTTACAGTGGATTTTAAGTACAAAAATGGTTCAGTTGCCCTACTAATGAAAAGCAAGAAAGAAGACTGCCTTCTGCCCGCCCACTGAAGGCAAGGCGCTGCTTCTCACCAGCTGAAAGTGGCAGCAGAGCACGTGGCTCCTTCCCTTACTAAGGGGTGGCTGGACAGCAGCCTTCCCACATGGCGAAGGGGGGGAGGGATTCTTTATCCCTCTCATAATCCCTCCTTCTTCATCCATGTGTCCTTGCATCCAAGGGACATGTGATGAAAGACGATGAAGCGTCTCTCTTGTGAAAAGCACCAGAATTGGCAGGGCGTTTATACAGAAGTCCATCAGGCCTACTAATCTCCAGACCGATAAAGATCCTTTACTCTTTTTTTATTAAAAACAAGTTTTATTGGTTTTTAAAGACAAACAAAAACAAACAAAACATAAAAACATCCAACTTTCTTTCATAAATGTACAAGCAGTGTGTCGGTTGGTTTACAAATTTTTTGTGCATCCATTTCATAGTCTCAATTAGTTACATTACATAATAACTCATATCAATCAAAGATCCTTTACTCTTGTTGCATAAGGGAAGGGGGGGGGAACCCCCAAAGCGCTCACCGTTTCTAAACCGAAGGCCACCGTTCATTTAAAGAGATCTTTGTTCTCTAAAAACAGGGGTCTCCAACCTTGGCAACTTTAAGCCTGGTGGACTTCAATTCCCAGAATTCCCCAGCCAGAAGTCCACCAGGCTTAAAGTTGCCAAGGTTGGAGACCCCTGCTCTAAAAGATTTGGGGGGGTGGGGGTGAGATGGGGAATCGCCCCATCGCGACTGCCCATGTGGGATTAAAGAAACCCTCCCAAATATTGAAAGACAAAAAGCAAACAAACCCCCGCCGCCTTCCTATTTTGCCCGGAGTCATCCCGATGAGCATTATTTTAACGAGCCGTTAGTAAAAGGAGGCGGATCCATTTGGTGGTGGGGTTTGTTTTTTTTCCCTTTTTTTTTTTTTTTTGGCATCGATACCGTAGATATTATTCTGGCCTCGTGACTGTCGGTCACGGCGCAATACTTAGCCCCAAAGGCGGCGGTCCTCCCCGTCTTGCCAACAAGGTTAAAAGGGTACACAAGAAAGGGGGCCCGTTTAAAAAAAAGGGGGGCGCCTCCGAACGCCCTTGACTCCCCCTTTTCCTGCCGGGAAAGCAACCGGCAACTGCCGCTGCCTCCCCATCTCCCCCTTCCCTCGGCGGGCCTTACCTGAGCGGGGCCCGGGACTCCCCCTCCACGGCGCAGAACGAGCACGCGGGCAGCGCTCAACATGGCGGCGGCGGCGGCGAGAGAGAGAGAGAGAGAGAGTGGAAGGCCGCGGAAAGAAGCCGAGCAGCGAAAGAAGAAACACGCGCAGCACCGACTACGGCTTTCTGGGTAAGAGAAAGAGGCGTGACCGGGAGGGGCCACGTGGGTAAGAGAAAGAGGCGTGACCGGGAGGGGCCTCTCTGGAGCTATAGCTGTCCGAATCAGGCGCCCGATTAAAATAGGCCGTCGGAGAAAACCCGGGGAAAGTAGATTTGCCGGGACTTCAGATTTTAGGGAGGTGTGCCTTTTTTTCTCTCTCTCTCCCTCTTTCCCGCTAACCCTCAGTCTTAACCCCAAATAACGCTTATCCCACAACAGGCTTTTTCGAGACCAGCTTTACTGGCCATTGGGGCGGGAAGTCCCCCAAGCTTCAAGGTCAGAAAGCGGAGGTGGATTGATAGATGCCTTAACCGGAAGGCGGAGAGGATGACTTGCGCGAAGCCTCTTTTGAGGGATGTGCCAGAGGTTGGGCGGCAGAAGAGCCTTTTGTGCTAGAGAGGCTTCCGGAAATGACGAGCGCGCGCCGCTTAGACGCGGCTGGTGAAATAGCTTTGCAATTGCTGCGGGGGAGGCAATGTGCTTTTTTTGAGCCAAAGCTGATGGAGTTGCTCAATCGGATCTTTAAACATGAATGAAACTGAAATGAGCTGCGTCTCGTTAAGTTTTTCTTCCAAACTTACTTTAAATAAACAAAAAAAACCTGGCAGCTGGATAATAATTGATACAGGAAAAAAATGACACACCCAAATGATGGCTTAAATAATTATATGGATAAATAAGTGGCGTTTATGATGGTTAAAGTTTACGGATTCAAAAGGATCTAATTGTCTTTCCTTTATTGTGTTGCTTCCTTTTTTATTTTGTTTTGTCGTATTCTCAGTGTGACTAGTTTCACCGCATAATGCAGACCTGGCATTGTAACCCCAAGCTTTGCCTCTTGTGTTCTCCCGTCCCCCACAGATGCCTAAGTATATTTAGCACTAGCACTTCAACTTATATACCGCTTTACAGTACTCTCTAGGTGGTTTTACAGAGTCAGCCTATTGCCCCCAACAATTTTGACTCCCCATTTTACCCACCTCGGAAGGATGGAAGGCTAAGTCAACCTTGAGCCTGCTGAGTTTCGAACTGTCAAATTGCACGCAGCAGAAGCAGAATGCAGTACTGTATTCTAGCCACCGCAGCTCATTTAGGAAAATTTTGTCTCATTTTCCTGCTCCCAGTTGAACATGCCCCCTTGGATGGTTAGCATTTTCTTGGCTGCTGAGCATCAGTTCTGTTTGGGATGATTGATCTTAATGGTTTGAAATGTGTGAGTGGGCTTTGTTTTTCTTTTTTAAAGGAGGGTGGGTGAGATTCAAACTGCCAAACTTCAGGCAGCTGACAGGCAGCAGAAGTAACATGCAGTACTGCATTCTAACCACTACACCAGGAAAGTACAGATAGTCCTCAATTTGCAACCATTTGTTTAGTGACTGTTCAAAGTTACAACAGCATTGAAAAAAGGGATTTAATCACTGCTTTTCACATGACCATTGTAGCATCCCCACAGTTACGTTATCAGAATTTCGATGCTCGGCAACTGGCATGTATTTATTATCCTGGGGTCATGTGATCGCCTTTTGCAACCTTCTGACAAGCAAAATCAATGGGGAAGCCAGATTCACTTACTAAACAACTAAACAACTGCAATTATTCATTTAACAACTGTGGCAAAGCTGTAAATGGGAGAAAACTCACTTAACAGCCTTGGTTAGCAACAGAAAGTTTGGGCTCAGTTGTGGTTGTGTTGAAAGGCTGTCAAAATGCCTTTCTTCTGAGGATTCGATTTTCCCGCTGGGAGAGCTCCGGTGCAAGGATACGGACAACTGCTTGAAAGCTGGATCTTTTTATTTTTCAAGAAGGCGAGAGATAGCAAGAAGTCTGCGTTCCTGGGCTAGCTACCTTTGTATGGTAAGTCCCTGATTTTTATACCTTTTTCTCATTTTGTGTGTGTGTGCTTGTGTTTGTATTTCTTAATGTTTTAAATCCTGTCAGGGGTTGTCTTCATTTCCGCCGGAGGGTAAACTCCGCGGGGTGGTTTGATTGGATTATCGGTTTCGTCCTAATCTTTTTTAGCTTAATGGCTTCTTATATTTGTTTTGTGGCAATCTCCTGTCTGTCTGCTTTGCAATATATTTTGTGTCTTTTGTCTGTTTTGCTGATTTGGCATGTCTTGAGTTTGTAAGGGTTTTCTTTTCTTGTTTCCTTAGTTTTCTTAATTATTTGGGCTTTTGTCTAAGGGGCTTCTTTAATACCTTTTATTTGATTTCTTTTCCTATGCAAGTTTGTTTTATGGCTGGCCTGATGTTCCCTTTGGGCTTTTCCTGCTTGGGTGACACCACTGTCCTCGTGAAGTTCCCTTTCCACAGTTGTAAGTCAAGGACTACCTGTAAGCTGATATTGATAGATCAACAGTTGTTTCTGCCTAGCTATTAGACAGAAAGGACTTGCCTGCCAGTTCTCTGTCAAGTTCTCTGCATATAACTATGTGGCATAAGAATGTATGGGATGAATAGTTGATAGTTAGGAAGAGGCCAGACACTTCCATACCTTTTATTTTTAACCTTGTTCGTTGCATTTGTATTGCAGTTGATGGGGGAGGAGAGGCTCTTCTCTGAGGGCTGTATATGTTTAAAGTTTTAATTTTTGTGCTTGCTTGTTGACTTCTGGACCTAAAATTTAAGGGGTTTCTGTTTTAAGCTCTAATAGATTATTGCTGAAAGCCTAAGAAGATAATTAAACATAAGGAGATTTAATTCTAAAACATGTAAAATTATACTCATTACCCGTAATCTGAGGAGTCTGGATATATTGAGAGTTATGTAATAGTTGCTGTTTTGATTTGTTTAGACAGCAGAATAACATTTTTTTTACTTAAAGTAATCTTTTGAGTACATTGATTTACACCTTTAGAGTTTTTCTCAAGCTAATATCTTCCTAATATATTGGATTAATTCCCATGATTCCCAAACTATTTGTCATGTCAGCTGGGGAATTATGGAAGTTGAAGTCCAAATACATCTAGAAAATACCAGCTGGGGAAAGATTAGCTGAAATAGTTATCTTATGTCCTTAATTTTAGGACTTTAGTCTCCTACAGATTAGTAGGAGGATTAGTAGGATTAGTTAGCAGTAAATATCTACAGCTATTTCAAAGCAAGAATTTATTTTGTCTGCACTTTCATAATGTTGCTTACTCTGAAAGGGAATATAGGTAAGTCCTCGACTTACAACCTCAACTGAGCCCAAAATTTCTGTTGCTAAGTGAGACGTTAACTGAATTTTTTTCCCATTTTATGATCTTCCTTGCCGCAGTTGTCAAGTGAATCACTGCAGTTGGTAAGTTACTAACACGGTTGTTAAGCGAATCTGGTTTCCCCATTGACTTTGCCTGTCAGAAGGTCACAAAAGCTGACCTTTTTGTGAACTTCTAACCCTGGGGCACTGCAACCATCATAAATATGAGTCAGTTGCCAAGCAACCAAGTCTCTCTTTTCAGTGCCGTTGTAACTTTGAATGATCACTAAATGAACTTTTTAAAGTTGGTAGCATCTTCTTCTTCTTCCTAGCATATTCCTGCAAGTGCAGGGTCCGTTTTTCAGATCACTAAATGTCACTTTGCACGGTCAGCTGCCCGCGGCTTGCATATCTTTGTGGATGGTATCTTGCCATCTCTGTTTTGGGCGCCCGCAAGGTCACCGGCCCTTGACTTCTAGTTGGTCTTGGCAGTCTTGGCCACAAGTGGAAAGTGCTGCTCTCAGGACATGTCCATACCAGCGGAGCCAGCCTTCAAGGACTACCTGTAACATGAGGGGTATATATGTACGAATTCATTTGACCTCAAGGTTCTATAAACAAGATTCTTGTTAATATAGACAACTGTGTTGTCATGTTGCTAAAGTGAAAAGACAATACTTGAACCCTTCTATCGGTGAGATTCAAAATTTTTTACTACCGGTTCTGTGGGCATGGCTTGGTGGGCCTGGAGTGGCTTGGTGGGCATGGCAGGGGAAGGTTATTGCAAAATCCCCGTTCCCTCCCCACAGGGGTGGGATTCAAAACTTTTTACTACCGGCTCTGTGGGCATGGCTTAGTGGGCGTGGCATGGCGGGCATGGCCATGTGACTAACTGGGTGTGGCTTTTTTTTTTTTTTTGCTTTTTTGCAGCCTTCCCCCCACTGCAGCCTCCTGCGGGGTGTTTTTGGGGCCTTCTGGGCCTCAGGGGAGCCTCCTGCAGGGCGGTTTTGCTCCCAGAAGGTTCCCCTGGGGCTCAGGAAAGCAAAAAATGGAGAGGGGGGCTGTGGCCCTCCTCTCCATTTTTTTGCCTTTCTGTACCTCAGGGAATCCTCCTGGGCGAAGCAGTAAGACAAGCTAGGGGAATCCCGGCACAGCTGATCATAGGAACAGCTGATTGCTGGGAGGGGAAAAAATGAAATAGCTTAACGGGAGAGCGTCAGGTGGGTGGGGCAAGCGAGCCAGCGGCGACCAGGAAACCGGGTCATGGGTGTAGCCAGCCAGAACTTACTACCAGTTCGGCGACCCACACCAAATCCTTGCTACCGGTTTGCCCGAACTGGTGCAAACCGGCCTGAATACTACCACTAACCTGCTTTCCCACCCCACTAACCTGCTTTCCAGCTCTGTTCTCCTGTGTAGGGCAACCAAAGAAGACCCAGCCGATCAACTGGGACTCCGGAGGCAGAGAATAGATGGGGCCGGGGCCGGTCAGAGGCGGTATTTGCCGGTTCTCCGAACTACTCAAAATTTCTGCTATCGGTTCTCCAGAACTGGTCAGAACCTGCTGAATACCCACCTCTGCCTTCTATAAAATGCATAAAAGTAATTTGTGATGTACTGGCAAATCCTCAGAACAGCGATGTCCATCGGGTCACAGCTGAAGAACAAAAACCAATTGTGATGCAGAGGGTTTACTCCTGAGGTAATACAAAGCTCCATATTGAAGGCTAAAATCACAATTGCAGGCTGATATAAAATGAAACACGCTTCCACCAGAGAGTGGCGTCAAAGAGCCACATAGGACTTTTTCTGATTGATCTTGTGAACAATGAGCAAGGGGAGAAGGTGGGGGGAGACCAGCTCAATTCAAGTTACTGACAAATGGCACGCAAATATTGGCAGACTGTAATTAAAGCAAAAGCATACTCAGGGGGAAACTATCTCAAATCTTTGTTTATAACAACTCCCCTTTGTTGTCATTCCATTTACAGAATCAATGCTAGAATGAATGGATGTCAAATGTTTTTTAAAAAACGAGAGTTTAATTCTTGGCTCAGTCACAGGCACAGCAAAGAGTGCTATCAACAGAGCAGCAGGCAAAAATCCATTTCTTTTGCTTCCAGAGAAAGGCTTCCTCCCCCCGCTTCCTCCCCCCACCCAAAAAAGCAAGAGAAGAACAATTATGTAAACAGCTCTGTTTAGGTATGTTTGATTTGGATACCTTATACTGGCTTTGCAGTCCTTCTACCTGAGTTCCTGGCTGATCGCAAAAATGCAGCCATAACTGCTTCTCCCAAAACCTTGGGCTTGGTTTTGTTCCAGTGAGTTCAGTGAAAATTTTGATTTGAGTGAAGCCCAGCTTGTAATAAGCTTTCAGTTTCTGCTCCCACATTGCGCTTTTGCCTGCCCTGCACGGAACTAAGATCGCCCACGATGAATGAGAAGGACAAAAAGCAGAAAGGAGAAAAAGCAGAAAAATCATCAGAGGTCAAGATTTTTCATCTGCGGTTTTTAAACTGAGCTTTGCTGCCTTCAACTTTTGAATGAATCAATTGTATTTGAACCAACTCTTCAGCTCCTTTTTTGGGTGGTTTTATAATCCCTCAATGGTAAATCATAAATTAGTGGTGGTAATTAAAAACAAGGGTAAAAAGGGAATTTTCTGTAAGAAAGGAAATTGGGAAGCAACATCCTTATCACCACCACCACAGCTGTAACTCAATGGCATATGAACAATATCAGCTATCATTAACAAAACAATAAATAATTTTTTTAAACAAATTTTATTAATTTCAAAAACAAACGAATCATCATCAACCATTACATACTTGAACCTTTTTCCATTATAAGTTTTACAAGTCAGATAAAACCTTACTTTATACAATATAATTCTATTTTAAGCCATTTCCATATGAGCATAAAAATACCTCTTATCCAATTTCTCTTTACTTCTCTTTACTCTTATTCAATTTCACTATTATTATTTCATCTATTTCTTTCTGACTTGGTTACCATTATTCTCATTCTGTATTTCTACAAGGTTTTATTAATTCTTCCAACAACATAAACACACAACAAACAAACATATAAAAAATCTTTTAGGAAAGTAACTTGGCTCCAGGTACCTCTCTTTAGATGGGCTTCAATTATATTCATGCTCATCTTACATATCATTACCTATTTTATTTACCATTCTATATCTTCTATAAAAACTTCTCCACACATTTCACTCTTCTTAATTCTATCTTATTTAATCCATCTTAATTTAAATCATTATATTTGTATCTTTTGCCCATTCTTTATTATCCCTCTATCTCATTCCTTATAATAAAAAGAAAAAGAATTTCTCCTGAAATCACTACTCAGAGTATGATGCCTTTCTATCCTCCCCCTAAATTAATTAGATTAACATTTAAAATAACACCTAATACCCAATCTGATTCTGCTTGGTACATTCTACTAATTTTTTTTAATAATAATAAAAACAGTGTAATAAATCCAAAATGATTGAATACATAGTTAAATAATAAATCTAAATATTAAATCTTATAGCTTTCCCATTGCCTTTTCAAGAAACAAATGCTACTATAATAGTTTTATAATAACATCAATACCATAGTCATATTAAACTCTTTAATTAAAACTCAATATTCTAAACATTCCCTTTAATATTTTATTAAATTTTAAAATCAATTATTATTAAACATTTCAACATTTTAATTTCTTATTAACTCTTAAGCCATTCTAATTTTCTATTTCTAATACAAGTGTTACAATACCATCTTATGTACCTTGCAAAATCTTTTTTAAAGAAATTGTACCTTATTTGTCCCTAAAAAAAATTCCTCTTTTCCCATCTAATTTCAAAACTTTGTGGCTTTTCTCCGCCTTTCCCCTTTCTTTCTTCCCCCACCAAATCTTCCTACCCCCCCTTCTTCTAGCCTCTGCCTTGCTAGCATCCCTTCTCTGTTGTGTTCCCTTTTTCTTTTGTTTACTATCATTATATTTATTTTGCATCTTATTTTTCTCTTTCTTGAATGTTTTTTTAAATCTTAAGTCCTTCATTTTCCTCGCTTTCTTCCTTCCTTCTTTCTTAGTTAAATTTTGAAATTCATTAAAGATGGCTTCTTCGTCTTCTTCTTCTTGTTGTTCTTCTGCCTTGATCTGTTGTATTGTCTGTTGATAGTTAACCAGCGCCATTTCTAAAAAAAGGAAGGCTTTTTCCATACCATGTTTACCGTCTGTTTTTGTTTGCTCATATTCTTCCCTCAGATCCTCAAAAGGAAAAGCCATTATAAATCTTTTCTTTTTTCCCTCTTTCTTCTTACATCAACCAAAATATTTCAAGAAAAAGATAGAACAATCCCAAAGTCCTCAATCAATCCAAGCCAAGACAAAGTTCTCCCTTTCTCTTCCAGGGGTAGTATCAGACAAAAGAAAAAAGAAAATCCAAATCTGTATTTTAAAGCGTTATTGAAATTATATTTCTGTCTTCAAATCCTTAAGGCATCTCCTCCAACAACATCAGACCAAATGAATATCTTTTTTGTCCTCTCCCTTCCGACTTATCACATAAAGCTAGTTTTACCTGAAAAAAAACAGGTTTCTCAATATCCACTTATTAATTCCGTCGGGAGGAAGAATAAACTTTCCTTTCAGCACCTCAAAATTGCCGCTTATTTTCTCTTGTGGAAAGAATCATCCAAAAAGCCATAATTTCCAGGAATTATATTAAATGTATCTTAGAGTCCTGGATCAACCAAGAAAACTTTCACTCTCAAAGGCTTTCTCCTCTTCCTCCTGCACATTCTTACCCAGCTGCCGGCTTCTTTGTGGCGGCCATTGCGGACCGCCGCTGCACCGTCTTGGGAAAAGGGGGTTCTGCCAGCCGGGGAGGGGGTCTGCAACACCCCCAAACCCCTCTCCGGATCCCCCCTATCTTCAGCTACCCCTGCAGGGTAGCCTAGCTCCGAACCTGTCCGGATCGGAGCACCAAAAACGGCTAGCGCGGCAGGGATCGCAGAGAGTCGCAAATCCCTGCCGCTCGCGAAGCCGACAAACCGGAAGTCAATAAAATTTTGATATGTAACACTGCTAATACCATATATACGATTTAAAATAACTTTTAGACCCTTTCTAAAGGGTAGTTGGCATTGCGGGCTTTCTAGAAGCTGGGAAAAGGTTAGCAGATTTATTTATTTATTTCCCATCTGTATTATTTTTACAAATAATTCAAGGTGGTGAACATATCCAATACACTTTCCTCTTCCTTTTCTCCCCCCAACAACAACCCTGTGAAGTGAGTTGGGCTGAGAGAGAGTGACTTGCCCAAAGTCACCCATCTGGCTTTCATGGCTAAGGTGGGACTTGAACTCATGGCCTCTTGCTTTCTAGCCTGGCACCTTAACTACTAGATCAAACTGTTTACAAAAATACTGTAATACAATACAATACAATGCAATAATACAAAAGTAGTTTACGATAATATTGCAAGTGTATTTATGTACTGTATCCCTCCTTGATCAGGAAAATGAGAAGCTACTTCTCAGGTGCATCAAAGAGATCAGCAGAAAGATCAAGAAAACACTGTCTATAGTATTGACTTAAAAGATACGTAGGGTGCTAAGTAATGTTTCCAGTTACCAAACTTTCAATAAGTCTTTTTTTATTTTCTCTTTCAAGAAATCTGTTTAAAGAAGACCATGAAAATCTTATACTATGGCTGTAAGCACTTGCTAATGGCCTTATACAGTAGTTGGTGACAAAGCCTTAAAGCAGGGCATCTTGTGGACTGAGCATTACAAGAAGTGGGATGCTGTCATGCCCTTGTTAGAGTTGGACTTTAAGGGAGAGGAGGAACAGCCGACAGGGAGTGGAGGTGTGGCTCCAGAGGTTGTGGAGGAGGCTGGGGAAGGGCAGAGGCCGACTGGGAAGTCAGAGGAAAAACCAGGCCCATCCCCTCTTCATCCTAGGACACGCAGGGAGGAATGGAGAAGGAAACAACTTGGCTTATGAGAGAGGAAGCGGCCATGATCCCCCTCCTTGGTTGCAGCTGGGGAGAATATAAGAGAGACAGTTAAATAGCGTTGCTAGAAGCAAAGCGTGTTTTATTTTGGGCTGAAGTTATCTTGGTTGGCATCCTTCCAACAGACTGCCTTGCTATTTCCTTGAAGTCAGTAATTACTTATCCTGGTCCTTTGTGGAAATTCCTTCATTGTAGTTTGTTTTGGTTTTTTATTTCACCTCTATCTGCTCATTACGTTTGGACTGTATTGCTTTCTTTTGAAAACAATTTTGTATAAGTTTTATCTCCAACTAAGAATTATTGAACAGTGGGGCCAAGTTGGAGGCATTAAAGGACATTTATTTACATTTTGGATTTTGTTACGTTTGTGTTACACTCCGGGTCATCACAGATGCTAATAGAAATGGAGGATGGAATTTTCATATTGGTTTTCCTGGGATTTCCAGAGATATTTGAGCTGTTTATCTTTTTTTAAAGCTCTGGCATAGCAATAGCAATAGCACTTAGATTTATATACCACTTCACAGTGCTTTACAGCTCCCTCTAAGGGGTTTACAGCGTCAGTATAGTGCCCCCAACAATCTGGGTCCTCGGTTTACAGACTTCAGAAGGATGGAAGGCTGAGTCAACCTTGAGCCTTTCGGAATCGAAGCCCTGAAGTGAGAAGTGAGTTAGCTCTGCAGTACTGCATTCTAACCAGTGCACCACCGCATCATGCCTAGGATTAGCTTATATTTCTATTTTTGTGGGGAGGAAATTCAGCTGCAGTTGGAAACAGCTCCAAAGGGCACAGAAAATGGGGTTGGGCTCCTTAGGTTGTCCAGCCCTATGTTTGGGATGGGAGAATTCAGCTAGAAGCAGGTTTGTGGATGGTTTTCACCCAATTTCTTCCTTTACTTTTAAGAACTTATCTAGAAAACAGAACCAGATGTATGCCCTTCATTGAAATTCCTTTTTTTAAAGCTACTTATGAATCTGAAGGGGGGGGGGAGGAAGGTGCAGGAAGCTTTTGCACGTGTGATTCCTTAAAAATAATGTGACTGCTTTAAGAATTTCATGGAGCTGGGCTGGGCTATTGGCTTCACAAGGAACAGAAGAATGTGCTTGTTGAAAGACGCAAAGCACTTCTTCTGAAGACATTTCAAAGTTGGCATAACCTTAATAATTATTACCCAAAGTGCAGCGAATATTGTTTTGGTGCTCTTTGGAATGATATAAAGTAAGTGCAGCAGTGGTGGGAATTCAATTTTTTTTACTACCGGTTCTGTGGGAATGGCTTGGTGGGTGTGGCGTGGCTTAGTGGGCGTGGCAGGGGAAAGATACTGTAAAATCTCCATCCCCTCAACTCGGTTCTCCTGTGCAGAGCAACCAAAGAAGACCCAGCCGATCAGCTGGGACTTGGGAGGCAGAAAATAGATGGGGTTGGCGGGGCCAGTCAGAGGTGGCATTTGCCGGTTCTCCAAACTACTCAAATTTTCCACTACTGGTAGATATTCCTTGTGACAATCTCAGTTATGCACGATATATGTAAGTGGAAAGACCCAGTATCTCAAAAGAGAATGGGAAGTTAGGGGCTTTTCCCCCTAATGCAAATAGGAGCTATCCTATTTGCATTAGTGAGTACGTTAGAAATGAAGAAAGACATCTTAAAGGCCACTAAAGATTGCAGCCATTTTATGTTAATGGCATAGGTGGAGATATATATAATGTTCAATTGTTAGATATTCATCACATCAGTGTAACTGCAATCTTAAACACAGATACCTGGAAGTAAATTTCATTGAAAGCAGTGGTGCTGAATTTGGGGCAAAGCCCAGGCTATCATTAATGATTATTAATTTGTGGAAAAAATTGGAAAATAAAAAATATAAAGTTCTATGGGGCAGGAAGGCCTTGTAAGCATTGTAGAAAGTTTCCATGGATACTCGCAGCATACCTCATTCATTATCTACTCCAGGAAAGATAAGACTTTGAATAGAGCACTTCTTGTTTAGTCTTAAGAATAGATAATAAATTTGGGCAGTTTATTTTTTGAGGAAGATGTTTCTTGAGGATAGTTTGATATTTACAGAATATTTAAAGAATTTGACTTTTTAGGAACAAATCCTAACAGCAAACAAAGCAAATAGGATTGATTCATGGGTTTAGCTTTTAAAAGTCTAATTTGGAATCTCGTGTTTATGCAACCATACTGAACTGACTCAAGGATTGTGGGTTAGAGAAGGGGAAAGAGAATACTGAGTCATTATAGAAAAGGTATCTGAGTCCTTGGAAAGTAGAAAAATGTGAGAAAGAAACTCAAAACAATTTCAGCTCGATATAGGTGGGAGTAGATAGGGGCTTTGACAGGCTTTCAAGATTCTCTTGCAATATTCTATCACATTAAACTACATTATCCTAATGTTAGCTTGAAGTACTAGCTCTGTCTTTACTGTAAAGTTACATTCACAGAATCTTGCAAGTTTGAAAGTACATTTCTTCCTCCTTGCCTTGTCCAAAAAAACCAAGGAAGGTTTGCCATGCCCCCGTTGCTTCTGCAGCCCAAGCTGCCTCTTGTCTGACTTGCCTGCAGCTCTTCCTCCTGTCCCCCAGGGTCACTCCCACATGCCATTACACCTAGGGATTCCTGTTTTCTAACCTTGCCTATTTCATAGACTTAACCCCACCATTTTCTGCTGGTTCCAGGCTCTATTGCAAGGTATCACGGCATAGTCTTTCTGCTTTGGGGGGATACTCTGCAGATGTATGAAACTTTTTGCCTGTTCAAAGTTCCTTATAAGGAAACAAAGATGGAAAAATATGTGCCCAAAATAGCATATTTATTAAAGGCCTAATGCCATCTGCAGTCTATACATATTCTTCTTCTAAGAGAGTCTTTATAATTCATCAGGAGTGCTGACACCGCACCCCCCCCAACTCCATGCATTTACCAAAAAGTGAAAACTCCTTGAAGAAATAAGTCTGAGGCTGCCACAAAGCATTCCTTTCATCTACTATTACCTTTTGAGTTTCAGCATATTGCCTTTGTGGGCAAATGGCCTCATGATATATTTCAAGTGAAACTCAAGAAAAATCATATCTGTAGATTCAGGCTAAATGCCTATCCCCGGTTATTCTACCTGTGGGCTTTAGAAGAATCACAATTTTTGAGCTGCAAAACTATTGAAGAGAACCAGAAAGCACAATTGCCTCTTGAAAAAGCACCTTTGGGGCAACCATGACCTGGATGACTGAGAATCTCCACAAATATTGAAGATATCTGCTGCCATCTAGTGGTGATCTGGAAAGTTGCAAACCAAATAGGGTTGCCCTAAATTTCATCCTTATTTTGGGGTAGGCTCACATCTCACTTTGGAACTATTAATGGTAACTGTGATCTAATGAGATATTCCTTTCCCACACTTTAGTTTTAACCATGTACTGTGTTAAGTACTGTTAGTACTAACATTTACCTCTTCCCTGATTTTGGCCATCAATATACTGTATATTCTGTGATAGTGCTGTATTTATATAATGCCTGCATTGAACAACTCTGCCTGATTTTAATATGTGTGTAAAAATATAAGTTCGCAATATGCAACTGATACTGCAAACCAACTTTTGGGGGTGGCAGGGAAACACGTATGTTGTTCCTTGTTTAATGGTTGTCATCAATTATCCAAGCTAAGGCAGACCGAAATTCTACCCACATTTTCTCCTCAGCAGTTTCATTCCCTGGAGAAGAATCTATATCTAATCCCTGTGTTTTCTCCTTTTTAGCGTTTCCAAAGTCAAACAGAAAATACATTATTGAATACATAAAACTATATAAATGCGAGAGGGGGTATGAAACTTGTAACATTTCTTTAATGCGAATTGAGCATCTCAATACATCTTGAAGCAGGTGATTTAAAAGTGAAGGATTTATTTTTTGACATACCAACATTTATATATTGTTGACATTTATGAAAGGTTCAGGGTTGGTTTTTGTTACTTGTTTTTTGTTTGCTGTTGTCCTGAGATAGAGCAGCAAACATAGCCAGAGGGCGTAAGAAGCATATTGTCACCCATTTTCTTCTCTTTGGAACCAGGTAACCAGCAAATCTACCTAGAAAGCCACATTTATGGACATTTTTTGGTATTAAAGCCTATGTAATCAACTAGGACCAGTAGTGAGGGGTTCACAGATAGCACTAAACATGGGGTGATATGCAGTGCAGTCTGTGGCTCTCAAATCCCCCTTTTTTTGCTAGCACTAGAGATGCCTTTGACTGAAAACAGATGATGGCATTCCTCATCGCTTTAAGGTGGATATGTCACCAGGACTAACATCATCTCTAAATTATTGTATACAATGCAATATTGGCTTTCGTACAACCAATCCAGCTCCATCCATAGAGATAACTTATATCTGTAGATTTCACTACCTTTTGAAGAAAGCGAGAAAGGAAATTCTCTTAAATCTTAAATACAGAAACTTGTGTATCATATAATATGCTGGATTAGTAGCATCATGCGAAGCCATGGTGGCACAGTGGTTAGAATGCAATATTGCAGGCTAACTCTGGAGTTTGAGGTTGGCACAGGCTTCCATCCTTCCGAGGTTGGTAAAATGAGGTTGTTGGGGGCAATATGCAGACTCCGTAAACCGCTTAGAGAGGGCTGTAAAGCACTGTGTGTAAGTGCTATGGCTATTGCTCTTACCTATTTCTCCCTTCTGATGATTCCCGAAAGGGAGACATCTTTCGCTCCTGCCATTTTGAGAGAAACCTGTGGAAGGGAGAAATCCCCCTTCCCCCTTCCCAAATCTTCCCATGCTGTAGAAGAATGTAGCTTGGGCTATGAGACGGAACAAGGAGAGGGAAAATGGCTGCTCTGGGAAAGTAGGAAATGTAAGAAAGAGATTCAGAAAAGCTCTGCCTTGATTTTGTTATCCTTAAAAAGAGGGCAGGGAAGATTTTAGACAGGCTTTCAAGCTACTGTTAATATTACCCTAGGCCAAGGCCAAGAGTGTTCAACCTTGGAAACTTTAAGGCTTGTGGACTTCAATTCTTAGAATTCCTCAGCCAGCATGAGGGGATTCTGGGGGTTGAAATCCCCAAGTCTTAAAATTGCCAAGGTTGGATACCCCTTCCCTAGACCAATACAACAGCATTTCTGGAATCCCTGCAGTAGCTATTCCTTAACCTGACCTTCCTCAAAGGGCTGACATTTGCCCATCTGCATGATATGGTCCAACCTCACCCGACTTAAAAGTGTTCAATGCAGCCTTTGGCAACTAAGAGATTATCCCTCTCAATTATCTGTGATTATGTTTAAAGAAGTTCTTGAAAATAGTAGGAATAACATCCGAGTAGGTAAGAACAAATCCAGTTCCATAGTAAATTCTACAGCCATGTCAAGCACAAACAGTAATTTGGTGGAGAGCCCTTCTCTTGAATACAAAATACCCAGCAGAAAATCTAAACCACCAGGTGCCTATCCACACATATGTGGTACTTTGTTCTCATGCAATTTTCCTTCAAAAATACGTTGTGGTGTTTCCCTAATTGCTTGGAAACAATTAGGGAATCCAGCATTTAAAACTACAGAATTA